>NC_061119.1:118654697-118683561 GCF_002878395.1 Capsicum annuum
CAAATCTATACCAAGTATTACTACCATGTTGTTTTACGCTAATACCTTATAAACCAATATACTAAAACTAGGTCTAAAGATACTTTAGAATTGTCTAAAAGTTTTCCAAAATTAAAAATAAATAAAGTTATTTTGTAGGTTTGAAAATTAAGATTAATAAATTTATTACTGCTAAGATAAATAATTTCTAGAATTGTGTATTCTTAGCATACCAAGATTTCTAAAAAAATAGCTAAATCATGTAGAAATACTATAAATTCTTTCAATTAGTACAATAATTGAATACTGAGTCATACTAGGTGTAAATTCATTTTAAATATTTAATCAAAATATAAGAACAATAAGATATTAAAATAAAAAGGAAAATCATAAACTGAATTAGAATCGTAACTTTGATTTATGGTAAAACTCAGAATTTCTGAGTTATTTTAGACTCAGTGGTTAATAACATAGACATTTAATTAATTCACACATACATGGAAGGTGAATTCATTCTAATAACTTATGAAATTCGAAACATGGAAAGGAACCCAAGTTTTTAACCTTTGTTAGAGTTTAAATTACCTTTATTTTGTTTGAGATAATTTAGGAGAATTGAATGAAAATAATCCCTTATGAGTGTTTTAAATTATTTTAGTATGTCCAAATAATATGTATTTTAGGTGTAGGAAATATGTGAAGAATGAAAACACCCCTTTAAAATCATGATTTTTTTGTTGTACTGAGTCATCATGTGTAAACATGATGAGTGGTCATGTCTTACCATAACAAGTCATTGTATTTTTATGACTGGGAAGGATTTCTATGCCTAGGATTGATTGGGATGCAACAACTAACCTTCACTGATAGCAAGCCATTATGTGGACTCATTACTTTTAGATCTAAAAATTAATTCCTAGGTCCTTGTAAAAATGAGTTACTAGATGAATCATATAGGGTTAAAATTACTCTTACAATATAGTCGTGGTCATAGGGATAAAAATTCCTGCTTCAAGGATTGGTTTTAGGGATACTCAGAATATGTTATAGGAAGACTCATCCTATACCATAATAGTTCATTATTGTTGATTATTATTAAAATGTGAAACCTTCAAAACTTTTGGTTTCTAATCATTAAGTATCAGTTAAAAGGTCATTAGCACTGACCATTTTCTTGTTCTGTGGGTCATTTTATATTGAAAAATTTTGGTATTCTGTGATAAGTTTAAGATATGATCTATGGGAATTTTTTAGTTTTATAGTTCTTCAGTTGAGTTCCCAAATATTAGTAATAAGTAATACCTCTATTTAAGAAGATTATTTTAGATATTAGAAAGAAAAAAAAAGTAGTTCCTTCCCTCTTTCATTCCAACCTTAGCATTTATTTGAGCATGAATATTCCTAATGGAGAGATATTTGAACATGTTATATTTCAAGATTGCATATATTCAGTACTGAGCATAAAAATCAATTAAAAAAGATTATGTTTTCAAGATTTCCATGGGTAGGTTGGTGAACTAAAAACCAGGATCATATCTTTTAAACCTATCCATGGAAACCATTCAAAAGTCCTGAGAATTTTAATAGTGTTTAATAAATCAGGTCAATGGTCAATGAATTATTCCATGGTGTATGTAGCCCAATACCTAAATTGGTCAATGGATGTTAGAAAATTTAACCCTAAAGAGACAACTCAACTGATGGCCTGTGAAACAGACTATCATCTATTTCATGAAGATGAACCAGAGACCTGAAGAAATCCCTTTCAAAGAAATGCTAATAGCACAGTTCATGAAATTTTCAATAGACCATGGGATTTACCTAATGATGAAAACTATTACAACATTTAATGATACTTATAAGGGTATTTTTTTCTATTCCTTATTCTAAGACGTTATCCCATGATGTTTAAACTTCGCTAGAGAGATTATTTCTGACAAAATAATGGACCAACTTTCCTTCTTCTAGCCTAACTCCACAAACCTAGCATTTTAAGAAGGCAAAGTGTAGATTCTCAAGAAATCTAGAGATGTTCTTCATGATAATACTTATCACTCTAGTGTATGTAAGAATTTAGGAAGGAATTTCATCCATCCTCATTTCATCAATTTTAAATTATATTGGTTTAATGACTAAAGTTAGGTTTATAATATCTCATATTTTTATTATTTGAGTTGATTTTATTATTGGTTAACCTTAAAAAGATATAGAAATACCTGAAATGATAAATCTTTTTCACCTACTGATATTTCAATATATTTTTGGAAGAGTTCATGAATATAGAAGGTGCACATTGGAGATCTTTTAAAATATGGATATATTCCTCTTGAAATTCTTTTAGATAATATTTTTTAGTATGTTCTAAAAAAATATTTATTTATCATGACCATGACTCTTCATGATGAGTTGTGTGTCACCATGAGTCATATTGACCACCCATCATAATGATTTCGAGAAATAGCCCATGCACCATTACTCATATGATGAGTCATGGAAGGTCACTTTGAGTAACCTTTTGACTTATTTGTCGTGAAAAATAGTATCTAAAAATGAATTCTAATACCCCAAACTTTGGCCTTTTATTAATTTTTGATTCTTGAACCCGCTAATCATCATACGACTTATACCTTACTAGTCGAACAATATGGATATGAGTCTAGGACCTTAGTCGTATGATGGTCATTGTGATATAGGCAAAGTTCTGACATAGATATGAGAAGACACATTATGAGTCATATGTTCATATGATGTGAGGCAGGGTCCAAATCATATGTTGTCAAGTGTCTAGCCTTGAATGTTATGCCTAGGGTACGAGTGGAATGGTACTTGTCATATGGTGATGATATGGGTTAGGAAAGTGAGTCGTATGTTGGAAAAAATGTGGTGTCCAACTTTATTATCAAGTGATGAGTTGAGAGTACCACTTATTTTATGTGGTTATGAGTTAAGAGGTCCAATCGTGCCAACCTGTATTATTTTTACAATATTTAAGCTGAGGGTAGTTTGGACATTTCCTACCCCAAGACCTTAATACCCCATGTCTTATAACACTTATTTGTCTTTTATTCTATACTTTAGAATATTAAAACACTCCCAAAAACTCTCTACAAACCTATCAAGAACATTGGGCTAGGGTTTCTTTACGGTGTTCATCTAGAGGATTAAGAATCATAATCTCTCCATAAATCATCGTAACTCAAGCATGTTCCTCTTACTTCATTGTTAGTTCACAAAATTCATATGTTTTAATCATTGTTTATGAATAATTAATGGTGTTTTGGAAAACCATGGTTGACGGTTTAAATGTATAATGTTGTGTATTGTTCTCTTATGATTTCACTTGTGTTTATGCTTGTTTTAATAATGGTTTTGCACATATGGTTTCTTGGGAGTTGTGGTTTAAACTAAGGGGTCATGGTTAGCCAAAACTTGATGGTTTATAACTTGAATAATTATATGCCTCAAAACTATTTATGGAAATGCCAACAGAAGAATCATGGCACATATGAATTGTTCTTTGAACGATGGCATCTGCTTAAGAATGTTAACTATTGGTAAATGGTTTTATCATATTCTTGAAGACCATAAATTGATGTGAATCATAACCTAGGTTATTTAATTGGCTAAATAGGTTCTATTCCCTACATGTTTAATTATATTGATGTCTTTGTTTAAACAATGGGTTTGAGTCCCAAAGTTGAATAATAATGGTTATGGCATATTGTATGGTTGCAAATGGGGTTTGCATGATCATACCGATGGGATGACTTTGGTAAGTAATTGGATTATTGGTTGTTTATATGTGTAATAAATGTTTTAAATTAGGCTTTGATGTGGGATAGGCAGCTGGACCATGGAAGTGCAGTACAAAAGACTAAAACTAGAAACCACGCTAGCTGGTGCGGGTGTCTAAATAATCGATAGGTTAGAGTCTCCCAAATGAATATATGAATGGGATTTTCAACATACTCATATTGTATACATTAGTGCTTAAGTCACCTTTTGAATGTGTATTGACTACCGTCAATTGAATTAGGTGCTCCTAAAGAATAAATAATCATTTCTGAGGATTGATGATTTGTTTAATCAACCATAGTGCTAAGTTCTTTTCTAATATTTATCATCAATCGGGTTACCATAAGTTTAATATTAGGGAGGTGGATATCTTAAAGACTATTTTTCAAATATGGTATGGTCACTTTGAGTTTTTTGTGATATCCTTCGATTTTACTAATTCCACGATAGTATTTAGGATCTTATGAATTGGGTTTTTAGTTAGTTATTGGATTTATTTTTGATTTTCTTTATTAATTATAGTCATGTTATTTTCTATGTGTGAGGTTGATCATGTCGATCATCTCTTCCTTATTCTAGAAACCCTAAAGGATTAGCATTTGCATGCAATGTTCTCTAAGTGTTAGTTATGGATGAATATTGTGACTTATTTTGGTCATATTTTTTATAGTGATTAGATTATGATGGATCCATAGAAGGTAGTGGTGGTTAAAAATGTGGCCTAGACCCAGAACTTAATCCGACCTTTAGATCTTCTTAGATTTAGCCAGTTATTATAGAATATTTGTTGAGCATTTTTCTTCCATTGCTTCCTTATTGACTAAATGAATCTGAAAAGGTAAAATTCTTGTGGTGTGATGCTTGTGAGTATAGTTTCTATAAGCTTAAGGATAAGTTTACTTTGGCACCAGTCTTTTACACCAGTCTTGACTCTGCGTGAAGGCATTGATGGTTTTGTTGTCGATTATAATGCCTCTCAGATGGAATCGGGTTGTGTGTTAATACAGAACAGCAAGGTAGTTGCATATGCCTCTAGAAAAATGAAACTTCATGAGAATAATTATCTAACCCATGATTTAGAATTATTAGCCGTGGTGTTTGCAATAAAAATTTGACAGGATTATTTTTATGGGGTCCATAGTAATTTTTATTCTGATCATAAGAGACAACAATACATGTTCACCTAGAAGGAATTAAATCTCAGACAAAGGAGATGTCTTGAATTGCTCAAAGACTATGACATGAGTCTTCACTATCATCTAGTTAAAGCTAATATGGTTGCGGATTCTCTTAGCAAGTTTTCCATTAGAAGATTATCTTATGTGGATGAGGAAAAGAAGGATTTGTTGAATGATATTCATCATTTGGCTAATCTTTAAGTTTGGATCCTAGATTTTGATAATGGTAGAGTGATTGTTGTATAGGTTAAAAGGTCATCTTTTTGTAAGAGGTAACAGAGAAGTAAGTGTTGGAACCTATTCTGATGCAAATTAAGAAAGATGTCGTTAGGCAGAAAGTGAAATTTTTGATATTGGTAGTTATAGTATCACGAGGTACTAAGGTAGATTATGTGTTCTTGATGTTGATAGGTTATGAGGAATTATTTTGCTTGAAGCTCATGTGTCATATTATACTATTCATCCTGATTCAGCAAAAATATATTATTATCTTAAGAAGATTTATTGGTTGAATAATATGAACCGGGATGTGGCCAATTTGGTAGAGAGGTGCTTGGTGTGACAACAAGTAATGGTTGAGCAGTTGAGACCCAGAGGTTGAGTCAAGAGATTGAGCTGCTAGAGTTGAAATGGGAGATAATTAATATAGATTTTTTTATAGGTCTTCTGCGGTCTCACTAGCAATTTGATTCAATTTGGGTCTTCATGGATGGGATGAATAATTCTTCTCACGTTTCTCTAGTGAAGACTAATTTCTTTTTTGAGGATTATGACAAGTTGTTCATTGACCATATTATGGAATTGCATGATACTCTAGTTTTGATCATATCTGATTGGGGTACCCAATGATCATATCACTTTAGAAGATTATTCTAGTGAGGTTTGGGGACTAAGATAGTCCATAGCACCATTTTCCACTAGCAGACGGATGGGCAACCAAAAGGGAAAGTTCAGGTTTTTAAAGATCTTTTTCAGGCTTTTGTTTTTTATTTTGGTGGTAGTTAGGTTCACCACTTATCTCTCATAGAATTTGCCTACAACAACAGTTATCAGTCTAGAATTAGTAAGTCTTCATTTGAGTCCTTATATAATAGGATTTATGGGTCTCATATTGGGTAGTTTCAGGTTGGTTAGAATAAGTTGATTGGTCCAGATCTAGTTCACCAAGCCATACAGAAGGCAAAGTTGATTTAGGATAGACTTAAGGCCAACTAAAGTCGGAAAAAGTATTATATAGATGTAAGGTTATGGAGTTAGAGTTTATTATTGTTGATTGCGTGGTTTTTATGATGTCCCCCAAGAAAGGAGTGATGTAGTTTTGTTTGAAGGGAAATTTCACTCCCTGTTATGCCAGTTGGTACTTGCATTTAAAGAGGGTTGGTAATGTCTCTTATAAATTGGAGTGGCTGTCTTGGTTGCTTTATTCATTCGTTCTTTCATGTTTTGATGTTGAAAAGTGTGTGTACGATCGTTCAGTGATTGTTCCTTTTGATAAGATGGGTATTTCAGATTTTTTTTCATACAAGGTGGTCTCGGTTAAGATTTTATATTGGCAAGTCCGTTGGTTAAGAGCAAAGAAGGTGGCTTTGGTAAAAGTTCTTTGGAGGAACCAAAAAGTTGAGCAAGATACTTGGGAAGCCGAAGAGGACATGAAGTCCAAGTACCTATTCTTGTTTCCTATTTTGGATAATCATACTTGAGGTGTGTGCATTCCGTAACATAATTGTTTCATAACTTTGTTAAATGAAACTATAATTTTCTTGGCATATTTATTTTCTATATTTTTAAAGGTAAGAGTAGGGGTATATGGGTCAAATTGAGGTAATAAATGTTTTGTCCTATGATGGAGGATGAATGATCATAAGGGAGGAGTATGTAATACCCATGGTTTTTGGTCCTTAAAAATAAATTTAATTTTATCCTCACTCTCCTAACTATGACTTATCTTATGAGTTGTGGGTTGTTTTGACAGTTCAAGAGACACAAGTCCTAAGGTGTCCAGCGAATGGTGTTTGAGTTACTCTCCTATGTACAACTTGGGGACATGAGTTAAAAGATTCATGATGTTTTGTTATAATCAAATCATAACCAAATAAAAAATTAAGTGGCAAAGTTCTACTCTGAGTATGAGTAGCTCACTATAAGTCTTAAGGAGTTGTTATGAACTGTTGGGTCCAAATCATACGATGTCTTGTGTTAACCCAATTTGGATCTGTGTTATTAAGATTTGACCCTATGAATAGTAGGGTCCCATGATGAGTGGTATTAGTTGAGTCATAGGGTCAATAGTGTATGGGTGTCCTGGGGACTGTCTTTGTTATGACTTAGGGTGTCAAGTCGTAATGTGTCTATATGAGTCGTATAGTGGCCCTTAGTCAATTACAACCATTTTTCAGTCTCTTCATTAAGGGAACTTTGGACATTTCTCTTCTACCCCAATAGTAATCCATGACTTAAAATGCTATTAGGGACCACATTAGCATTGTTAACTAACTAAAAAGCTCTCTTCAACTCTCTCAAGTAGCCATACTTAGTGTTTCCAAGAAGTAGGTCATCCAAGGTAATAAGTGTTGAAGTCTTTTCACGAAACTTGTTTGTTGAGGCATGTTACTCTCCCCTCATTGTTAGTTTGTTAAAGCATGTGTTATGAAATATAATGCATGAGATATTTATATTAGTTTTGAAATAAGAGTTGAGGGTTTTTGAATGCTTATTGTTGAACAATGTTTTCCCATGGTTTACATATGATTATTTATGCATTAATTATTTATTTGAAGTTGTGGGTCCATGGGTATGGTGAATGCAGTGGAAATTGTGATTTTCCCAAACTTGTGCATTTTGAATTGGTTATGACCCTATACCCATATTGTGAAAGTCATTTTAAATTATGAGAAATTTGGGAATGTGTTAAATTGAACCAAGGGAATTGTGAATTTCCCCAAATGATGTAATTTTTATGGCATGTTGTCATTACCTTGCAAGAAACAATATATGTTCTCATATTAAATATGGTTTAATGAATGGAAATATGTGATGAATATTTTTAATAGAGATTTAATAGGGATTGTGTAGCTAAGTAGTGAAAGTGAAGGTTCGAGTGACTGATACCGGAAAACATATTTGCCAACATGGGGTTAGATTAACTAGGAAGGTTTGTGTCCCCCCCCCCCCATTATTATTACATGATTGAGGTTATTTGAGTTCCCCACGCACTATTACATGGCCAGGTAATTAAGTCACCTTAGTAAATTATTGGGAGCTTTGAGTCCCCTGTACATATATATGAGATTATTCTCCAGCTTATGCAACTACATGTATTGGGGCTTGATTAGGGGTAAGAGTTGCGGCCCACATAGCTCGTAGGTACATCTTATGATGGTTGAGTAGACAATCCAGGCTAATGTTTAAAGTGCATGTTAAGCCTTGTTCCCTATCCTGACATGTGATATATCTATATGTATATGCATATGATAATATGCATTGGTTTTGACTGATTTTGAACTTTTGATCATGGTATTATGTTATCCTTATCCCTTAGTTACATGCTAGTGTTCACCCCACTAAAAATCTCAGGATGTTGTATGCCTAGGTGATTTTGGCACAAGAGCTTCATCTACTTTTCTTGTGCAAAGTTAGGTTGATCGGTTCGGTCCGTTGGTTTGTGGTGTTATGGTAAAAAGGTCAGCTTCTATTCCCCAAAAGGCTTAGGCATTTCACCAGTTTACATTCTTAGATTTGAGTTGATAGTTTTTTTCATTATCATTAACATTTTAATTTTCATTCTCATTGTTCTTTGTTAGATTCATAAACATGTCCTGACCAAGACTGGATTTTATTCTTTGTTAAGAATGCTTTGTGTGGATTACTGTAGATAGTGTGCGATGTTGGTTGGTTAGTTGGCCTATCATCGATCATCGATTATAAACATGTATTGATTTTCCATAATCTTATTGCATACTATCCGATTATATGTTTAGAATTTATCAGAGATTAGGGAATGTTGTGTTTTGTTGGTTAGGTGCAGAGGGTGATCTCAGGTCCACGTGGGACTTGAGACACCAATCATGGCCAGACCATGGTTCAGATCGTGACAAGGAAGCCACACTTTTCTAAGATGGCTAAAGTGTGGCAAAAACCATATAGGTGAGTGTCGTAATAGTAGGGAAGATTTCTCTAGAAGTGGTTAGATTGGCCACAGGTTGAGACAATGTATTTCAAATGGGCGCGGAAATAGGGGTAACAAACCTAGGCCGACCACTTTTGTATCCCTTTTAGGTCATGCAGCTATGAAAGGTGATTTTTTAAATATCGGCTGTGATCAGTTCCAAAACTACCTTTTTGACTTGTATTCTCGCAAGAATTAGGATATCATTTAGATGTAGTCACTGCATATTACATGTATTCATATTGATGTTCATGCATCGTTTGATTCTGAGCTACACTTTTCTTTAAAACACATTTACATCGCAATAGATTTTGTTGTTAGTCTTAAACCCTTCTTAGTATCTACTTTTGTTTGTTAGTCGATTATAGCTAAACGAGTATATAAAAATTCCTAGTCTCAATTTCCTTGAAAAATGAACATAGATGATCTAGTAGGATTAAAAATTACTTATTTTAGTATCATTCATGGCATAGATTGGTTAAATTCCAATTATAACTTAGTGGACTATAGATCTAGAGTCATTATGTTTCAGTTTCCAAAGAAACTAGTATTTGTATAGAGAGGTAGTACTTCAACATCTACCTTCTAGTATAGGTCAAGGATTCCAAGTCATAAACCTTAACTCAGCAGTCAGTTCATGTAGTAAATGAGTTTCTAGAAGTGTTTTCATAAGATCTTCATGTGGTCCTTCTCGAGTGAGGGATAGACTTTGGTATTTACTTTTTTCAAAATATTTAGGCTATCTCAATTTCCTCTTATAGAATGGTTGTACCTGATCTTAAGGAATTAAAGATTTTGTTTAAATACCTCTTATCATACCCAACATCTCTCCATGGGATTCTCTAATTCTTTTCGTATGTAAGAAAGATAATTTCCTAAGAATGTGCATTAGTTACATTTAGTAAAACAAATTCACAATCAAGAATAAGTAACCTATTTTTAGCATTGATGATTCTTTTTACCAGCTTTAAGGTGCCAGTTTCTTTTAAAAGATGGCACTCAGATTCAACAATTGTCATCTTAGAGTTAAAGAATGTGACATTCTAAAGAACATTTAGAACTCAGTGTGTCACTATGAATTTTTTGTTATGTCTTTTGATCAAATTAATGGTCGTGTTGTTTTCATAGAATTGACGAACAAGGTGATCAAGCAGTACTTGGACATGTTCGTCATTATCTTTATAGAGGACATCCTCATCTATTCTCGAAGTGAGGATGAATATGCCAACCACTTGAGGATTTTCTTCAATAATCATCTTTTATTCATTCAGTTTAGCAATTGTGAATTTTAGTGGAAATTATTAGCATTCCTAGGTCATATAATTTCTAGTGAGGGCATTTAGGTTGATTGTTATAACACGAAAGAAATTTGATACTGGCCTAGATCATCAATCCATCAGAAATTAGGATTTTCTTAGGTTTGGACAGTTTCTACAGATGGTTGGTTGAAGCATTCTCATCTATTTCTTTCCCAATGTCCAGATTGGCTCAAAAGAAAGTCAAAATTTAGTGGTTCGATACTTGCAATAAGAGTTTTTAGGAGTTGATGAGCGGACTCTCTTCTACTCTAATTTTTACTTAAATAGAGGTTCTAGATAGGTTTTTCATTTACACTGATGCCTCTAAAGTTGTTGTATGTTGATGAAGCATGATAAGGTCATAGCATACGCCCCTAGACAGCGTAAATTATATGAGAAGAATTACCCTACTCATGATCTTCAGTTGATAGCCATAGATTTTGCGTTAAAATATTATAAGGCACTTTCTTTTGGAATTCATGTAGATATGTTCACCAATTGAAAGAGTCATAGAAGCATTATGATATGAGTGACTTTTACAACCTAAATAAAGTCAGCATAGAGTTTGATGCTCCTATTAGACTTTCAATGGGTAATGTTGCTCATTTGGAGGATGAAAAGAATTAAATTAGTTTGTAATGTTCTTCAAATTTTTAGATTGGTAGTTACTCCATTTTATTTAGCCGAAGGTAGTGTTATGGTTTAGAATGGTTCAAAATTTTCTTTAACGGGTGGAGGTGAAGCAAGATAGCAGTCCTATTTTTCTTAAGTTGAAGAAAGCAGTTCAAAGTCAAAAGGTGGAGGTTTTTTTTTTAGGGGGCGATGGTGTTCTTCATTAGCATGGTTGATTATGTATTCTAAGTCTGTATTACTTAAGACTGTAGAGTTGAAAGAAGCTTATCGTTCTCAACATTCTATTCAGCTAGGATCCATAAATATGTACCTTGACCAAAGTGAAGTTTATTAATTAAATGGAATAAAGAAATACATCGCGGAATTTGCACCTAAGTTTCAAAATTATTGACATGTTACGATTGATCACTAGAGAATAGTGGTATGACTCAGAATATAGTGTTCTTACTTAGAAGTGGAAAGAGATATATGTAGACTTCATTATAGGATTACTATGTAGGCACCGACATCCAATTCTATATGCGTTATTATTCATAGGATTACAAATTCAGCACATTTTCTGCTAGTTAGTATTATAGATTCAATAGAGGATTCCTGCTAGTTAGAGAGTTGGTCAATATGTATGGACTACCCGTGACTATCATTTTATATAGGGGTACTCAATTTACTTTGAGATTTTAGAAATCCTTTTTGTGGGGTTCTTGGTAACCTTTTAACCCATAGATAGAAGGTAAGGTCGAGCGTAGCATTCAGACCTTAGAGGATATGTTAATAGCTTGTGTAATCAACTTTAACTATAGGAATTATCACTTTCCTCTTATTGAGTTTACTTATTATAATAGTTATCACTCTAGTATTCAGATGGCTTAATTTAATGAATTTTATGGTAGGTGGTGTCGATATTCTTTTTGTTAGTTTAAGGTTCGCAAGATACTTTGATAAGGCCTGGATAAATTAATGAGGTGGTGGAGAAAGTTTTCTAATTACTTGTAAGGTAGAAAAAAACACAGAGTTGTCAAAAATCCTATATAGATATAGGGAGAATAGAGCTTGAGTTCCTAGTTGATGATTCAGATTACTTGAAAATTTCACCTATGAAAAGGATGATGAGATTTTAATAAAAGGGAAACTCATTTCCTGATATGTTGGCTCTTATAGCATTTTGAGGTGCGTTAGTTACATGGACTATGAATTACAATTGCCTACAAATTTAACACCAGTGCATCTAGTCTTCCATATGTTCCTATTGAAGAAATACATTAGTGATTCGGCTTTAGTTGTGCCATTAGAGAGTGTTGCACAACATAAGTCTCTCTTATAAAGAAGTCCATTTAATATTTTTGGTGTCAGTTTTATGAGTTGAAGAATAAAGAAGTTGCTTTAGTGAAAGGTCTATAGAGGAATCAACTAGTAAAGGGAGCTACTTGGGTAAAAGAAGCAAATATGATGACCAAGTACCCATACCTTTTCCCTTCTAGTTCATCTTCACCTTAGACTGAAGTTTCTTTATTCGTATTTCAATCTATTTGATATCCCTTAGAGCTTCTGTGGCTTAGTATGCTTGTATGTTGCCTAAATTTAATTAAGGCATTATCTAAATTTGAAATTAGTTCAATAATAAACTTTTAAAACTCAGTTTTGGGATTTTATCTCTTTCCATATATTTTCATCTTAGTTAATCGTCGTTTAAGTTGACCTTAGGGCAACCCTTACCATGACTCAAGGATAGTTCTGATGAGTTGTTATCTGCACTTATCCTAATTGTATCCCCCAAAATTCTAGAAGAATCAAAATTCGCCCCGGTGGTCACAACTACTGTTGAAGAATCATGGTCAGTCGTCACCTACTCCAAAGTTGAGAAATCTACGGAACCCTCTAGAAGATGAGATTTCTACCTAGTGACCATGACTCTTCATGATGAGTTGTGCGTCACCATGAGTCATGTTGACAACCCATCATAATGATTTTTAGAAATAGCCCATGCACCATTACTCATATGATGAGTCATGGAAGGTCACTTTGGGTAACCTTTTGACTCATTTGTCATGAAAAATAGTATCGAAAAATGAATTCTAATACCCCCAAACTTTGGCCTTTTATAAATTTTTGAGTATTGAACCCGCTAATCATCATACAACTCATACCTTACTAGTCTAACAATGTGGATATGAGTCTAGGACCTTAGTCATATGATGATCATTGTGATATAGGCAAAGTTTTGACATAGATATGAGAAGACACATTATGAGTCATATGTTCATGTGATGAGAGGTAGGGTCCAAATCATAAGTTTTCAAGTGTCTAGCCTTGAATGTTATGCCTAGGGTACGGCGGAATGGTACTTGTCATATGGTGATGATAGGAGTTAGGAAAGTGAGTCGTATGTTGGAAAAAATGTGGTTTCCAACTTTCTAATCAAGTGATGAGTTGAGAGTACCACTTATTTGATGTGGTTAGAAGTTGAGGGGTCCAATTGTACCAACCTGTATTATTTTTACAACATTTAAGCTAAGGGTAGTTTGGACATTTCCTACCCCAAGACCTTAATACCCCATGTCTTATAACACTTATTTGACTTTCATTCTATACTTTAGAATATTAAAACACTCCTAAAAACTCTCTACAAACCTATCAAGAACATTGGGCTAGGGTTTCTTTACGGTGGTCATCTAGAGGATTATGAATCAAAATCTCTCCATAAATCATCGTAACTCAGGCATGTTCCTCTTACTTCATTGTTAGTTCACAAAATTCATATGTTTTAATCATTGTTTATGAATAATTAATGGTGGTTTGGAAAACCGTGGTTGACGGTTTGAATGTATAATCTTGTGTATTGTTCTCTTATGATTTCACTTGTGTTTATGTTTGTTTTAATAATGGTTTTGCACATATAGTTTCTTGGGAATTGTGGTTTAAACTAAGGGGTCATGGTTAACCATAACTTGATGGTTTATAACTTGAATAATTATATGCCTCAAACCTATTTATGGAACTACCAAGAGAAGAATCATGGCACATATGAATTGTTCTTTGAATGATGGAATCGTCTTAAGAATGTTTATTATTGGTAAATGGTTTTATGATATTCTTGAAGACCATAAATTGATGTGAATCATAACCTAGGTGGTTGAATTGGGTAAATAGGTTCTATTCCCTACATGTTTAATTATATTGATGTCTTTGTTTAAACAATGGATTTGAGTCCTAAAGTTGAATAATAATGGTTATGGCATGTTGTATGCTTGCAAGTGGGGTTTGCACGATCATACCTATGGGATGACTTTGGTAAGTAATTCGATTATTGGTTGTTTATTTTTAATAAATGTTTTAAATTTGGCTTTGATGTGGGATATGCAGCTAGACCATGGAAGTGCAGTACAAAAGACTAAAACTAGAAACCACGCTAGCTGGTGCGGGTGTCTAAATAATCGATAGGTTAGAGTCTCCTGAATGAATATATAAATGGGATGTTCAACTCACCCATATTGTATACATTAGTGCTTAAGTCACCTTGACTATGCTGGGAGGTTCTAGTTCCCCATAGAGGCATGTACGGATATGGATATTCTCTGGTTCATGTAGCTACATGAACTAGGGCCGTTCCATCTAGAAGAGAGTTGGGCCCATATAGCCCGTGGATGCCTTATTTTATGATAATTAGCCTACACATCCCAGGTTGATGTTTTCAATGTTCATGCTAAACTTTGTTCCCTTTCTTAACATTATATATAAATATATATGTATGTAATTGATAATGATGGTTTTACATGGTTTTGAATGATGAAACTATTTTATCCTTATCCCTGAGGTACATACTAGCGCTCCAACCGCTAACGGTCTATTAATGTATCTCCATGCAATATAAGAAATTCTTATGTTTTTGCACAGTGACCAATTGTTCTAATCTTGTATTATCACTCATCCATCTTAGCATCTGCATTTTTGCAACACTTATCTTGTGTATATGTTGGACTTTAGTGTCCCAATAGTCACTACCGTATAAATTGCAAGGTTTGTAGTTATTTTGTAGAACTTACCTTTCATTTTGGTTAGCATCCTTCAATCACAACACCCAGGGTGCCACTTTCCATTTCTATCCCCTTGTTTTTATACCTAATTTACCCTTACTAAAAATATTACATGTGTATTTATACTTAGCATAAATGCTTCATAATGTCTAAAAAGCGGCAAAAAAGTTTGACATACCTATTTTTGATTCATTCCTAATTTTTTCATTTAGAAATATAAAAAATATAGAGAAAGTTTCATACTTGTTTTATTTCATTTTTTGTTATAATATGTTTGTTTGAGTCTCTGAAATGAGTTTGAATGGAGAACTATAGTTGGTTAGGATTCATATAGTCCACCACATTTGGGGCATGAGGTTAGTTGTTGTTCTTATATATTATAGGTCCAGGTTACTTAAGCCATGTTGGGGTCTTATTTCAGATAATTGTGATATTTCCCTAATAACCTTCAGGTTGCCTTATCGTCCCTATCAGTACAAGAAAATCTATGAAAATTGTGTTGTTCATATTTATTTTTGTAGCATTAAATGTTAATTGATGCGTACACTTTACCCTCCCCAAACCCTACTTTGTGGGAATACACTAGATATGTTGTTGTTGT
The DNA here is from genome assembly GCF_002878395.1 of Capsicum annuum. Taxonomy (NCBI): domain Eukaryota; kingdom Viridiplantae; phylum Streptophyta; class Magnoliopsida; order Solanales; family Solanaceae; genus Capsicum; species Capsicum annuum. The sequence goes on from NC_061119.1 coordinate 118,670,378, forward strand.
AATTATTAGTTGAAGCCTGACAGTAACATTAATATTCTCTAATGCATTAACTGCAGTGTTATAACATACTTTTATTATGTTGACTAATTAAATGGTTCCATACAGGAGGGGATCACAAATGAATTTGGTGTGCCAGTGCAATTTCAATTTTATTAGCTCTGGGCAAAGCATCAGAATCATTTGTATCATCCTAATCATATATTGACACGTCTCAAAGAATCTCAAACTGTAAGTATTTCACTTCTTATAATTCATTTAGCCAGTTGGATTTAGTGGTTTTCTACAAGTGATGCTATAGTATAAAAGAGGATTTTCTAGTATATGAAGCTCCCATATTTAGGGATATTCGTAATATTAGATGTATATCCTCATTCCACAACTGTTGGGTTAATATCTTAAGGTAACCCATATCATCTTGGTGTAGATTCACAAACCTATCCACTGTGCTAAGAGTATTTAATAGAAATATATAATTATTTATAATTATGAAGATTCTATTCCTTGTAAGGAGGATAAGATGTATACGGTGTATATGTATAAGCTCTTATTCTTTATTTTAATGAGAACCAGTCCTTTTATTCGGTATTTCTATAGCTATTTTTTTTCTTAATTTTAACTACTGATGGATCTTTAGAAGGATGCAAGTCCAGGCGAATACATCTAGTAACCGTTGCCTAAGTTATAAAACTTTTCTTGTTAGTATTCTGTTGCGTTAGATGTGATTAGCCAACTCATACTTCAGGTTTTAGAGTAAAACTTATTCCATCTTTTATCATTGACTGTTTCTGTCTGATTTTTATTTTGTAGGATGATGCACGAACAAAAGTTAAAATGTCATGAATTATTTATTCCTCTGCTTCTTATGAGGAATACTTGTCATTCTAGTTTCTTGTGACTCTACTACCTTTATTGTTCATTGTTACAAGCTTTTCAAACCCTTTCATCTACTTTCTCTATCAGATAAAACTAATAGGGGCTTGCATCTATTTTATCATAGGGATGCTATCAAATCCATAATACCGTCAACATTTGCAGGACATGATGTAAGTCTAGTTCAGTTGTCTTTCAAGTGCAATTTCTTTATTCCATGCCAAAAAACTTGAATCATCATTTATTTTTCTAAACTTTCTACTTGATAATCATGTTCTTGCAGTAACCCACACATCCACTGGGTTTTATCATAAGCATTGTCCCAAAGGCTATTTTAATATAAACTTATGCTATTCTGTAACTTTAGTTCTTTAGTGATCTTAAAAATCAATCAATTTACTTATATTAGATATGTTTTCTTTCCTAAAACCCTTTGTTGCAATTTTGCGATATGCCTTTCTCCTGCAATTAGTCTTAGTGTTTTGCAGTTTCACTTCTTGTTTATGTGTATGTTATCACTTAAATGTGATCTATTTTGCAATTAAATGAAAGCATATTAAATCCTTTCCCTTTGTAGCTGGTCGTGCTTGAAAATTATGTTCCTTATGTTGACAGTATTGGAAATTACATGATTTGTATCCATAACCTACAGTAGAAGATAACTATAGGTTTTTTTTTGGAAAATACAATTATCGTGGTAGAAGGTGAAATGCAGTTGGGTGGTGTTTTTAAGGTCCCTTCTTGTACTGAATCTCTTATTTGAAATTTAGGCTTAGAGCTAGATAAAGTGTTTGATAAGAGGTCTCTAGATATAAAGCATCAACGCCAATTTTCATGCTTACTATTTCTTAGGCTCTGAGAGAGTTTTAGTAGTCTCCACTTTTAGTTTCTTATCAACATCTGATGAAGTAACTGCATAAGAACTAAATTCTGCTCATTTAGAACTGATTTATATTCCTATTTCTAAAACTGAAGAATAAGATCATTAAAAATGGCAAAAGTGATTTGACTTTTTCTCTTGACTGATTCTCTATTCAAAGTTCTATCATGAAAAGCTTGTCAAAGCTGGCATGCTCTAATATCTTTTTTATGTGCTAACTATTAACTTATTAGCAATTTTAATTAATTAAAAAATATTACCTTTAGCTCAGTCTTCCTTATTAATTATTGATAAGGAACAGGGGAGGCATCATCCTATAAGACTTGCTAAACAAAAGCAATTCTTTTTACATTCAACCAATAAGCCATCACATAAAATTTGATGTCAAATTTAAGGCTGAGTTTGGATATGCTAATTATATGATTGATGGTGTAGTTTATAGCTAATATGCTAAAAGTTTAGTGCAGGTCAGGACATGCAGATTTCCTCCATTAGAAAACAGAGAAAAGTCCATGGCATTCTTTGCAGGACTAGACTTCTTTAGTGGTGGTATTCTTACCAAAGAGCAAAATCTATCCTTTTTTACATTATTCATTGATAGAAAATAAAAAATACCATGACAACTATTCGTTATATCTTAAATAGATATGAAACTTCCCTAACTTCTGCAATAGCTAAGACTTGTAGAGCTGGAGAAAAATGTTGTAAATGCTATGTTTTTATACTATCTAATATCTGGCTGGACAAAGAGGAGGTATATACGCTTTTTTTTCTTCGTAAGTTTAATACCCCAATTTTCTGAACCGAAATGCTACACGGTGATCATGACCCCGAAGGACAACAAGCTAACCCATAACTGATATCTGTACCTATACACTACATAATATACTGAATAAATGCAGAAATAAAGGTTGTAAGGCCATAAGGTTCAATTCTGATAAAAACATAACATTTGAGTGGAAACTGATTGATCTTGTTAGCCCATTTTCATGAATACTAAACCATCAAAGAATACTTATATTTAGAATTGCCTGTTGCAGTCTCCTATCCTTTGAAATTAGAACCAAACTTAGTTAGGTATGGTGACATCAAAAACATTGAAGGTTACCGATTTCTGGGAGCATGTGTCTTCATGTAGTCAATTTTAACAAATTAATGTCAAAAAAATATTGTGGAAACTGATTGTTATGTATGTAAAACTAACTTACTGATGGTTTGAATGGTGGTAACAACCTTGAGCTGTAGTGCAAGTGGTGGGCAGCTGGTCCAGATATATTAGTATGGTGATTGCTTCTTCAACAGAGTTGGGTATTACATTTGTGGAACCATCCAAAAGACACATAGTGTTATATTTTTAAGAAAGAAATTATTAATTAATAGTAAAAGATACATTACTAATTCCTATAGTAATTTTTGTGTATCAAGAAATAAGAACTTCCATGTTGTATGCCTAAAATAAGAATTCATCTAATTCAACTTAAGTTCACTATTGTCTCTGATCTTATTCCTGAAATTGATATGTTAAACTTTGTCATTCCTTTATCGTGAACATAATTGGTGTCTTTCAATGATCGATTGAGTTTGAAAGTATCTGGATCATTAGTATGCATAGGTTCATCAGTTATCAATGAGAGTTCAAGATCACATTGTTCATCCATAGGTCCATTGCTAATAGGATCGTTGGTGCCATCTTAAATATAGGAAACAAAGCTTGGAACAGACTGTGTTATAACTATTATCGTTAAAATAAAAAACCAAAACAATTACCTTGTAAGTTGTGTCCTTTAGATTGTCCAATGTTTGAGTGCTATCAATATCAAATTTTCCGTCCTTTGAATTTTGAGATGATGCTTTAATCCACTAGTTACCAATGTAACTAGTTAGTAATTGTTATGAACAACAAAAAAATCTATCACCTTTCAATTGTGTCAAGATTGTTTTTCAAAGAATTTGTCACTTCTGTAATTGTTTAATAAGTAATTTTTTAAGGTCTTCAAATTTTTTGTCAACCTTAACATGTTTACCCGAGTGAAAATAGCTTAAAGTTATCCTGTATGAGGTTAAAATAAAAAAGAGCAACTTGTACTTACATTTGTCTAGACATACACCTTTATTGCATCTATATATGCTTTCTATAAATATTACTCCTGATGTCTGCTTTGAGAAATCATGAAAGGTTTTTTTTAACTTGATGTTGATGCGACATATTTGGTGATGTTAACTGAGCATGTTCAACATACGAGGGTGTACCATTGATTGTTTTGACAATGGGGTCATCATGAGTTTTCTAAGACACCAGGGACAATTTTTCTTTTGGTGTAAATGATTTATATTTCTTACTTTCTCACTCCAATACCATTTTTTGGGCTCTTTGATTGTCATCTTTCTCTTTGGAAGTGGGCAATAATGTACTAGAAATATCTTTATCCCTTTTAAGAAGATCACGGGGTGGTGTAGTACTAATGTCACGACCCGAATAGGGTCAGTCGTGCATATCAAACCAATGAAGGTCTGAGATGAGCCCTTAGCATTATATCACACGCATACTCATATGTAAAGTTATGAAAAAGTGCACATAAGATAAGAAGTTCAATATTTGAAATAAACTAATATACAAAATTTTAAGAACAAGATTCAAAATATAAAACCCAACACCATCTATAAAGCCACTGACTGTAAAAATATCTCCTAAGTTAGGACTTGGCTCCAACTATGCCATAAAAAACATAAAATAATGGACTAATAATACAAGAGAAAGAAAAATTTCTCTTCCAAATGACGGAGGGATCACCACTTATCACTAGATGTCTAAGTAAGAATATGAGTGTTGTAAAGCTTCTCAGGGCAAAGGAAAAATGCTTCGAACCTACATCATGAAACTACATAGCATCTGAAGATGGTCAGTACATCAAGTATTATCATAAAACCTGAGGAGAGGGATAAAATATAAAATTTACCAAAAATTAGTCATAAAGCATATGTTCAAAAACCATCAAGATAATATGATGTCGGGGTAGGGGAAAGGAACATGAGACATGATCATTTAAAACTTTGTCCTGAACAATGTATCTTTTATCATAATATCTTTATTGATGGGCTATATGGGTCTTGTACTCCCCAATCAGCAGAACCCCAGTCTATGTTGGCCGGACTATTAAGGTTAGAAAAATGTCACCAATAGAGTGAGCCACTATACATATTAAGGACTATCCTCATTTGGAGGATACTATCTGGTCGTCCAGTTAGGCATGACATTCCAATGCCTACAAACATAAGTTTTGTGCATTGTTATTGAGGACATATGTCATTATGGTGAAGCTATATAATTTCTATAGAGCCCAATTAAAACACTTTTCACATAACATTAATCATGGTATTGTTTCTTAGGCATATTCATAATGGTATCTTCATAAAAAGACTTGCGAACAATTCATATTTTTTCCAAAAAAATATTAGCAAAAAATATTATTGGCTACATATCCATTTATCAAAACTATACTCATAGTCATCATTATATTGCATAAGAATCTAAACTGCAAGTCAAAAAGTTCAAAACTTTCGATATTTCAAACACATAGGGTGTCATCTCTGTTCATTATGTTTAATTCAAAACTTTTTCAAAGTACTTGAAAGTCATTATTTCATTCATTCATAACATTTAATGTTTCAACGTTTATAAAATAAAATACACGCTTTCAATCATTTAGTTTAAAATGACCAAAACATAAAGTGGGTTGAGGTGTATAACTTTTTTATGCAAACACATAATTTTTGTTAAAGCATAATATGACCAATAATACATAGAAATTCAATAAGACAAAAGAAAAATTAAGTTTTCAGATCAAAATTTTCTCAACCCTATTTTGTATCAATAATTAGAAAATATGTAAATAATAAGTAAATTGACAAAATATAATGATCATTAAGGTAGGGAGTGCTCAACATGCATTCGTGATTGAAGGAATTTGAGAAGAACTTGAATTAAAAGCCTTGGAAGCTTGAATTTTATAGAAGAACCCTTTTAGTTATTCTTGGGGGTTTTGGTGTAGAGGAATCGTGTATTTGGGTTATTGGAGGAAAAAACATTAGTATTAGTTATAGGATTATTTAGGACATGTATGACCAATTTTCCTTTAGAAATTAAAGAGAAATGTGAGTGTTCGTCTCTGAAAACATAGGTGGGCCATGCCCTCAAAACATAGCATACAGGGCGTTCCACGGTCTTATCGTGGAGCACACCGGGTGTGCCATGCCCTTATCATGGACTCTCACTAGTTTGATAGTGAAAATGATCATAACATTTAACTTGGATATCAGCTGAAGAAAAAATTGCATGCGATGGAAAGAGTACTTAATTATGTTTTTATTTAGTAGGTCTTGAGCTCCAAAACTCAAAATATAGTAAATGTTACCTACATAAAAATTTTACCCTGCCGATAAGAAAAGTTCTAAACACAAATTTTCTCGATGTGTTTCCCATGAACATCCTTCACTTCGAAAACACTTACTCTAGGTTAATGATCATGACACTTATATTTACATAAAACTCTTTCGGTTTACGCTTATACACATAGGAATAATGGTTTAAATTCTAGCTCGAAAATGTGGGGTGTTACAACTAAAATCATCAAAAACAGCATATTCTATCACAAAATATGGTTGCTTTGATTCTGGCTCCATTTTATTTTATTGATCACCTAGTGTGTCCAGAATAAAACATGAGATGGGATCATAAGTAGCAATACTTGATGGATTAGAAAAATCATGACTATTCAGTTTATCAACTATAGGTTGTAGATTTTTAAGAATAAACTGTAATAACGAATTTAAAATGAAATATAAGTTGGTAACTATAAAAATATGGAAAAAAGGATTCAAGAAACAATCTATATATATTTAATGAGTAGAACTTTTTATTAAGTTTAAGTGGCCAATCTATCAGGTAGAAATTTTTTTTTATGTTTAAGTGAAGCAAATTATAATTTCCTATATTTATTGCAATCTTTAATGTTTAACTAATTAATAGATGCATAAGTTTTAAATTAACAGTAAGATATATTTATAACTGACATGCCTAGAGAAACAACATCACATAGAAAAATTTGTCCGTAAACCAAATAAAATTTAGATTGGCACTTAATTTTTTATTGCTTAACATCCAATCATGAAATTCTCAAATTTGTGCCTGAGTCCAACAAATGAGCAGTTCAACATTCTCAAAATAAGGTTACCCTGACAAACAACTATATTCTTATCAACTTCCAAACATCATTCGTAGATCTACACATTTATCACATAAGGCATGCTTTCTAAATTATATAGCTATTTTTATAAAGAAAATCCTATCTCAATGAATTCATCAACTTGGAGAATGTAACAAATTTATTTTTGACAATTTCTAGATTTATTTATTTCTATGTAATTTTGTAATTTTACCCCTTCCTATAGTTACTTTCTGACAATTTTGGGGTATGGGGATTACTGGCAAGGTCCACAATGTATTTTGGAGTGAATTGTACAATTTTGTTGTTTTTGGTCATTAAAAAGGCTTATTATTGACTTTGATCAACATTTATTGTTATTTGCATCAGATGGCAAAACGACCAATTCCAGCAGATCTGGAACGTCAATTTTAGGTTGGTACGATAGTTGGTATGATTTTATGACTTTGGTATATCATTTTGATCCTCGGTTTAAAATTTGTGAAATTGTGTCTCAAGGGTCAATTTTGTGAAAAACAACATTATTTAAAAAATTTATGTCGACATTGAGTCCAGAATATTGAATTTAGTAGGGTAGCATAGTTTGTTTGCACTTATGGAATTTGGGATAAATTCGAGGGGTGTAGAGAGATTTGGAAATTTTCCAAGTTCAGCTGGTGCATCACCCAGATTTTTAAGCCACTAAACTGCTATTTTGTCCGCTTTATTCAAGGGCGCTAAGGCACCACTTAGTCAATGTAGCCATGTCTAGCTAGGCTAGGACGCTTTACCAATTCCTTATTTGCTTTAGCATATTGGCCAACATATGTGGATACCACAAAAGGAGTACATGAATACTTTAGCGGTGAATGCTAAAATAGTCATTTAATCGCTTTAATGATCAACGTTGGTACCCTATAAAAATCCTTTTTCTCAATTTTTCAATCATTGTTTAGAATTTGAGCTTTGAGATTTATAGTTTCTGTGGGATTTCTTCCATTTTCAAGCTTATGTAAGCCCCAAATCCATATTTCAAAGATTGTCTTCAATTCTTGTCATCTAAAGATTGTTAAATCTTGATTTCAAAAGTAGAATTTGGGGATATTGTCCTGAAAGGCCTAAATAAGTATTTTTCAATCTAAACCCATTTGTTCTTGGGTGTTTTTCTATGAGTTTCGTTAATCATGGGTAGTACAATTTTAAACTAAAATTATGGTTTTACCCTTTTTATCAAAAAACCAATTTCAGTGGTCCATTTTGACCCTAACTCAAAAATGGCAAATATTGGTATCATTTTCTTCCTTTTACTACTTGTATTCTATATTTATATGTTTTTGTTGATTTTGATTTAGTTCGTAAAGGGAAGGATCCATATTGAAGGCTTTGAAGCTTGATTTCTTTTTTGAGATAAGTTATGGCTCACTTTCTTCAGACTTGGCTGGGTAGTTAATACTGATATAAAACCATGTGATGGGTCTGGTAACTAATTATGAAAATTTCTTTATTACTATTTTTTCTATGTGTAAGGGCCTATGTTGTTGTTAGTGTGTTGTTTTGGAGACATTATTTTGTATGTGTGCTTGTGTGAGGTCTTATATAATGTTGTTGGCCTGGTATTTATGTAATTAGTTTTTTTCTTCTTGGTGGAAATTGTTTGAGTTTGGATTTATATGGTATCAATGGCGTATTATTATGTATTGGCATATGGATTATACTGGATCATGACTGGTTGTCTTACTGAGTAAATTATTGGCTCAAGTGATTGTTTATTGTTGTGTTTGGAAATTCCCATTATGGTTGGTTTAGAATTACATCCTCATATTATATACATTTATGAAACATTGTTACCACCATAGAAGTGCTGACTTTTTTGACAGAACTATGACACTTTTAAAAACTCTCTACCAAAGTATATGCCAAAAAGAAGTTATGGATATTGGTGTAGTGCCCCAAATCTGGTACTCAGAACGCTACACGGTGCTCATAACTCCAAAGGACCACAAGCTAACCCATGACTGATATTTGTACCTGTATACTATATTCCATCATGTAATATACGAAAATAATAGACAAAAACATGCCATAAGTTTCAAAATGGATAACACATACTATGTGAGAGTACGATATATCAATACCAAAACATGAACTGAAATAAATTGTCTGAACATGCTATAGTCTGAAAGCCTCTAAAACTGACTGAATGAGGAGTTAATGGGACATGTCTCCAACTAACTCCAACTACAAAAATAAACTAAGTACTAAAAGAATGAAATAATCAAATAATAATATCCTCGAATGATGAGGACTCACTGCTAGTCTAACTGTTGAAATTGGAATGCTACTGATGCTCTAGAGCTCGTGTTTCTGAACATATGGGTTAAAACACTATAGCACAAAAGAAAATTATGTGTCCATATAATTGAATGTACTGGCATGCAAGTGAGGTAGGATGAATGCAAGGGTTCATACGCATGAACAATACTGACTAACTGAGTAACATGAATGTGGGAATACATGCATGAATACATAACTTTAAATGAGATTGTGACAACATTAATTACTGAGTCTAACTACTGATAATATGGATTTCTAATAACAGATATAACTGGTACTGAGCGACTGTGTCTAACAGTCTAGGTTCTGATGGAACTAGCTGAGTTTCGTACTGAGCTGAGTGACGATATCTGTCACTCCTGAATTCTATAGAGTTATCTAAGTTCTATTACTGAGACTGAGTTTGAGACTGTAACTGTGGAAAGTAGTCCTTTAACAAACATGCTCCTAATAAGCTATTATAGCTGAGTTGGGGTCCAATCTGTAACCCCAATTGGAAGGGTATAAATACCATGCCACTAGTAAGGAAAAGCTGTGAGTGATCCCTCATCTAATAGGTGCTCTGAGAAGAATGGTTGGACCCTCATATAAAATGTTAAGCTATCTCATCTACCCTCAACTAGCAGTTTGGATGTCTCAACCTATACTAGCTATGTAGTTCTAGAGTGCAAGGATTGCTTCTAAGAATCACACTCTCTAATAACATGTGAGTTTCGTTCCTTGGGCTCACTCGGTGCTGAATCCTACCCCTATCTAAATAAACACTGAACATGATTAATTGAACTGAACTGGAATGAGTTCATTGAGTTCTTTTTACTGATGGGATATTACTGAAATCTTATAACTGACTGAGATTACTCAGATTACTAGATTGATACAAAATTTACTGAGTTTTCCTAAGTCATGTAGCTGACTGAATTCTACTGATCATGACTTGATTGAGGTTATCATGAAACTGACACTGGCTCTTGGTAAACAACTAAATTGTCGGGTACAAGTACCCCCAGAACTTGATAGCATGAAATTGACATGACATGATACTTCCTGGACTCACGACCATAATCAACGATCCATAATACAATCATTAGAGAATTTGTGAGGCTTTCGATTATCCTGGTTTAGTACATGAATAGAAAAGCATATAAACATATCATAATTTCATAGTCTAGACTCATGAATGATCCATCAAACAATTTTAATGCATAACAATAACATGAAAGTCATTTTGAAAATAAGGGTAAAGCATAGGTTCACCATTTTGGTCACAATTGAGTCGTAAGACATATTTCCTATTCTCTTAGGCATTTTATCAAACACCTTGCATGTATAACTATAAGCTTAGGCATGGACATTAAATTAATTCGTCATGGTTGCATAAATCAACATAATTTAGTAGATTTCAATCCACATGCTAGCATAAATTAATAAAAACACATTTAACGATAACCACTTGGGTATCATACACAACATCAGCATGATCATAATCAATCCACAACATAAATATCATAATTTATAATTTAAAATTGGATTCTTGGGCTTCATGGATAAAAGAAATCCATGAATTAACACTTGACATACCTGGGTGGATGATTTCTTGAAGATTGTTGGAGTAAAGCTTCAGTTCTTAAATTGGGATTAAGCCCCTATGGTTTCTTTTTCTTGGGGTTTGATCTTTGAGAGAAACCCTAATTTGGTGTTATGAATGAATAATGAAGTTATGATCTATGGTCTGATATAATTAGGGGTTTAAAATGCTAGAAAAAAATGCAATTACCATTTTAAAATTGGCTTCAAATTGCTGAACGGGATCTACAACGGATTGTGCGATGGTCCATCGCTGGCTCGATGGTCTGTCGGCCTGATCATCATACTTGGACCAGAATAGGGACTTACTACCTTAGTATCGATGGCTTGGGCGATGTTCCATCACAAGCTCGATGGTCCATCAACCTATCCATCGCACCTTAGCAAGAAGATTGACTTACTTGCTCACCTGTGATGGTTTGGGTGATGGTCCGTCGCTAGATCGATGATCTTTTGGCTTGACTTTCGCTTCTGATCAGTTCCAATATTCCTCTATAAAACGTCTATAACTTTATACTTCGATACTAGATTTTGATAAAATTAGTATCGTTGGAAAGCTAATTCAATTTCCTACATGATAAAAAGTCAAAATTAGGTAAATTTGATCTGTTTTAAACATTAAACATTTAGAAAATCATAAATAACTACTTTGGAGTCTAGATTTGACTTAAAGAAAGTTTGGGGTATTACAATTAGATTGGTATTGTTTATGACACCTTAAGAGCACAACTCACTAGGTGTGTAAGGAGGGTGAGTGATAACACCGAACATATTACATCATTATAGCATACTCATTATCATCTTCATATTTCATACTTTGTGCATATTCTATGTTGTATTTGTGCGTTTAATTTAAAGTCTATCTATTTATGTTTCCTTCTCATACTTGTATTTAGTATATGTATATATTTAGAACTTTTAGTGGAGATAATGTGGGTTACAATTTTGGATATTTTCTAATTGAAGGTGACGTGCCCATAGGGTGTATTTTATATACTTTATTTTATACTTTATTATTTTATAATTTACTCAGTTGGCCTATGTTACCTACTGAGTACAAGTGGACCATAATCATCCCTACTTCACCCTTTCAGAGAAGATCCAGATGTGAGTGCACAAAACAATACCTAATTTTAGGTGGTCCTTAGAGTATTTTCGAGGTAATGATCGATTTATGCTTCTATAGTTTATCTACTACCTCCTCTTATTCAGTTTGTGCATTGATTTCATACTCAGATATAGATTATGTTAGTTTTTGAACTATTAGTTGTATATTTTGACTATGAGATGCAATTAGTTTATTTTATCACTATGACTTTGGATTTTAGGGAGATTATTATAATACCCCAGGTTTTGACTATAAAATTTCTGAAGTAAAACTAAACACTACCCAGGCAACGACTCAGGTGATGAATCATTAACACTTATCACGAGTCTTGTGCTGCTATTTGTAGCCTAACAAGCAAAGTTTCCCTAGGTCATTGTCGTGGTCATAACTAGACCCCATGAGTTGTAGGATAAGGTTGTAACACCCTGATTTTCTGAATCGGAATGCTACACGGTGCTTATGACCAAGAAAGAACCACAAGCTAACCCATGACTGATATCTGTACCTGTATACTGCATAATATATCATAAAATGTGGAAACATGAACATAAAAGGCCATAAGGTTCAAACTGAATAAATGTCTGATAACAAAATGTCTAAAAAAGGTATAACAATACAAAAACAAGTCATAAATACTGAAAATAGTAAAATCTAAATATCTAATCTCACATCTAGTTTGAAAGCCTCTAACTGAACTGAATAAGGATTTGAAGGAACATGTCTCCAACTAACTTTATCTAGCAACTGAATAGTAAATGTAGCAATAATCATATCGTCCTCGAATGAGAAAGACTCACTGCAAACTCTGAACACTGGAATGCTACTACTGATCTAGAGCTCATGCCTCAAACCTATGGTGTGACATAAGAGAAAGCACCATAGCGTAAATGCATCACTACATCTGAATGTACTGAGTAAATGAGTGAGGTAGGATAAATGCAAAGGGTTATATGCATGAACAATACTGACTGATATGAACGTAAGAATACATACATGCATACGTAACTATAACTAAACTCATGGAGATACTGACTATTGAGTCTGAATACTAATAACATGAGTGTTCTGATACTGAGATACTAAATAGATGAATGACTATTTCTGAAAGTTCAAATTATGAAGAACTAGTCTAGTTGACTTTGTCTGACAGTACAAAAGCCGAATACTAATATCATGAATTCTGATAACTGATATGACTGATACATGA
>NC_061119.1:118683661-118704262 GCF_002878395.1 Capsicum annuum
TTCTGATAACTGATATGACTGATACATGAGTTCAGAAAACTGATATATATATGATAACTGTGTTGATAGTCCTAAACGATATAACTGATACTGAGCGACTGTATCTAACAGTCTATGTTCTGATAGAACTATCTGAGTTTTGTTTTATATGGAGTAACTGAATTTGGGATCAAGTCCTATCTAGCTGGTGATCTTTAAATCTAATGATTCTGATATTATTTAACTATAGTTTAGATCCGTCCTGTGTAATGAGTGATCTTGAAGTCTATTTATAATGATAAGGATTGATTGTCTCTACCATTACTAAATTTGTACTACTGAACTAAGTTGACTGTATCTGGCAGTCCTAAATCTATAAAAAAAACTGTGGAATGTATTCATCGAACCGACATGCCCTAAGCTAAGCTGATGGGGGTCTAATTTCTTCCCTGACTAGAAGGGTGTCAACACCGCGCCACTGGTAATGACAACATATGAGCAACCCTCATATAACAGGTAACTCTAGTGAGAATGGTAAGAACCCTCATATAATAGGTTAAGACACCTCATCTAACCTCATATAATAGGTTGTGATGTCTCAACCTATGCATGCAACATAGTTCTAGAATACAAGGATGATTGCTAAGAATCACACCCTGATAAACAAGTGAGTTCCCATCCTTGGGTTCACTCGGTGCTAACTCCTACTCCCATCTAAAGTGACTGAACTTAATAACTGGGCTGAACTAAATAACTTAACTGAACTGATTTGCTGAACTTATACTGATTAACTGGACTGATATTAGTGGTATCATTTAGTGGAGCTAAAAAAAGTTTACTGGATTCCAATGACTGATGGAATGTACTGAGTTATGAGGACTGGTTGAGAGTACTGAATTTACTGAGATTTACTTTGAAGATTTACTTTGAATACTAAGGTTACAGATATTACTGAGTACTGAGATCACTGAGATTACTGAACTACTGAGTTTACTGAGTTTTCCTGAGTCACATGACTGACTGAATTCTACTGAATCATGATTTTATTTTGTATATCGTGAAACATGACATGGCTCTAGGCACACAACAATAGTTTTCGGGTATAAATACCCCCAGGACACGATGGAAGGAAACTGACACTACATGACTGACTTGATCATAAGATTGGAGTCCATAATTCACATTATCATAAATAGAGGATATTATACATCGTGTAGTTCTTCAACATATTAAGCATGGTAGGGAGTGCATAGCTATATTTCATGTGCATTTTGTATATCTCCATTATCATACATTTTTCATACCACAACAATAGCTACACATGAAAAGCATGAAATTCATATTAGAGTATATAGCTAAAATAGACTTGTCATTTAGACATCATGGAACCATATAAACATGAATTTCTAGTACCCTAAGCATGTTATCGAACACCTTGCTTGCATTCTTTAAGGCATAGGTGTGTTTCATAACTTTTACCATTTTACACCATCTAAGGTTCATAGTTTTCAACTAACAAGAATATATATTCCATGAAAACACCTCTAGATATCATCTTGAAACATAACAATAATCACTAACATGTCCATGCTCATATCACCATAAAAAGTTCACAAAATAGTATTTAAAACATAGTTCTTGAGCTCTATGAACAGATTGGTTCCATATATGAACACTACACATACCTTAAAGCTTGATCTTGAAAGAGATCTAATGTTTCTGAAGGTTCCTACAGAAATCTTTAGGCTTGCCCTTGATTCTTATTGACTAGGGTTTAACCCCTTTGGGAAAGAATGTTCTTATTCCTGAGGAGATGATCTTGAGAGAAAACCCTAATCTTGTGGTTGAAAGTTTATGAGAGAGCCTTTTGAGATGTTTTAACTAAAGAGAATGGAAGATAATATGCTCCTTGAGGGTTATAAGTCTAGGAAGTGAAGGGAAAAGACCAAAATACCCTTATGAAATAAATTCCCAGTTGCAAAAAATAATAGCTGACGACATTTGTGACAACGCATTAAAAATGAGACAAACCGTTAAAAATATCATCACACAGGAGCTAGAATTGATGGTTTCTGCCTAAGTCTGATGATATTTATGACATGGCATACAAAATATGACAAGCCGTCAAAGATGTCGTCACACAGAAGCTGTATTCTGCCTAAAGCTGATGACATTTGTGATATGGCATCAAAATGTGACAAGCCATCAAAAATATCATCACACAGAAGCTGGATTTTCCCTAAGGCTAACGACATTTGTGATGCGGCATAAAAAATATAGTAATCTACCATGAATTTTGTTATTTAGGAGCTGGATTCAGCCTAAGGCTGATGACAGTTGTGACATGGCATCAAAAATGTGGTAAGCTACCATAAATGTCGTCACTTAGGAGCTAGTTTCTGCCTAAGGCTAATGACCTTCGTGATAGGGCATCACAAATATAGTAAGCTACCAAAAATATCGCCACATAGGAATTGGTTTCTGCCTAAGGGTGACGACCTTCGTGATAGGGCATCACAAATATGGTAAGCTACCACGAATATCATCACACTGTTTACAGCCTGACATACCGGGGTAAAATTTGAATAACTCTTTGTTTTGATATCAAATTTAGATGAAATTGGTATCGTTGGAAATCTAATTCAATTATATATCTGCTTATATATCAGGAGCTCAAAAATGCCAAGTATAATGAGAGATATGCTCATTTAAAGTTGACTATACCAATATCCTTCTCAAGAATTCAATCGGTAAGGAATGTTTTGATTCGTTTGATAGCTGGGAGTTATTTGAAGCCTTAATATACATCTAACTTGATCTTACAACTATAAAATAACCATGATGTACTATGCATGAGCTTGGTACATGGCTCTAATATTGGTTTGGATTTTTTGGGGTATTACAATATCTTCCCCTTGGAAACATTCATCCTCGAATGATGACTTCTTGAGTGGGAAGAATAGATAAAATGATGGATATATAGCATGAATGAAAGATCATGATTTCATGGCTGACATAACTGAAAACTGAGTATATCTTACTGTTCATGCATATCTGATGCATGGGTAGCTGATTTATGAATGTAGGACTGAGTGTTCCGATAAACTGAGTCTCTTAAATGAGAATGCATATCTGATGCTTAACTGATAAGTTGAATCCATGCATATCTGATGCATGATTACATGACAGACATGATACGTGAATGTATGACTGAAAGTACTGATAAGCTGACCATGCATATCTGATGAGTTAATACATGATTGAACTGACTCACGAATATGTGACTGAACATACAATGGTAAAGGCACTAAGATTGAACTAAAACATGAGAACACGACTGATTCTGCAACATGACATATGGAATGAACATTATGAACTGAATTGAACCTCTGAATACTTGACTTACAACTGAGGTCTAACTTGAAGGTCAACTTATGAGTACCCTCTATTCTAGACTGAATTCGTTATGCAAGAAGAAATTGAAGGATCTAAGGCATGAGAGCGCTAAGAGAAAGTGGGGTATCTTCTCTTTGTGATGCTATGTCCCTTGTAGGATGCTGGACTGACGTTGCTGAGATATTGAGGAAGTTGAGGCGATGCACAAGGAACCTAGGTACAAAATCATGATTGATTATCTGAGATCTAAAATTGAAGCGTGATGTACAAATATATAGACATACTGGCTTATTTGATTAACTGAGTAACTGGTAACTGAATGTTGGGTAAGCAAGACTGAATTGCACTTAATCTGAGTAGCTGGGATGAGGCCATAAAGTATTATGCATATGATAAGGGACTGACTGGGTAACATGAAGTAACTAATCATGGATTTCATGAATGCTATACATTCTGAAAATGCAGGACAAAACATATTACATAATTTGGAAACATTTCACAGGCTGTGGTATTAAAATACCTATAACTAAGTAGTAGATAACTGTATTCTATGGTAAAGCAAGTCTAAAACTGAACTAAATTTTTGAGCTGAATACTGATCTAAAGCTGACACTATAACTTAAGACTATAACGGAGATCTACAATGGATTTAAATGCTGGGTCCTTATAACTGAATACTAAAATTGAGGTTTAAACTGATATAAAAGTGCTTAATTCTGAGACTGAACACTAATTATTAAGTATTAAACTATAACTAAGATAGAAACTGAGTTATGATAGTTGCACAATAAAGGCTAATATAATTCAAGGATCTGAATATGTATTCACCCTCTGAATTTTTCCAATTTCTAAGTACTACCTCTCACTAGCTCCTTTCTTGCATATTAACGGGATATTCAAGCCTATCTTCATATCTACACCCTCGTATAAAACATGTATGCAATAATCTGCTCTTAACATGAAACATTAACTCTTTCCCATCTAAGCAATTTCTCAACACTACACTATTCTTATAAAGAGGGCTCGCTGAATGGTTAAATTAGGAGAACCTGAAACATGAATAGATACTTACTGAACTTGACACATGACTAAAACCTGAGAAATAGAATATCAACAACATGGATTTACCAAAAAGGTCTGAACTGAATTTATACATGATATAGTATGAATTTATATGATCATTGTGGGGATAGCATGAGTCATGGAAACTGAGTATACTGTAAAGCATGATATGTGTACATGAGTCATGATCTGCATGACCTGAGTCTGGAATTTCTAAGTTCGTGGAACATGATTCGTAACACCGAGTGAGCTGGAACTAAACTTCCTATGCTTGGAACTGAAAACACACATGATTCAATAGAATATTTGTGAACATAAGTTGTATTCATGGAATCTAATACATAAAGCATGCATAGATATTTTTTTAACTGAAGTACAAAACTTTACACTGAGATAAGGGATGAGTTGGGAATCGTCTTCCCTAACTACTTTTCTGTACATACTGACACTACTACTGGAATCTGAGAGCCTGACTGGGTTACTTGATCTAACATCTTACCCTTAACTTAAAGCCATCATCATAAGTCTGTGAATAGTAAACTAATCTTTGAACTAAATTGCTATCATCATCATATGCTTACACTCTGATCAACACATGATCACCTTACTAAATACATTATCTTCCTCTGTTTCTCCATATACTACTAATATCACATTCATACCTTCATGGTTAATTTCGAGTCAATAAACTTAAATTTATAAATCACACTGTTCAAGCCTATTAATTCATTATGGCACAACTATCCCCATGAATACATAATCTATTTAATCTAGATATAGTATCCTAACTTATCTACTGCTAGACTCCTAGGTTCATGCTTCTAACTCTGGGTCATATGCTATCATAAGATTTTGAGAAGGGATCTAATGGCATATCCAAATCCGAGTTCGAGAACTACGTCTCATGATCAGGAATGAGATCCGTACAACTTTCAAACACAACTTAACTGATGGGATACTGTCTGATAAAGCCCTATATTTAGGACTTGAGCTTCACTATTTCTATTACCTTGAAAGTAAGGTGGAATTAACATGAGTAAAGCATGATGAATCTTGCTATAGCACGATCTGAGAGATGATAGAAGGGAAAATGTTCCTAAATCATCTTATAGCCTCCTACACATAAGTATGGTGCACAACAAACGCATGTACAAGACTCTACTGGATGCGCCTTTCAGATTTCCTAGGACTCTATTGAACCTTAGGCTCTGATACCAAGTTTGTAACACCCCGATTTTCTGAACTGGAATGCTATACGGTGCTCATAACCTCAAATGACCACAAGCTAACCCATGAAGAAAATTTGTACCTGTACGCTGCATAATATATCCTAAAATACAGAAACATGAACATGAAAGGCCATAAGGTTCAAACTGAATAAACGTCTGATAACAAAATGTCTGAAAAAAGTATAACAATACAAAAATAAGTCATAAATACTAAAAATAATAAGATCTAAATATCTAATCTGACATCTAGTGTGAAAGCCTCTAATTGAACTGAATAAGGAGTTGAAGAAACATGTCTCTAACTAACTCCATCTAGCAACTGAATAGTAAATGTAGCAATAATCATATCGTCCTTGAATAACAAGGACTCACTGCAAACTCTGAACACTGGAAAGCACCATAACGTAAATATGTTACTACGTCTGAATGTACTAAGTATATGAGTGAGGTAGGCTAAATGCAAAGGGTTATATGCATGAACAATACTGACTGATATGAACGTCAGAATACATACATGCATACGTAACTGTAACTAAACTCATGAAGATACTGACTATTGAGTTTGAATATTGACAACATGAGTGTACTGATATTGAGATACTTATAGATGAACGACTATTTTTAACAAATTGAATTATGAAGAAATTGTCTGGTTGATTGTATCTGACAGTCCTGAAGCTGAATAATGATATCATGAATTTTGATAACTAATATGACTGATACATGAGTTCAGAAAACTGATATAACTGATATAACTATAATGATCAGCCTAACCAATGTAACTTATACTGAGCGACTGTTTCTGATAGTCTAAGTTCTGATGGAACTATCTGAGTTCTATTTTATATAGAGTAACTGAATTTGAGATCAATCCTATTTAGCGGGTGATCTTTAAATTTGATGATTCTAATAATGTTTAACTATAGTTAAGACCAGTCCTTTCTAATGGGTAATCTTGAAGTCTATTTATAATGATAAGGATTGATTGTCTCTAACAGTACTGAATCTATACTACTGAACCGAGTTGATTGTATCTGACAATCCTGAATTTGTAATGGAAAATATGGAATGTATTCATCTAACCAACATGCCCCAAGATAAGCTGACTGGGGTTCAATTTCTGCCATGACTGGAAGGGTGTCAATACCGTGCCACTAGTAAGGATAATATGTCAGCAACCCTCATATAACAGGTAACTCTAGTGAGAATAGTGGGAACCCTCATATAATAGGTTAAGTAACCTCATCTACCCTTATATAACAGGTTGAGATATCTCTACATATGCTGGCTATATAGTTCTAGAACGTAAGGATGACTACTAAGAATCACACCCTCATATACAGGTGAGTTCCCATCCTTGGGTTCACTCGGTGCTAACTCTTACTCCTATTTGAAGAGACTAAACTGAATAACTGGAATGAACTAAATAACTTAACTGAACTGATTTGCTTAATTAATATTAATTAATCGGACTGATACTAGTGGTATTGTTTAGCAGAGCTAAACTTAGTTTACTGGATTTCGATGACTGACGAAATGTACTAAGTTCTGAGAACTAGTTGAGAGTACTAAAGTTACTGAGATTGACTTTGAATACTGAGGTTACAAATATTACTGAGTACTGATTACTGAACTACTAAGATTACTGAGTTTTCCTGAGTCACATGACTGACTGAATTCTACTAAATCATGGCTTGATTTTGTATATCATGAAACATGACATGGCTCTAGGCACACAGCTATAGTTTTTGGGTACGAATACCCCCAAGACTCGATGAAAGGAAACTGATACAACATGACTGACTTAATCATAAGATTGGAGTCCATAATTCACATTATCATAAATAGAGGATATTATAAATCATGTAGTTCCTCAACATATTACGTGTGGTAGGGAATGCATAGCAATATTTTGTGTGTATACTGTATATCTCCATTATCATACATGTTTCATACCACAACAATATCAATACATGAAAAGTATGGAATTCATATTAAACTATATAGCTAACATGGACTTGTCATTTTGACATCATGGAACCATATAAACATGAATTTCTAGCATCCTAAGCATTTTATCGAATGCCTTGCATGCATTCTTTAAGGCATAGGTGTGTTTCATAATTTGTACCATTTTACACCATCTAAGATTTATAGGTTTCAATTCACAAGCACATATATTCCATGAAAACACCTCTAGATATCATCTTGAAACTTAAACAACAATCATCAATATGTACATGCTTATATCACCATAAAAAGTTCACAAAATAGTATTTAAAACATGGTTCTTGAGCTCAATGAACGGATTGGATCCATAGATGAACACTATACATATCTTAAAGCTTGATCTTGGAAGAGATCTAATGTTTCTGAAGCTTCCTGAAGAAATCCTTAGTCTTGCCCTTGATTTTTCTTGACTAGGGTTTAACCCCTTTTGGAAAGAATATACTTGTTCCTGAGGAGATGATTTTGAGAGAAAACCCTAATCTTATGGTTGAAAGTATATGAGAGAGCTTTTTGAGATGTTTTAACTAAAGATAATGGAAGATAATACGTCCCTTGAGGGTTATAAGTCGTGGGATGTGAAGAAAAAAGACCAAAATACCCTTATAAAATAAATTCCCAGTTGCTGAAAATAATAGCTGACGACATTTGTGACAAAGCATCAAAAATGTGACAAGCCATCAAAAATATCGTCACACAGGAGCAGGAATTGATGGTTTCTGCCTAAGTCTGAAGATATTTGTGACATAGCGTCAAAAATATGACAAGCTGTCAAAAATATCAGCACACAGAAACCGAATTCTGCCTAAGGATGACGATATTTATGATATGGCATCAAAATATGAAAATCTATCAAAAAGGTTGTCACACAAAATTTGGATTCTCCCTAAGGCTGACGTCATTTGTGACATGGCATCAAAAATGTGGTAAGCTACCACGAATGTCGTCACTTAGGAGCTGGATTCTGCCTAAGGCTGATGATATTTGTGACATGACATCAAAAATGTGGTAAGCTACCACGAATGTCGTCACTTAGGAGCTAGTTTCTGCCTAAGGCTGATGACCTTCGTGATATGGCATCACAAATGAGGTAAGCTACCACGAATGTCATCAAACTATTTCCAGCCTGACATGCTAGAGTAAAATAGGAATAAATCTTTGCTCTGATATTGGAGTTAGGCAAAATTGTTATCATTAGAAAGATAATTCAATTATTTATCTTTTGATAGGTCATGAGCTCAAAAATTCCAAGTATGATATAGATAATTTTGTTTGAAGTTGAATATACCAATATCCTTCTCATGAATTCAATTGGTAAGAAATATTTTAATTTGCCTGATAGCTGGGAGTTAATTGAAGCTTTAATATACATCTAAATTAATCATAAAACTATAAAAGAACCATGATGTACTATGCATGATCTTAGTACATGTCTCTAATACTGGTTTGGGTTTTTTGGGGTACTACAAAGGTCAACAGTCATTATGAGGGATTCATGACAATAACAGTGTGAATGCCCAAAAATTGTTTCTCTCGACATAAGTCCAGGAAATGAATCATGATCAATTATCAGGACTCATTACCCAACCCGTAACGATTGGAAGCCATTTCTTCTACATGTTTTTAACTAGGCGTAATTTGTTTTTTTCAATCCTTTTAACTCTACCTACGAACTTAAAACATATAACAGACCTATTAACATCAGTTAATCAAATCAAACACAACTTTTATTATCTTAAACACCCCAAAGAAACAAAAAATTAGGGTTTTAAAGGAATTCAATCTTTAATCTCCCTAATCTTATCTCTTTGGATTTTCTCCCTATTCTTGTGTGTTTTAAGCATGTATCTCATTCCTCCACTTATATTTTTTTCATTATGGCATGAAGTTCTTTAACAATCATGTGGTTTATTATGGGATTAAAAATTGGGTTGAGGGGTTTTGAATGTTAATCACTTGGATTGTTTTCCCCATGGTTTTAAATGCACTGTTCTTAATTTTATTCATAGTTTGGGGATGAATTAGGCTAATGTGGTATGGTTTTAATAAGGGACATAGTTTCTCCAAAATTTATGGATATTTGGTTTGGAATTAGCATTAACCTCCACCCACTTTGGAATTTGGTTTTTGCGTATGGATATATGCATGATTTAACTTATTTTTGGAACATTACATTACATTTAAAGGATAAATGAGTAAAAATGGATTTGAAAGCCCTTGGTGGCCATGGTTTTAAATTTTTAAAATTGAACTTAGCAATTAAATTGGTTAATTAGATTGGAATGGCATAATTGGATTAACTTGCAAGCATAAATTTGTATGATGATGCCAACCAGTAGATTCCTTAATAAATTACTCTTGGGTTAATGGATGAGATTAAGTACAATTGTTTTTGCATTTCCTTGAAGAGGTTTATGTAGATCACCGTGAAGGTAAAGGTCCGGGTGGACCAATACTAGAAACAATGTTTACCGACATGAGGGTCTTTATGAACAAGTGAATACTTCACATATTATAAGTTTTTGGAAGGATGGAGAGTTTGTGTCTATGGCCATCCCTCGGATTTTCTCAATCCGTACGGTTAAGATGCGCTGGGGCCTTTTAATAAGGGGAGTGCAACACAGTCCGAGTTAATGGTTTTAAAATCTTATATTCATGACCCTTGTACTCTATCTTGGCTACTTATATTTTATATATATATATATATATATATATATATATATATATATATATATAAATGAATGCATATATTTTTGAGGGACTTTGGTCGTAGCATTATTT
The DNA here is from genome assembly GCF_002878395.1 of Capsicum annuum. Taxonomy (NCBI): domain Eukaryota; kingdom Viridiplantae; phylum Streptophyta; class Magnoliopsida; order Solanales; family Solanaceae; genus Capsicum; species Capsicum annuum. The sequence goes on from NC_061119.1 coordinate 118,694,116, forward strand.
TATCCCTTTCCTTGAGTTACATGCCAGTGCTTATCCCACCAACCATCCTTAAAAGTTGCATCATTTTATGGAGTAGAGTCCTAGAATTTAGTATTTACTTATGTGTAGTGTTATGTGGATCGGATATTAATTAAAGTATTGTAAAGTGGTAATACTCCATCATCAAAAAGCTTTACCATTTAATTAGGTTTCTTTTCCTATTTTAGGGATACTTAGTATTTAGTTTGAATTTTTCTTTGGTCATGGTTGGGGGAATGTCCCAACTCATTTGGTGTTCTGGTTTTTATAGGCTTTTGTGGATATATTTTGGATTCTAAGCTAATGGGTGATCTCCAGCTCATGGTTGGCTTGAGATACCCATCAAGGTTGGGCCCTAGTTCGGTTCATGAAAAGCTTGGTATCAAAGCATGGTTCAGGGTCTTTGGATGTCCACAAAGCCATAATTAGTAGAATTCCTTGTATGGGTGTACGCAACACTTTTAAAGAAGAGGCTACTTCACGCTATGGAGTCTAGTGTCTTGAAAACTTTATAACTTGTCATTTACTCAGTTTCATATCATGCCTCCCAAAAGATTTGATGTTCATTGAAACTCTGCTAGACCTTCTATCCTACTTAAGGAAAATATGGAATTAACTCACCCTTATTAGGTAGTGCAAAACCAATCTTTGGTCCGATCTTTCTATTGTACTGCTTTATATCGAGTTCTATTAGTCCCCCACTAGTCCTCATCGAGCCCTAGGCTAGTGATACCTATGATCATCTACCTGAAGAAAATATATCTATTGTGGAGTTCCGCTAGTTCATTCACCTGTTTTCTCAATTGGTGGCATCTAAGAATCGCTAGCTTGATAGTGTTGGTTCTGTTGCTCCTTCTTCTGAGGTCACTCGGGTGGAATAGTTCTTGAGTTTGAATTCTCTAACATTCATAGTCTCTAAGGTTAAGAAGGATCCTCAGGGGTTTGTTTATGAGATAGGGAGTATTTTTAGAGTAATGCATGCTACTAATTTAGAAAGTGTAGAGTTTGTTACATATCAGCTGAAATATATAGCTTATCAATGGTATAAGGTGTGGAAATATCTGAGAGGTAATGATGTTGCTTCGCCTATATGGTATAATTTTTAATGTGCTTTCATATACCATTTTATTTCTTAGGAGTTTAAGGAAGCCAAGACAGTGGAAGTTGTGAATCTAAAACAAGGCTAGATGAGTGTGAAAGAATATACATTGAAATTTCAGCAGTTAATTTTTTATGCTCCAGATTTGGTGTCTACTATAAGGTCAAAGATGAGAATATTTGCTTCTGGGTTGTCCTTTGACTTAGTATTCAAATATAAGGCTGCAATATTAAATAATGATATGGATATCTCAAAACTTGGGGTTTATATGCAGCAACTAGAGGATAAAAAAAGAGACAGGTAGAAACTGGAAAGGTAGATTAAGAAATTCAGTTATTCAGTACAATATGTGGATTAGCAGAATAGTGGAAGGGGTGGCAGGCAATGGACCAAGAATAAAACTTAGGGAATTTCTAATTTATATTCTTTCGCTAGTGCTCATATTCCTAAGTCATCTAGAGATCATCGTTTCTAGGCTAGAAGTGGTCCTAAGGTACAGGGTGCCTAGTCTCAAGCTAGTAGACCTCAATCTGCCCACCTTATCCTCCTTATAGATTTTGAGGACAGTTTCAACAGGTTTATTGTGATGAGGGAAGGAACTTGTGTTTCAATTATGGTCAACCTACACATATGTAGAGAAACTGTGCTACAACTAAGGTAGCTACTATATCTAATAAAGTTTTGGTTGCCACTTCATTGACTCTTGCTCCAAAGGGTCCCTCTTTAGGAACCAACACTAGTCGAAATTATCTTTATGCTCTTTTCAATCATCAATAAAATGAGGCACCTCCAGATGTGGTTACTGGTATGTTACAACTCTTGTCTTGTGGTTTTTACTGTTTGTTTGATCCAGGTTCTACCCTTTCTTATGTGGTTGTATATTTTGGTTTTGGTCCTTAAATATTTCCACTCCTTCTCTGTTTCTACTCTAGTGGGTGATTCTATAATTTCTTAAAAATTTATAGGAGTTATGTGGTATCTATATTTTATAGGGAAACATTGGTGGATCTAATAGAGCTTGACATGGTATATTTTGATGTGATCTTGGGTATGGATTGGTGTTATTCGTGCTATGCATCATTTGATTGTAGGACCTAAAAGGTCAGTTTTCAATTTCCTAATGAACTGGTAAATAAATGGGAGGGAAAGTTCCTTATTACCTAAAGGTAGGTTTATTTCCTATCTTAGAGCTCAAAAGTTAATTTTTAAAGGGTGTCTGTATCATCTAGTTTGAGTTAAGGATTCTAGTTTGGAGCTTCTTGATGTGTTATGGTTTTAGAATACTCTCAATGATTAGAATAATGAAATTATGCAGTTTCTTAGGTTGTTTTGTGAGATATGATTTATTTTAGGTATGTTTTGTATAAAATCATGTTTTGGATGCTAAACAGAAGAAAAAGATTAAAATTAAAGTTTTGGGCTTCTTAATTAGGAATTTATGGGTGTAACTGCCACATACAAGTCGTAGGTGACAAAATTAGGTGTCAAATCTTGATTTCTAGAGGCTCAGAAGTAGGGAATAGAAGACTTTGTCACTTATTAAGGGCACCTACAGTCTGTATATAGTACATCCAGTTCGTAGGTGACCAAAGTAACAGACAGATGTCCAAGTTTGAAGAGTTGCAGGATTTATGAAGGAGGTCTGGCACTTACTTAGGACCATATGCGATCTGTATGTAGTACATACGGTCCATACGTGGCCTAAGTAAGTGGAAATCGACCTCAGTTTTCTTTTTTCATTTAGGTTTTGGTTTTTAGGGTTTCCATGTATCCTATAAATACCCTTTAGACATTTTGTAGTTAGGAAATGCACTCTTAACACTTATAAATTCATTTTTGATTTAGAGATTAGAACTATATCTTAGGGCTACATTGTTCTTCATTTTGATTGATAATTTAGTGTTGGCTTTGGGTTTTACTTATGTATCATGAGATATTGTTTAATGCATTTCATTATGAATTTCGTTGATCATTTTACAATCTTGAGTGACTAAAACCCGTAGCTATGGTTGTGGGTACCCTAGCATCTTGATGAAGTAGGGGAAGTGCTAAGTTGTTCTGAACTAGTATCTCTACATATATTATATTATCTTCAGTTTAATAAATGTCTTAGAGGTTGAAAATTGTAATATCCCGCCTAGTATATCACTACTTACTCAATACGGGAAGTAGTGACTAGAAAAAGATAATTACAAAAGTCATTGTCCATCTACGGTAGTTAGTATCACTTTTATATGACGATTATCTATCATCTAAAAAATTTAGACTCAAAAAGTAATAGTTAACTGGGATCTAGGATAAGGGTTAGTAATTCGACATCCTAAGACTCAAAAAGTAAAGGATGAAATCCGTCAATGAGTCCACAAGTTCATATATTGTCAGATTATGCATGCAAGGCATTGAATTGGTACACTAAAGCATGGTAAGCCTACTAAGTTGTGAATCCATGGGGAACACAATCATAATATTCATCTCCGACCGATGAAACAAATGTTTAATTCAGATACTTGTTTTCTATCGCTACTACAAAGCCTACATTTACTTTTTATTCATCCCGTTAAGTTAAGCAAGCTAGAGATAAAAAATTTCATCTTCCCTGTGGGTTTGACCCTAACCTAGTTGGGTTACATTACTTGACAGCTATCATTCTATCCTTTAGTTGGAGGTGTGATTTTGTCGTTGATCAAAATTTTGGTATCGTTGCTAGAGAAGACAGTGTGACTCTGGGTTTAAGTGTGTTGCAGTTTTTGGATTTTTATTTTTCTGTTCTTTGTTGGATATAGGTTGGTGTATGCCTAACACCTAGAGTCAAGGAAATCCCTTACTCCTATTGAATCCTAATCCAGAGAGATTGTTATAGGCTAATCATTAATGATAAAACCAGTACATACACGTAATTGAAAAAGGGTTTGGGATGATCCTAATATTGTACTTCCCCCTAATCTAGGTGATCCACAGAATATTGTTTATAGGTAGACAAAGCATATGTTAGCGGATGTAGCTAACTTGAGAAGGGAGGTTGAAAAATCCCGGTTTATCCCAGTATGAAGAGTTAGCTAGGCCATGACTAAAAGTTGATCGTCAAGCAGCACTCGATGATAATCAAGATAAAGTTTTAGGTGCTCAATCTTAAGTGATCAAATCATACTAGTACTTTCAGCCATATGATAACTAGGATGATATGGGATATGTTTAGCTAGTAGAAATAGGGGCTATCATTCCTCCTGCACTACCCTCTGATGTGAAGTTTGACAAAACCAGTGCTATGATCTAACTCTTAAATTTGAAAGGTGTATTTTCGGGATCTGCTACAAAAAGAAGAAAATATGTATCTAACTAATTTTTTTGAGATCCTTACTTTTTATACTAATTTGAGGGTGGACTAAGAGGCCTTAAATTGAGTTTTTTCCCCTTCTTATTGACAAGAGAAGCTTCTTTATGGTTGGGGAAACTTCCGAGGGGATTTATTACCACATGGAAAGAGTTTTGCAGGAAATTATTAAACTATTTATTTTCTTCGGCCAGGATGTTGCCTATTACTGACAATATATAGGATTTCAGACAACTTCTTTGGAGTCAATATATGAGGCTTGGTTCCGATTTAAAATAAAATTTAGCATTGTCCCTAATCATCATAGGTTAGGGACGAGTGTTACGCCCAAGTGCACATACAAGTGTACGTGGCCTCACAATTAGTAAAGTGACACTTATACAAGACAAGTATCTATCCATAGAGACCACCGTTAAGAAACTATCAAACTCCACTTCAACTATTAATATTAGAATAGTGTAATGTAACCAAAAGAGTTTTTAAATTCTCAAACTAAAAGAAAAGTCAACTGTGTGTAACATAAAGACTTGAGATAATTAATAGAGAAAAGATAGGGTTAAGGCACGTCGAACAACCATACTACCCTATTGAACTTCATTCATTAGATTTTTTATCTTGGTTATTGATTCGTAGGGTTTATTGTATGATTATGGTCTCCCGATCTCTAATAGTCTACCTAACTTGGACATTATAACTACATCGTTGAGCGGGGATGTAATAATCAAATTAAGTGTTTAAGGCTATCATCCTACATGTGAACCAAGAAAGGCTTCTAAGTACATCCCTGTCCTTGATACTAATTCAAATTCCTTATTTCATAAAAGAATAAGAACCATACTCTACTTATCCCCACATTCTATCGTCCTATTTCCCATCCCGAGATCAAAAGGTCAAAAATATATGTATTCTAAGGTTGCGCAAACCTTAAAATAGTTAAAACAATGACAAATAAACAACCAAATATGATAAGCAATCCAAAAAAAATCAATTCATAATGATCGCAAATATTTTCTTGGCCTTAACCCCGAAAATAGGGCGTTTAGACATTAATCAGCATAACCATAATCCAAATACTTGAGTACATGATAAAATATATTAAATAGCTTAAAAAATAATAATAAAACCTAATTTTCATTTGCAGTATCCTCATTAATCTCTCAAGAACTTCCAAAAGTGATTTGCACAATATGGCAGGTCCTATTTATAGTAGAATGCAATACTGCCGTGTGTGGGAAAAGTGATGCGCCATGTTGCTTAGTCAACTTGAGAGAGTAACACACCACGTTGGTTTTTTAAGTCAATAGAGAAACTTTCCACGTTGGTAATCTCATTAAGGGAGCGTTTCATCGAATCTATTTCGCGTTGGCTCACTGAAATTTTCCTTTTGACGCTTATATTCTTCTAAGTATTTCTCCTTCCATCCCTTGCCTTATGGTGTTGTTTCCAATCAATTTTTAGATTTTATAGCATAAAAATATCATCAAAATAAACTCACAAATCATCGTACATTATCAAACACCAAATATTAGAACTCAAAACAACACAATATCAAGAACGGTGAACTAAAAGCACGAGCCAAGACTAGGATTGCCCATGCTAATCTTTACTTCATATTTTTAATGTTGACTTGATTTAAGTGAACTTTGAACAATGTAAACAGGTTGTCACACATATAATCACACAATAAAACCATTAGGAACTAATTTAACTCATAGAATTTATCACGATAGACTAGAACAACACCTAGCTTAAGATAATAAACTAGTTTTCTCATATCAACTCTAAATGATCCATTTGAACCCAGACTTGTTTGAAAACACCTTTAAAAATTGTAATTACATATTTGAACAATTATATGCTCATTTATATCAACATTAAAACATAAAGTACTTGAATTATCCTTAAACCCAGGCTAAGTAAGCTAGGATAACAAGATTAAAGTGCATAAATACACCCAACATCACCACCCCACACTTAAAGTCTTGTTAATCCTCGAACATCAATTTACTCTAAGCATCATAAGATGATGATACTCTAAATATCTACTATAAGTACGTACTACAATGACTACATAGAATACAAGTTTATACACTCATCATGTTATGTACAATATTGACATCTTAAGAAAACCAATCAAAAATATCCTTTCCTGAAAAATTAACTCACCTAGTTGGAAAACTAATGCACATTGATCAATGAAATACATTGTATAAGTTCCTCAACATTCATCAATCATGTGCCCTCACAATAAGAGAGTTACCCATAATCACTCAGGTAAATATAATTTGTCACAAAATGGGTACAAGAATCAAGTTACACTCGCTCTCATACGTAATTCACAAGTTACACATAATGAACCATAGGCATACCCAAAGTATAGTACTCCACTAATATCAGAATGATGAAGCTTAGGATCAAATAGGTCTTTAATGATTGTAATGTAGTCTAATGGAAGGGTAGGAATAATTCTGGAAAGTAATTGTCACTATCCTCCCTAAGCGCTTTAATACATCACTTTATATAGTTAAAACTAATCTCCAATAACCAAATTGTACCAATTTTGTTTACCCTTATTTTTTCTAGCCCAATCTCATTAAGATCATTCACACAATCTGTGGTGGGAGTGTTTTATATTCACAACTTATTTAATTTGAATAAATATTTTGTTCTGTTCATTCCTCAACTCCCAACCACAACACATAAAAATTTTCAACACAAGTAGTTATCACTTTGGGGCTTCAATTTCACCTTTGTGCTAATTGAATTTCCAACTCCTTAACTTAATTAATTTTACCCGAAAGTACTTAGGAGATTTTGGATAAAATTTTACCCTAAGAGCACAGATCATGAACTTTTCAATAGCCAATGGGGTGTACCGAATGATGAAAACTCTTATAGTATCGCAGATACTTTTAAGGGCATTTTTGTTTATTCCTTGTTCTAAGACATTATCCCATGATGTTTAAACTTCCATAGAGATATTATTTCCTAAAAAAAATGGACCAACTCTCCTTCTTTTAGTCCAACTCCATAAACCTACTGTTTTAAGAAAGTAAAGTGTAAAGTCTCAAGAAATCTAGTTAAGTTCTTCGTCATAATACTTATCCTTCTGGTGTATGTAAGAATTTAGAGAGGAATTTAATCCATCCTCATTTCATCAATTTTCAAGTGTATTGATTGAATGACTAAAGTTTGGGTTATAATATCGCATACTTTTATTATTTGAGTTGATTTTATTATTGGTTAACCTTAAAAAGATATACAAATACCTAAAATTGTAGATCTTTTTCACCTACTGATATTCCAGTATGTTTTTGGAAGAGTTCATGAATATAGAAGGTTCACATTGTAGATCATTTAAAATATGGATATATTCCTCATGAAATTCTCTTAAATTTATTTTATAGTATGTTTTGAAAATATATATATTTATCATAAAGCCAAAGAAATTTTTTTTGATTAATAACTTCTTTATTAATTAAAATTATCAATACATACCCGGGTAGAAGATAATTGTCTACCACCTATCACATATCTTCGAGATAGTATAGCTTTACATTTTTTGCTAACTAGACTTTCTAAATATACTCAAATACTGAAGAGATATTATAGTGGTTTCTCTAGCTAAGGGAAATGATTTTGCATCCTCAAAGTGCTTTGCCACGCAGCTGTGTTCCTCTCTTAAATGTGCATATGCATTACAATCTCTATACATATTCTTGCCAGGTTGAGTGAACCCTTCTAAAACCTCATCATGTTCCTGTTTTTCCAAATACAATGAAAAGTCATAGAAAAAGTAGAGCAAGTTATTTCATCATGTCTAGTTTTTTTCTTGGCTAACTTACATAACTAGTCAAATTCTTGAGTCTAGAAAAATATACTTCTGCTAAATCCTAGATATTTTACCAAGGTACTCCACAACTACTTACTGTAGTTGAATTCAAAGAAGAGATGTTCAAATGTTTCCACAGTTTAATTGCTAAAAATGAAGCCAAAGAATTGATATAGGCTCATAGAAGAGTTAATAATGAGCATAGTTCTTGAAATGATCATTTTAAGTAAAATATTTATACTTTACCTTTTATAGAATAGGGGTTAACCCAATTTGTGAGTATACGATTTTAATACTAATTTAAGGAGTATTACCTATCCCCAAAAGGATACGTGTTTAGATGATTCAAATCAAATTGGCATATACCACTAAAGAATTTAGGATCGATAGCAAGTCAGTTGATATCTCTTAGAGAATATGACTAATTTAGTGAAACCATACATTGATAGATAGTTGCTAAACCGTGGCAAAGTATGGGAAGCCCTTTTAACTAGCTTAGATATTGGACATCATCAACTCATGTGATATATGTCAGTTGTAAAAAACTCCCACCAAAAGACTTCATTTTATAATGGGAAGATTAGCTGATATGGACACTTCTATAGTTGCAATAATGTAAGATTTCAAAAATACATTCTCAAATATATTTTAGTTCATGAAAGTTCTTCCTTATATATCCTTACTTTTTGATTTTAAGTGCATTTACTAATATTTAATTTATTATACTTATGGAAATATTATAACGTTTCTAAAATAATGTTATACATATGATTTTAAATTATTTTGTACTAATCCATCTTGCTCAGTACCTTCCTGTAACATACTTTCCTTATGCTCATCTTTTCATTGACGTAGATTCTAGTGCTTCTTCTCAAGCTTGTGGCTTCATAGCTATTTATTTTTATTCAACAGGTGATGAGTCCTCTTTATTTGGGGACATATTCTAGTTTAACTTTGAATTTTTTAATTCATACATTGTTTGCATTTAATGGGTAAGACAAGTGCTTTGTCCCAAAAAACTTATTTTATCCAGTCATTAGAGGTTTGTCATACATTATTTATTTAGTCTGTGATGGATTTTTAAAACTTATGTAACACACAAAACTACCTAAGATTATGTCTCAAACTTACCACTACAAATTAGAAACCAACAAAGTTAACCTCAGGATGACCCGAACCACGACTCATGATCAGGTTTGATAAGTCGTCACCTGTATTTGTCCTAAGTGTAGTGTCAAAAATCCATAAAGATTAAAATTCACACAAATGGGCAAGATTCTTTATGTGTAGTGGTATGCACCAGTCATTAAGATACCCAATAATAGACCATGCACCATGTCTCATATGATGAGCCCTAATAGGTAACGATGAGTCATTTTGTGACACTTATATCACGTTTAGCAGTATTTAAAGATGGATTCGTAGGGGTACTTTCTACTTTTCTTATTTACTAAACTTATATGCCTTCTTTTTGAGGATCTTTGGAAAGGGTTTAAGGGGGTCTTAGACGTCTTTTTCCTTCATTACTTTTATCGATACATAGAAAAATATCAAACAAGTGATTTAAAATTTTTCAATAACCTAAATGTAACGGTTCCTTCTCTAGTTACAAATCTTTAAAGTTCATAGATATAACTCACCTTCTAGTCATGTGGGACTTCACCTATATGTATTCTTTCACCCTTTGAGTCCGAAGAAACTAAAAAGTTCTCAACTTCCTCATTGATCAAAACTAAGTATTCTTATTCAATTCTTGATGTCTCTATTATTTCAGTTCCCTCACGATTTTCAGAGTATAATTGTGTATTTTCCATGATTTAATATATTAGAAGACATAATAATTCATGACATATTATTCACTTTGTTA
>NC_061119.1:118707262-118807009 GCF_002878395.1 Capsicum annuum
CAACTACAATCTTAGTTATAGTCTCAGTTACAGTCTCAATTTCAATCTAAGTCAAGTAATTAGTTCAGTAATTCTATTTCAGGTTTGCTTGACCATAGCATTGAGTTATCCGTTATTCAGTTATCGGTATTTTAATTTTTAAATTATTTTCTATTTTAGAATCATGTTATACGCTTGGTCTTACATTCTCAGACAATACAATTTACATGCAATAATGCTCGGCTATCTAATGTTACTCAGTCATTCCTTACCTCATATACATAGTACTCTGCAATTTTAGGCCAGTTATTCAAACTAAGTATTGTTCATTCTTACATGACCAATATTCAGCCATCAGTCATTCAGTTAATCAGATAAGTTAGTATGTTTATTCATTCATGCTCAGTGTGATTTTATATTCAGATCCTCGATTTATGTCAGTCTCCATCACGTAGTTTCAAACCTAGTATCATACAGTATCCATGTTTTACTATGTCTCAACTTTAGTTCTACTTATAACATTAAAGTAAAGTTTTATAGAAACTAAGTATAGAGATTCACCATCTTATCAAAGTATGTTTTTCACTTATGATTAATATGTTTTTAAGTTTATTCCATCATATTGGTGAGTCTACTTACACTTAGCATGCATGTTTTATGATTACGTATGAAATCAGTTTTACTTATTGCATTCACCCCTGTATACTCAGTACATTCCAAAAGTACTGATCCACATATACGTCTATGTGGCTACATTATTTCATATTATAGGTACCAATTATAGCCCACACATCGTGATTAGATAGTTTAAGATTCTAATTAGCAGGTGATGGGTTCTCTTACTTTGGGAACTCCTGATAGTTTTAGTACATGTAAAATTCATTTACTTTCATATGTATTGGTTAGTGGTAGTTGGATGCATGTTCCAGCTATCTATAGTCAGTATAGTAGAGGCTTCATAGATGTCAGTTAGAGCCAGTCATAAAATTTTTAGTTTCATCCTTCAGATTTATCAGATTTTAAATCTTTTTAAGTATTGTATCTATTTTAGATTTTTATTATGATTATGTTTTCGCATAGCAGAATGGTTATTTATTATGTTATAATTTAGTTGCTTAATAGTATGCTGGTTGATGGGTTACCTTGGGATCACTTATGGTTTCAAGCACGGTGTAAAAACTATGAGGTAGTCTCGGGTCATTACAAACATGGTATCAAAGCACTGAGTGCAAGTGTCCCAGGGTGTCTGTGAAGCCGTGTCTGGTAGAGTCTTCAGAATAGTACGGAGATATCTGTACTTTTCTTTAAGAGGCTACAAGGTATTTAGGAAATGTTTCCCCTTCTTTCAAGTCTCAGATCGTGTAGTAGAAGCATTACCTAAGAAATTTATGCAGATCCTCATCTTGCTCTATTCATGCTAACTCTATCTTAGTTTTTAGACAATAGAAACAGTAAGTCCTTACAGACAGTGTTTCCTCTGGTAGTCCCTACAGACAGTTATGGGATTACATGTTGGCTCAAAAAGTATTCCATCAGTGCCCTTATGTCATAAATTTTGAAATATTTCATTAATGTTCATGAAAATCATGTGTTAATCCAAATTTAGATGTGTTTTTAGATCCCTTCTCAGAATTTCTTTTATAGTATATGGTCTAGAGTTAGAATCATAAACTTAGAAGTTTAGCAGTAGTAGAGTTGGCATAGAGTTATCCAGATTGAGTAGATTATATATTCATGGGGCTAGTCGTATGAAAGGTGAATAGTAGGCTTGAACAGTGTATGCAAGAATTTAAGTTTGTTAATTCGTGATTAAGTATAATGGTGTGGATGAGTTATCATTTATGGGTATTATTCTACCCCATACTCTAGAGTAAAGTGATTGCAGTTCTGTTTATAGTTTAGTAAAGTGGTCATAGACTTAAGAAGATGGCTCAAAGCTAATGGGGAGAAGAGAACAAGTGACCAAGTCAGGCTCTCACACTCTAGTAGTAGTGCCAGTATGTGTAGAAAAGCAGTAAGAGAGGATGATTCCTAACCTATTCTTATCTCAGTGCAATGTTTTTCAACCATCGCAATATCTACTCATGCCTAACATATTAGCTCCCTCATCACAGCTCATATTCATGCACCTTATAGGGAAAAAAAACATGTACGCTTTTAGTTCCTTGTATGAGAAGTTCTAGTTCACTCAGTAGTATAAATCATGTTCTATGATATCCTGAACTCCAAACTCAGGTTATGAATCTCATGACTCATGTACCCATGCCTTATTGTATGTTTAGACCCAGGTGTTCATGCTACACCTCTAATGATCAGCGAAATTTAGTTTATGTCATGTATGTCCTAAGTTTAGACCTCTCGAATGAATTAATATCACTACATGTATTGAAAGAAATTAGTACAGTTCATGATATTCAGTTCATGTATCATATTTTAGAATCAGTTATCCAACCATGTTCCAAGACATGCATATTCAAAATATGATCTCAGTTACATTCATGCAGTACTCTTAATCTAACCAGTCTTATTCGAGGATGAATGTTCTCAAGGGGGAGTTAATATAATACCCCACATTTTTAAACTAGTCCTTGAATCATCTTTCCTATGTGTACAAGCTATGATCTAAATGATTTCTATGCAAATATGAGTTTCACGATCTTTATCCTCATGTTTGATTTGCTTTTGAGGTAAGAATGTTCAAAAAAATCACTTAGAACAAAGTTGAGCTTAGAGCCCTTGATTTGTCAAAAGTTTGGTATTTCATTCTGCAAGAGTCTACTTAGAACATGTATAACTTTTTATCTAAGTGTAATTTTGCAGCTTAAGAAATTGTAGATAGTTGAATTATCTTTCTAACGATACAAATTTCACCAAAATTTGATACCTGAGCAAAAAGTTATGGCATTTTCTGTGTTAGGCATTAAGCCGACGTGATAACAACACAATGCATTGACTAGTGCGTTACGGAATTGTTTTACATGCTAATTCAATTTTTAAAAGGTCTAGGGTCACTTTGGTCACTTCCACTCACCCATATCCGCCCATAACACTTAATTTCATCTCCCCAAAAGCAATATACACTTAATTATTTATATTTTCTCTCAAAGAAAAACCCTAGCCTCCTCAAGAATACCAGGAACTTCATCAATTTTTCTTCAAGAAAAGCAAGAACTCAAGTTTCCTAATTCAATAATGCTTTCAAGATTGTGGTTCTCCTTCAAGACTAAAGTTTTAAGGTATGTGGGAGTTCATTCATGAGTCCTTTTTCACCTATGGAGCCCAAAAACTCTTTTCTTTTAATTAAAGAATGAATTTTCCTTTATCATGATATTTTGTATGTTCAAGAAAGATTGAATATCAAGTTTTCCTGGTGTTTTTTATTTAATTAAGTCCCTGTATTATTCCATGCAAGATTTTAAAATCCTTATGCTATGAATTTGAATTTCACATTCTTTATTGAAGTAAATTGCATGATGGAACCTATATTCATGATGTTTAGAAATATTCCCATGTTTTAAATTCATGCCTTCCACATGTTTGATGAAATTCCCATATCATGTGAAGTAAATTTCAAGATGAATCCCCAAGTTATGAATTTTTCCATGTAACTCTATATTTCCTCATGTTTAAGACATTCTTACGTTTATGTTATGAACCTTACTTGTTTTGATGAAACGCTCATGTCCTATTTCAAGTGAATTACATTTGAATTTCCCAATTCATGATCTTAGTTATTAATAATGCTATGCTCCCATGATTAAGATATTCCCATGTTCAACTTCATGATCATGACATGATATCATGTGGTCCCATTCATGTACAAGTTCACGCCTCTCAAGTGTTTGACCAAAATGTCTAAAGGAATGCATGATGAATAAGTAGTTTATCAAATACTTTCAAGGTCATGCTATCCTTTACTATCAATGCTATCGAGTCCTGAGGGTATTTAATACCCAATAATTTAGATGTTTACCTAGAGCTATAGTAGTTACAGAATAGTCTCAGTAATGTCCCGAACAATAGTACTCAGTCAGTTATAGAACTCAATAAAACTCAGTATCAATCCAGCTTAGCTCAGTATCATGAACAGTAGTAATCAGTCAGTTACAGAACTTAACAAAACTAAGTATTAGCCCAGTTTAGCATAGTATAATAATAAGTGTCTTCATTCAGGAGTAGTATTCAACACCGAGTGAACTCAGGGATGGGGGCTTACCTTCTAGTAGAGGGTGTGATCCCTAGAAGTAGTCCTTGCATTCCAGAACTACGTAGCCAGTATAGGTGGAGACATCAACCTTCTAGTTGAGGGTTGATAAGGTGTTTTACCTGTAAGTTGAGGGTACCACCATTCTCATTCAGGACATCTGCCAGATGAGGTTAACTCTTTAGCTTATCTTTACCCATGGCACGGTGCTGACACCCTTCCAGCTGGGATTACAAATTGGACCCCAATCCATTTAGAAAGGGGCATGTCGGTTATATAATTACTTCCCACAATTTCAATTTTAGACTCTTTATAGAACTCAGTTCAATCTACAAAATTAGGACTGTCAGAAATAGTCACCCAGCTCAATATAGAACTCATTTCAGTTTTATAGAATCAAGAAAATCCGAAATAGTCACCCAGTTATCAGTAACTCTATTTTTAGTAATCTTATATATCAGTTGCTCAGTTATCAGAAGTCAGTATTCAGTCTCAGTTACAGTCTCATCCATAATCTTAGTTATAGTCTTAGTTACAATCTCAGTTACAGTCTCTGCTACAATCTTAGTTATAGTCTCAGTTATAATCTTAGTTATAGTCTCAGCTATAATCTTAGTTATAGTCTCAGTTACAGTCTCAGTTACTGTATCAGCCATAGTCTTAGTTATAGTCTCAGTTATAGTCTCATTTATAGTCTCAACTACAATCTTAGATATAGTCTCAATTACAATCTCAGCTACAATCTTAGTTATAGTGTTAGTTATAGTCTCAGTTACAGTCTCAGTCAATTAATCAATTCAGCAACTCAGTTTTAGGTTTGCTTGACCATAGCATACAGTTATCAGTTATTAAGTTATCAGTATTTCAGTATTTCAATTTATAGATTATTTCAGAATCATGTTATATGATTGGTCTTACATTCTCAAACAATACAGTTTACACGTTATCATGCTCAGTTATCTCATGTAACTCAGTCAGTCCTTCCCTTATATGCATAGTACTCTATAGTTTTAGTCCAGTTATTCAAACTAAGTATATTCCAGTTTTACATAATCAGTATTCAGCTATCAGTCATTTACTTAATCAGATAAGTTAATATGTTTATGCATTCATGCTCAGTATGATTGTATATTTAGATCCCTGATTTATGTCAGTCTCTATCACATAGTTTTAGACTTAGTATTCATACAGTATCCATATTTAACCATGTTCCAACTTTAGTTCTACTTATACCTTTAACGTAAAGTTTTACAGAATCTATGTGTAGAGATTCACCATCTTATAAGAGTATGTTTTTCACTTATGCATTAAGATGTTTTCATCTTTAACTTTATTCCAGTGTATTGGTGAATCTACTTATACTTAGCATGCATGTTTCATGATTATGTATGAAATTAGTTTTACTTATTTCATTCACCCCTGTAAACTTAGTACATTCCAAAAGTAGTGATCCACATATACGTTTGTGTGGCTACATTATTTCATAATGTAGGTACTAGTTGTAGCCTGTATATCACTATCTAAAAGTTGTAGATTCCAGTTAGTAGGTGATGAGTTCTCTTACTTTGGGAACTCCAAAGAATTTTAGTTCATATACAGTTAAGTTACTTTCATATTTATTGATTAGTGGTAGTGGAGGTATGTTCCAGCTATCTATAATTAGTATACTAGAGGCATCATAGATGTCAGTCAGAGTCAGTCATGAAATTTTCAGTTTCATCCTTCAGATTTATCAAATTGTAAAGCTTTATCAGTATTGTACCTATTTTATATTTTTAGTATGATTATGTTTCCGCATATCTGATCAACTATTTGTTATGTTATAATTTAGTTGCTTAATAGTATGCCAGTTCATAGGTTAGCTTTGGATCACTTATGATTTCAAGCACCGTGTGACGACTAGGGGGTAGTCTTCAGTCGTTACAAAAGTCAAGTCCTCAACTCCTGAAAACTCTTCTTGTAAGAATTTGACCACTAAAATTTGACTTTTTTTCTTAGTCCATCAAGACATAGAGGATGCAATAGAAGATAAACCTTCAACAAACCATCTATAATAGCTAACAAAACCCAAGAAACTCCTAAAATCTGATAGAGAGATGGGTCTTGGCCAGGTTCTCACTTCTGAGTATTTTGAGAGTCAACTAAAATGTCATAACCAGAGACAATATGGACAAGGAATACTACTGATCTTAGCAAAACTCTCACTTCTTGAACTTGGAAAACAATTGATGAGTTCTAAGGCTCTGCAATACAATTCTCAGATAGTTTGCATGATCATTTTAACTATGGGAATAAACAAGAATTTCATCAATGAAGACTATGACAAACATGTCGAAGTAATTCTTGAACGCTCTGTTAATTAAGTCAATGAAAGCTACAGGGGTATTCATTTGTCAAAAAGACATAACTAGGAATTAGAAGTGACTATACCAAGTTCTAAAAGCTGCTTCGGAATGTCACATTCTATAACTCTGAGCTAATAATAGCCAGATTTGAGGTCTATCTTAGAGAAATAACTGGCACCCTGAAGTAAGTCGAACAATTCATCAAACCTGGGGCGTGGATACTTATTCTTGATTGTTACTTTGTTCAACCGATGATAATCAATGCACATTCTAAGAAAACCATCTTTCTTATGAACAAACAAGATTGGAGCACCCCATAGGGAAACACTAAGCCTGATAAATCCCTTATCTAAGAGATCTTTCTATTTTTCTTTCAATTTCCTAAGCTCAGTTAGAGCCATTTTTTAGGGAGAAATAGAGATAGGCTGGTATTTGGAAGGATCTCTATTCCGAAGTTAATTTCCCTTTCAACAGGAATTCTGGAGAGGTCTTCAAGGAAAATATCGGGAGATTCCGTTACTACTGAAACTTACTTGAGACTTGGAGTCTTTGAATCGGACAAGATGGTATGTGCACCCTTTAGATATCATTTTTCTTTCCTTTATGTAAGAAACAATCAGACCCCTAAGCACTGAAGTGCTACCCCTCCATTCATGAATAGCTCATTGGGAAACTAAAATTGTATGACTTTATTAATGAAATCAACTGAGGTATAGCATGAGTGGAGCCAATCCATGCTGAAAATGACATCAAAAACAGTCATCTCTAACTCTAGAGGATCAACAGAGGTAACTTTCTAAGACATTGTTACCGAGCATTTTCTGTATACCTGTGTGGCAATAATAGATTTACCCACTTGGGTAGACACTGGGAAAGTTTTTGCTAAAGATTCAGGACTGGCACTAAAGTTGACAGCTTTATTGGGAGTTACAAAGGAGAATGACGATCCGGGACCTAACAATGCATAAACATAAAGATGGAAAACCTGTAACGTACACATAACCACATTAGGAGAATTCTCCTGATCTTGTTGATTCTAAAGGGCATATAACCTATTTTGGCACTGCCCACTGGTAGCACTAGAAGTAGCTCCCTGCTGGGTCGAATGATAGGCTAGTGCTAGTGAAGAGTTAGTCTGACCCTGCTAGCGATCATTCCTACCCTTCCACATACCTACATGGCACTCTCTCATCTAATGGCCTGGCATTCCACATCTAAAAAAAACACTTGGCCAGCACTAAATTCACCTAGATGATTTTTTTCATATTTTTGACAAATTGGATTTGTACGACCACTGTTCACACTACCTTGGTACTTTGAGCTTAGTGCTCTATCTTGACTGTCTTTCCTGAACTTTTGCCCTAGAGCACGAGCTGAAGATGAAGCTGGGCTGAAATTTTTTGACAAAAACTAAGAACGGTTACCACCTTGTAACCTTAATAGAGAAAATTTGAAACTACCTATTCTAGCCCCCTTATTCTCTCTCTCTTTCTCCTTAAGCTTCTATTTCTCAATTTGCTGAGCATGAACAATAAGCCTTGATAAGTCGATTTCCTTAATCAACATGGCAGTCCTAAACTTCTTAACCACACTATTAGCTATACTAAACATAAACTAACTCATTCTAAACCTATTATTAGCCACCATCAAAGGAGCATACCTCACCAACCGAGTGAATACTCCTTCACACTCATATTGCCTTGCTTTAAATTTATGAACACTTGCACCTTAAATTCCCTCAACTCTAATAGGAAGAATTTGTATAATAAATCCATGGGAAAAACCTCCTACTCTACGAGCCCTACATCATCACTACCCCCCCCCCCTTTTCACTACTTGAACCAAGTGTGAGCCACATCATACAACTGATAAGAAATAACTTCTGAATTCTCACTTGTCGTAACACCTATAACATCTGTCACCTTCTGAACCATATTAAGAAATTCTTATGGATCCACTTAAGACTTGGATCGTAAAAACAAAAGGGGATTCATTCGAGTGAAATCCCGAATCCTAGCTGTAACTTTATTTACCATTGGATGGGCTAAAGTGGTAAAAATAGCTCAAAACTAGTGTGAGAGACATGTTCATTCAAGGGATATTTCTAAATAGGAGGAGGTGCAGGTTGGTCGCCATTCCTTTTTCAAGGAGAAATAGTCTGTAAAAGTAACAAAGGATGAGTTACAAAGAGATTTCAAATAGAGCTCACGGGGATTCATACGACATGAATTCTGAAAGAAAGGAAACTTTTTTCCTAAAATATCTCCTAGCCTCTTGTCCATAAGTGTGGTTTGCTTCATACCCATGAACAAGACTATACTCAATGAGGCTTTCAGACACCCTAGGACACTGTAACCTTAGGCTCTGCTATCATATTTTGTCACGATCAGAGGCTACCCCCTAGTTACGACAATGGTGCTTACGATCAGAAAGGACCATAAGTTAACCCATGAACAGGTACTTGCTGTGAGCACTAAATAAAATAACAATAGAACATATGTATAGAAAATAGTCTACTGAATGTAATACTAATCTAAATACTGAAAATAATGTTCAACCACAAGTATGATAAAAATACTAAAAAATCTAACTATCTATTTAAAACACATGGGAATACTAAAAAGACTGATAAGCTGAAAACTATCTAACTAATTGTCTAATTATCTAAAAAGCCTCTAAGACTAACTGAGAAGCTGATAGGATAAGCCCCTAACTAGCTCCGAATGACTATATGTACTAAGCCACTAAAATAATTGAAATTATCAATCTTGCCCTTGATGGATAAGGACTCACCACTACTGCTACTTAGTACGTTGAACTGTCTAAGCACGATCAGAAAACTAAGCATCCAAACCTATGATATAAGACATCATAACATAAAGAAGAGTGTACGATCAGTATTTTGAATGTATTGGTATATGAGATAAGGACATTGCTAAAATAAATAGGGTAACTATGCATGAATGTATGAACATATAAGTATTTGAGAATGTAATACTAAGTTTATATCTATTATGTTGTTGAGATAATCTATAATCAGAAAAATTGAATACTATAAAATTTAATATCTAAAAGTATGTACAGTTAGTCAAGCAAACCTTGATTGAATATATAGTGAATAATGTACTGAGACAGTGGGAGTACGTATAATCGACATAGCCCAATCTAATCTATCAAGGTCCAATTTGTAACCTAAGTTATAAGGGTGTTGGTACCATGCCAAGTGTACTACCACTGACTAACTATGTGGATACATAAGGGAGATATCTCGTAGGATGAAGGTGTCCTCCCTAACTGATGGACAACCCCTCAAAATTTACGGTGCCGTTGTAGGTCTATGTAAGACCCCATAAAATTCTAATCTTAACTCAGTCATTTAAAGCTTGTTACGGGGTCCCAGACTTAGAAAAATTTTGCTAAGTACTCAGACTTAGTGTTATTTAGCCTTCATAGGTCGGCAAGTCTATTTCATGACCCTCATAATAGTAAAGTAATGATTTTTAGGTTGAATCATGATCAGAAATATCAGTGGGTATTCCCAAACAAGTTTTGGATTTTTTGAACTTCATTTGGGTCATATTTGAAAGCTCAAACTAGTGGATCGATGCGATCTCCACACACCGTATAGTCCATTGTGTCGATCAATATTTTTCTCCAGCTCCCAATGCAAATTCCAGTGAACCGACATGATGCATTGTCTATCATATCAATGTAAACGATGCAGCACGTTGGTCTGACATTGCTAGGTCAATTTTCAATCATTAAAAAGCTATATCCTCAGGGGTAATTAGGTCTTTTTACCAAGTCTATCAGCCTCAAAACATGAAATTAAACCCTTCTAAGAGCTAAAACTATTCATTCTTCACAAATTGCTCTCAAGAACAAACACTAGGAGATTTCAAATACAATTCAAGGCTCAAGAACTTACTGTTAATAATTCAGAATTTAATTGTTAAAGTTTTCAAGTGTTCATCCAAGGGTCCCTTCCACCCTTGGAGTCCAAGAAACTCTTTTAAACTTTAAGTAAATTGATTTTGATAACTTTTGTGAATTGGGTTCAAGTGTATTCATGATTATAATGTTGATTGGGTTTCAATACCATGATTAAGTGCAAGATTTATGTAAAATAAATTATTATGTATGTAGTATCATTTGAATTTATGTTGAAGCCTTGAAATTGTGATGTTCATGTGTTGATTAGTACTATATGCATAGACAATGCCTTCCAAGTGTTTGATAAGTTATTCATGCGAATTAAATAGTGAGATTATATCATGTTAGCATGTACACTAGTTCATTCTATTCAAGTATTTGATAAAATACCTCTGTAGATGCATTATGAAAAAGTGTGCATTTCTATGCAATGCAAGGTCATGTGATGCTTTACTTTTGATGCTATCTAGTCCAACGGTTATTTAATACCTAACAATATAGTTGTTTACCTAGAGCCAGTGTAAGTTATGGAATAATATCAATTATGTCACGATCAGTAGTACTCTCAGTCACTTACAAAACTCAGGAAAACTTAGTAGACTCAATTTCAGTCCAGTCCAGTTTAGTATTCAGTTCAAGCCTAAGAAAATTCAGTTAGTTAATAGACTTCAATAGTATTTCATCAATCAATGAAACTCGGTAAACTTAGTTCAGTTCAGTTAGATAGTACGATCATTAATAGTTCAGTCCAGCCTAGTACTATTTAGAATTTAGTCCAGTGTCTACTCAGTTGGGAGTAGGATTCAGCATCGAGTAAACCCATGGATGGGGACTCACCTTTCATTAGAGGGTGTGATCCTTAGAAGCAATCCTTGTGTTCCAGAACAATATAGCCAGCGTAGGTTGAGACATCAACCTGCCAGTTGAGTATTGATGAGGTGTCCTACCTGCCAGTTGAGGCTACCACTATTCTCATTAGGGGCATGTCTATTAGATAATTACCTCTCACTGTCTAAGTTATAGATTTAGTCTCAGTGTAGAACTCAGTTTAGTTCTACAGATTTTGGACTGTTAGATACAGTCACTCAGCTCAGCATAGAACTTAGACCAGCTCTTCAGAATTAGGACTATTAGATACCATCACTCGGTTATCAGATACATAGTATTAGTAAACTCAGGTATCAGTAAATAAGTAATTTAAAACTCAGTATCTAGCGTTATCATGATCTCAGTTACAATTTATGTATTCATGCATGTACTCTCACTCAGTTATATTCATGTTATTTTGTCAGTATTTTTCATGCATATGAATCCTGCATCTCAACCTTACCTTAGTTAACATACCAGTACATTTCAAGTATTGATGCATACATTTCTTTTATGCTATGATGTCTTATATCATAGGTTCAGGCGCATGGGCTTCCGATCATACTTAGCAGCCTGATCTACCAGTAGCATACTTAGTGGTGAGTGCTCATAGTTTGAGGACAGACTTATTAGTTTAGTATTTTAGTATCTCAGTTTATCATTTTTCAGTAGTCGAGGTTAGTTGGGGGCTTGTCCCATCAACTCCTTGTTCAGACAATAGAGGCTTTTCAAATAATAGTATTTCACACAGATGTATTAGTACTCAGTTTATAGTATTCAGTATTTACTTTTTTTTAACCTTATGGCATGTTTCTGCCTAATTTTAGCATAATTATAGTATTATTTTTCAGTTATTACAGAAGGTACCAATCATGGGTTAGATTGTGGTCCCTCGGGATTAATAGCACCTTCAAGGCATCTGGGGTACAGACTCGGGGCATTACAAACTTGGGATCAAATCCAGGTTCAACAGAGTCCTAGGAAGTCTTAAAGCTGCATCTAGTAGAGTCTTGTGCATGGGTGTGTAGCATGCCATACTTATGGACAAGAGGTTATTAGATGTTTTAGGAAAAGTTTTTCTTCTTTAAGTATTCATGTCTTATGGGTGAGCATAAGCTCAACTTAAACTCTCAGTCTAATTCATATCTTCCTTATGCTTCTAGAACATGCCTTCTAAAGAATCTTATAAGAAAAGTAATGAAATTGTGCCAATCCTCTGCCCGTTCAGGCAGATCCTCTGAAAGAGCATATCTCCCACTCTGAATTTAGAGCTTCTTTTATTGCTTTAGTTTATTTGGTAGTATCCCAGAACAATAAGTTGGCTACAATGCTATCTAGGTCTATGACTCAAGCTCCATAGAGTGAGGAGAAGAGATGTAGGAAAAGAGGGAGAAAGAATAAGAGGGTCAGAACGCCAAGGCCAAAGAGTGGCTAAACAAATCCTCTCTGTCAAAAGTGTGGCAGAATCTATCAAGATATCTATAAAGCTGGCAGTGATGTACGTTTTAGATTTATTAAGCTAGGCCACAGAGTTAGACAATATCCTCAGGTTGGTTTGCAGAGTCAGCATAACAATCCCTCAACTTAGTTCGGCCACCCGAATCAGCAGAGTGCCACTTCCAGTTCTACCAGTGGGCAACGCCCAAATAGATTCTATGTCCTTAAGTCCCAATAAGATTAAGAAAGTTCTCCTGATGTGGTCACTGGTACGTTACAAGTTTATCATTTATATATTTATTTTTTGCTAGATCTAGGAGCTTCTTTATCTTTTGTAACTCCATATATAGTTTTTGACTTTGGTCAGTCCTAAATCCTAGCATAGCCTTTCTCAGTATCTACCCCAGTGGGTAAATCTATCATAGCCCAGCAGGTATAAAGGAACTGTCCAGTTATGGTATTTCAGAAAGTCACTTTAGCAGACTTAGTTGAGTTAGAGGTGACCAATTTTGATGTCATTCTTGGCATGGATTGGCTTCATTCCTACTATGCGTCAGTCGACTGCAAAAACAAAATTATCCAGTTTTAGTTCCTGAATGAGCCTATCCTAGAGAAGAGAGATAGTACTTCAGCACTTAGGAGTCAGCTTATTCCTACCTTAAGGAAAGGAAAATAATATCTAAGGGATGTGTAAGTCTAGGAATTTAGATCAAAAACCCCTACTCTTGAGTCAGTATCAGTAGCATGTGAATTCCCAGACTTGTTTCCCAGAGTTCCTCCAAAAAGGGAAATCGACTTAAGTATAGACCTTGTTCCAGATACTCTTCCCTTACCTATTACGCCAAACAGAATTTCTCCAGAAGAACACGAAGAACTAAAAGAACAGTTGAAAGATCTCCGAGATTAGGGGTTTATCAGACCCAGTGTGTCCCTGTAAGGTACACCAGTTCTATTCGTGCGTAAGAAAGATGGTTCTCTCAGAATGTGTATAGACTATCGTCAGCTAAGTAAAGTCACAGTTAAAAACAAGTATCCACTTCCCAGAATCAATGACTTTTTTGACCAACTTTAGGGTGCCAGCTACTTTTCTAAGATAGACCTCAGATCAAGCAATCCATCAGCTCAGAGTCAGAGAATGTGACAATTTGAAAATAGGTTTCAAAACTGGATATATTCACTTTGAATTCTTAGTCATGTCATTTGGTCTTACCAATGCCCTAGCAGCATTAATGGGCTTGATGAACCACATGTTAAAGCAGTACTTAGACATGTTCATCATAGTCTACCTAGATAACACTCTTGTCTATTCCCGTAATGAATATAAACTCGCTAATCATCTTATAATCGTATTTCAGACTCTCAAAAACCATCAGTTATCTTGGTATCTTATCTATTCATGTCTTATATGTCCACTCTATAATAATAGCTCATATTTATGCACGTTAGCGAAAATCATGTACGCTTATAGTTCCTAGTACATGAGTTTCAGTTCACTCAGTATTGTGAATCATGTTTCATTAATACAGAAACTCCAGATTCAAGTCATACACCTCATTACTCATGTACTAATGTCATGCTTTACAGTATACCCAATTCCCATGACTCATGATACACTCCTAATGGTCGACAAAGTTCAGATTATGTCATGTATATCCTCAGTTTAGGTCTCTTGATAAATCTATGGTGTTTCTATTCTATTCCTCAGGCCTTAGTTAAGTGTCGAGCTCGGCATAGTATTCCCTCATACATCAGGTCCTCGTGTTTTAACCCTTTAGTGAACTCTCCTTATAAAACGATATAAGGATGAGCGATTGCTTAGATGGGAGAGAGTAAATATATCATGATAAAAAAGATTTTTGCATATTTTTTTACACGAGGCTATAGTTATGAGAATAGGCCTAAATATTAGGGTAGTGTGCTAAGTAAATTGCAAGCAAGAAGTTGTATTTAGTTGTTAAAGGGAGAGAAATCTGAATTTTTCATGAGATGATAATTTGAGAAAATGCCAAGTGTGAGTGTCTATTCAGATCCTCAATTTATGTCAGTCTCCATCACATAGTTATTAGAACTCAGTATTTAGTTTCAGTATAAGATCAGTTACAGTCCTAGTTACAGTCTCAATTATAGTTTTTGTTATTATCTTAGTTACAGTCTATCACAGTCTCAGTCTAATAATTAGATCAAAAATTCAATTCAGTTTCAAGTATGCTTGACCATACCGTACCATTATCAATTATTCAGTTATCAACATTTTAGTAACTCAGTTTATAGAATATTTTAGAATCATGTTTTACACTTGGTCTTCCATTCTTAAATAATACAGTTTTTAGGAATTCAATCTCATTTATGTCCTGTTACATAGTCAATCCTTACCTCATATGTATAATACTCTACAGTTGTAGTCCAGCTGTTCAGGCTAAGTGTAGTCTAATATTACATGACCAAGTATTCAGCTATCAACCATTCAGATAGTCAGATAAGTTAGTATGTTTATGCACTTGTACTCAACACCCATGTGAATATTTTTAGTAGTCTCAGGTGATGTTCTGTACTAAGGTGGAGAGTATAGTTTAGAGATTATTCAAGGGATATGTATACGCTTGAAAATTTATAGTTGTAATGCATAAGGCTTAGTCACTTCATCTTAGATGATGTTTTATAGGCCTTGACTCATATTATAGAATTTTAGCTAGGATATGATTTTCTTATTCAGCTGTTTTATTTAGCCATGATAAGACTTCTTGATCCCTAAAGCTACTAGAACTCTATAGAAAGAATGTCAAAGAAAGGCTCCAGTCGAATATAAGTTTTCAGCATAAGTTACTCCACAAAACTAGCAATTGAGTTTAGCAGTTAGGAGGATAATATTTGTATGGTTGGGTTTCCTATCCTTACATCTAGTCACACTATCTGAAGTCTTATGAATGTAACTATTCCAAGATCAAGCAACGACATGGTTCAGTTTAGGTGTCATGCCTCAATTTCAAATTTTCAAAACAGTCACGATTTAGTTCATAAATGACCTGTGCATCATCCTAGTTTTTCCTCAGTATCTCAGCCAAGACAACATTCTTCAGGAGACATAATGTCCTAAGGGAGAGATGCACTATAATCCCCCCAATATTTCATGACCTAAACCTTCCATCTTCTATCTATGTAACAAATTAAGTTTGGAGTAGTGGGTATTCATAGGTGGACCCTCAAGTTTCAATCTCAACTGTAAGCCATGTATTTAGGGGATCAGTTCAGTCCATGATATTTGGTCCATATATCACATTTTAGCCTCAGTTATGTTCTCATGTTCCCGTTTATGCATGCTTAGTAACTGATCTCAGGTTCATCAGTATTCATAGCTTAAGGTAATAGTCTTTCTTAGATTGTCTTAGTCCATATTTAGTTACAGTTATAAACTTGGTATCCATTACCGTGGCATATTCATTCATGCATTCACAAATTAGTTCAGTCATGTACTTATGCATCAAATATGCATGTTCAATTTGAAAACTCACCTTATAAGTAGTTTCAGGCAAGTTTTCCATGCATCAGATATGCATGTTCAGAATGTAAGCTCATTCTATCAGTATTTCACAGCTTAATCAGTCTTATTCAAGGACGAATGTTCCCAAAGGGAAGATATTTTAAGACCCCACAAAATTCTAATCTTAACTCGATCCTTTGAAGCTTGTTAAGGGTTCCCAAACGTAGAAAATTTTAGCGAAGTATTCAGACTTAGTGTTATTTTTGCCTTCGTAGGTCGGAGACTCTATTTCATAACCCTCATGACTTTAAAGTAATAATTTTTAGGTTGAATCATGATCAGGAATGTCAGTGGGTGTTCCTGGACAAGTTTTGGATTTTTGAACTTTGTTTGGGTTACATTTGAAAGCTCAAACCAGTGGATTAAAGTAATCTATGTGTCGCATCACCCATCACATTGATAAATATTTTCCACTAGCGCCCAATTCAAATTCCAATAAATTGATGCAGACTCGATATGGCGCATTGGTCATCACGTTGATGCCAATGACGCAGTTCGTCGGTCTATGCATTGCTAGGTTAGGTTTCAGTCATTAAATAGCAGCATCCTCAGAGGTAATTGGTCTTTTTCTGATGTCTACCAGCCCCAAAACATAAAATTAAACTCTTCTAAGAGCAAAAACTATTCATTCTTCATAAGTTGCTCTCAAGAACTTACCTTCAATCTTTCATAATTTAATTATAAAGTTATGTCAACTGTTCATCCAAGGTTCCCTTCCACCCT
This sequence comes from Capsicum annuum, assembly GCF_002878395.1. Taxonomy (NCBI): domain Eukaryota; kingdom Viridiplantae; phylum Streptophyta; class Magnoliopsida; order Solanales; family Solanaceae; genus Capsicum; species Capsicum annuum. The sequence continues at coordinate 118,724,289 of NC_061119.1, forward strand.
TGGAGTTCAAGAAACTATTTTAAACTTTAAGAAAATTGATTTCATTACTTCCATGATTTGGATTCAAGTATATTCATGATTATAATGTTGATTAGGTTTCTATACCTTGAATAAGTGCATGATTTATGTAAAAGTAATTATTATGTATGTAGTATCATGTGAACTCATGTTAAAGTCTTTAAATTGTGATGCTCATGTGTTGATTAGTACTATTTGCATATACAATGCCTTCCAAGTTATTGATGAGTAGTTCAAGTGAATTAAATAGTGAGATTATATCATGTTAGCATGTATTCTAGTTTATGTCATTCAAGTGTTTGATAAAATACATCTATAGATGAATTATGAACAAAGGTGCATCTCTATGCTATGCAAGTGCATGTGATGCTTTACTTTTCATGCTATCGAGCCCTGGGAGTATTTAATACCCAACAAATTAGCTGTTTACCTAAAGCCAGTGTCAGTTATGGAATAATCTCAGTCATGTCACGATCAGTAGTACTCTCAACTAGTTATAAAACTCCTAAAAAACTCAGTATACTCAATATCAGTCTAGTCCAGTTTTGTATTCAGTTCATACCTTAGTAAATTTAGTTAGTTTATAAAATTCAGTAGTATTCAATCAGTCAATGTAACTCAGACAACTCAGTTTAGTTTAGTTAGATAGTACAAGCAGTAATGGTTTAGTCCAGCCTAGTACAGTTTAGAATTAAGTCAAGTGTCTATTCAGTTAGGAGTAGGATTTAGCCCAGGGTAAACCCAAGGATGGGGACTCTCCTGCCAGTAGAGGGTGTGATCCTTAAAGCAGTCCTTGTACTAAAAAACTATATAGCCAGTGTAGGTTGCGACATCAACCTGCCAGTTGAAGGTTGATGAGGTATCCTACTTACCAGTTAAGGGTTGATAAGGTGTCCTACCTGCCAGTTGAGGGTACCACCATTCTCATTTAGAGCACCTTCCAGATGAGGGTGACTTAGCTTATCTTTACCTATGACACAGTACTGACACCCCTCTAACTAGGTTAGAGGTTGGACGCCAATCTATTCAGAGAGGGGCATATCGATTAGATCATTACCTCCCACGGTCTCAGTTTTAGATTTAGTTTTAGTATAGAACTCAATTCAGTTCTACAGATTCAGGACTGTCAGATGTAGTTACTCAACTTAGTATAAAACTTAGACCAGCTCTTCTGAATCAGGACAGTTAGATACAGTCACTCAGTTATCAGATACATCAGTAAATTTGTAATTTAGAACTCAGTATCCAGTGTTATCATGATTATTTTATAGTTTTATGAGTAATTTAGATATCGGTATTTTATACACTCACTCAATTATACTCATGTCATTCAGTCATTTATAATACCCCAAAAAGATCTAAACCAATATTAGTGCCATGTTTCAATCTCATCCATAGTACAGCAGGATTATTTTATAGTTTTATGAGTAATTCAGATGTGTATTAAGGCTTCAAATAATTCCCAGCTATCAGACGAAGCAAAACATTCCTTACCAATTGAATTCTTGGGAAGGATATGGCCATAGTCAACTTCAAAGGAACATATCTCTCATTGTACTATGAATTTTTGAGCTCATGACCCACCAACAGATAGATAATTTAATTATATTTCCAACGATACCAATTCATCCAAATTCAATATCGGAGCAAAAATTTATGCCTATTTTACTCCAGCATGTCAGCTTGGAAATTGAGTGACAACATTTCTGATGACTTATCACATTTCTAATGACATTTCTAACAACTTATCATCCATGTCATCAAGCATAGACATCAACCCATCAATTCTAGCTCCTATGAGATGACCTGGGCTAACGGTCTATCACAGATCTGACGGCTTATCAGCCTTGGTCATTAGATAATAATTTCATCAACTAGGAAGCAATTTCATAGGGATATTTTAGGATTTTCCTTCACCTTCCATGACATAAATCATTAAAATCAATACATAACCATCATAAATTAGTTTTAAAAACCCTTAATCCTCTCCACTTTCAAGAGAAAGAAAATTAGGGTTTTCTCTCAAGATCATCAACCAAGAATAAGATTCAAGTTATCCTTCAAGAAAACCAAGAAAAGACATTCTCTTTCAAAATTCAAGCCTTTGAGGTATGCAAGTGTTGATTCTTGGTTCCCTTCCACCCAAGAAGTTCAAGAATCCCTCTTTCTAAATTCAAGATTTTAAATTTATGTGTTTTTCATGATTTATGTTAATTGAGTTTGAAGGTTATGTTGATGTTGAGTTTTAATTCATGATATGATTATAAAATTGAAAACTTTGACCTTATTATGTAATAATTGTGTGATGTTCATGATAAATCCCTTCAAGTTGTATGTTGATTGATTATCCAAGAGAATTAGGTGAGGAAATTGTTATATGACCAAAGCATGCTCCCCATGTGCTTGATAAAATGCTTGTGTGAAGGAAATTGGTTCATTGTACTATATTTCCTAGAAATCCCCAAATTTAGTATAAGCCATGCACGCCAAGTGTTTGTTGAGAGACCTTAGTGAATGAATTATAGTATGTTGTGTGCATTCTTATACTTGTGAGCCCCTTGTTGAATCAATTGTTATATGTTAGCATGAAGTCCTCAATTATGTATACTTGAATACATGCTATGATTTTGATGTTAGTCATGAATTTAAGAAGTCATGTTTTGTCAATTTCCTTCTATCAAGTCCTGCGGGTACTTGTACCTAAAAGATATAGTTGTGTGCCTAGAACCGAGTTAGTCTTAAGATAATTTCAGTCATGCTATGATCAGTAGAACTCAGTTAGTTATAGAATTCAGAACTTAGTATCATTCAGTTAGATATTAGATTCAGTAGTATTTCGTCAGATAATAGAACCAAGAGAACCCAGTCAAATCAGTCAAGAAATATGATTAATAACAGATTCAACACAGTTTTAGTTCAATTAAGAATCAGTTTAGAGTTTTTCAGTTGGGAGTAGGAAGTAGCACCGAGCAAGTATCGGGATGGCAGCTTCTCTGTTAGAGAGGCAGAGTCGTTATCAGTAATCCCTATACTCCAGAACTGCGTAGCCAGCGAAGGACCAGGAGTCACCCATCAGATTAAGGTTTGACTTGACTATTTTATTGCCTTAGGCTTGACTTTCTGTTCAGGGTCACCCGTCAGAGAGGCTTGACCATAGCAGAGGTCTCTACCCATTGTACAGTATTGACACCCTTCTAGCTGGGGTTACATGTTGGACCTCACTAGTTCAAATTCGAGGCATATCAATTAAGTGAGAACTCTCATAGTTATAGTTTCAGTATCAATCTTTAGAGAAAGACTCAGAAATTAGGACTGTCAGATATAATCATCAATTTCAGTGAGGAACTCAGATAGTTCCATAGATTCATAAACCACCCACTAAATAGGCTTGGTCTCAGATAAAGTTATTCAGTATCAGTACCTAAAGAGGTCACTCTCAGATAGGCTTGATCTCAATCTCAGATTCAGTTGAGTATTCTTAATTGTTAGTTCCAGAGATCCCCCATTAGTTAGGGATGATCTCAAGCCTAGTCAATCTTAATCATCATTAGAAGATTTATAGATCATCCCACTAGATAGTTTTGATCTCAGATTCAGCCAGTTAATATTAGTTTTTGATAGACTCAGTCATCTAATTTATCAGTATTAATAAGTACAAAATATTAGTTTCAGTAGCTTCAGATACGTATAATCTCAGTATGTTCAGAAACAACGAATTGACGGTATATTTAGTATAAGTTATCAGATTCAGTCCCAATATGCTCAGTCATATTATACACAGTATGTTTAGTAGTTACAGATTCTCAATATATGCTAGTCCATCTCTTGCATATCATTCAGTTAGTTATTGTTCATGCATAAGCCCTTGCAGTTAGCCTTACCTCATTTGCATACTCAGTATATTCCCGTACTAATGCATTTGTGCTATGGTTATTTATTTGACGCCATAGGTTCAGAAGCACGAGCCCTAGAGGACTTTTTATAGTCCAGACCTAGTCAGCAGCAGTAGACATAGCAGTGAGTCCTCTTCATTCGAGAATGATCCTTATTTTTTTACTATCTTATTAGATTCAGATTAGTTTTAGTAGATAGAGTTAGTTGGAGATATGTCCCATCAACTCCACAGTTCAGAAAGTTAGAGGCTTTTCATATAGATGTATTAGTATTCTGTTTTCAGTTTTGTGTATTTTTAGAGGATTTGAACCTTATGGCAAGTTTTCTCCAGCTCCGTATTTATATTTATATATTATGCAGTGTACTGGTACAGATATTAGTTATGAGTTAACTTGTGGTCCTTCAGGGTCATGAGCACTGTGTAGCATTCATATTAGGAAAAATTAGGGCATTACAAACTTCGTATCAGAGCCTAAGGTTTAATAGTAGTCTAGGAAGTCTGAAAAGCCACATCTAGTAGAGTCTTGTACATGGAAGTGTTGTACGCCATATCTATGTATAGGAGGCTATAAGATGTTTTAGGAATAGTTTCCCTTCTTTCAGTATTCATGTCGTCCCAGTGAGAAAAAATCTCAAGTTGAACTCTTAGTCTAATCCTTATTCCTCTTCCATTTGCAGAACATGCCTCCTCACAGAGATAATGCCTGTAAGGATGACAATCAGCCACCTCAGCCTGTAGATCCTCTAAATGAGTATGTTTCACATGCAGAGTTCTGGGCAAGTTTTTAGGTGCTAGCCCAAGTTGTGTCCACTTGTGTTCAGGGCAACCGTCAAGCTGCAGCCCCACCTCAGCAATAGGGGATTCAGCAGCAGCCAGGATTAGAATTTTATGAGAATAAACCCGCCAGAATTCTTTAGGTCAGTAGCTGGTGATGACCCACAGCTTTATCTAGAAGAGGTGAAGAAAATCACCCAGATTATGCATGTGTCAGAGAAGAAGAGTGTGGAATTAGCGTCCTATAGGCTGAAAGATTTTACTCATGATTGGGTGGTGTTGTGGAAAAAGAGTGGAGGGGAAGATGTAACTCTCATGACTTGGAAAATATTTCAAGATGCCTTCTTAGATAATTTTCCCACTAGAGATGAGAGAAGCTAAGGTAGAAGAGTTTATGAACCTAATACAAGGCTCTATGACAGTGAAGGGGTATTATCTTAAGTTCTACCAGTTAGCTAAGTATGCTCCTGACTTGACAACTGACCCTAGGGAGAGTATGAGTAAGTTTGTGACTAGTGTGTCGGGGTTAGTGTTGAATAAGTGTAGAATCGCTATGATCAATAGAGATATAGATCTTGCAAGGTTAATGATGCATGCTCACCAGATAGAGGCAAATAAATCTAAGGAGAGGGAGAGATCTAATAAGATATTCAAAATAGGTAGTTACAGCTTTTCTCAAGTTGGGTCACAAGGTGGTAATCATTCTCACCATAGTCAAAAGACTTCAGTCCCAGCTCCATCCTCAGCTAGTGTGCCTACACCAAATTTTGGAGATGTCAGTCATTATGGGGTGCCAGGCTCTAAAGCCTAGAGTAGTGTTAGAAGTGAGCGTACTTATCCACCTTGTGAAGAGTGTGTCAAAAACCATCTAAGTATATGTAGAGCCCATAGTCAGGTATGTTTTAAATATGGTAATCTAGGTCATAACGTACGGGTGTATAGAGTGTTAGCTCAGAAAGGTAGAGATTCGTGTCAGCAGGGTGCCACTCCTAGTACCAACTGTGGTCAGCGTCAGAACCGACTCTATTCACTTTAGACTTGCCATGATCCAGAAAGTTTTCCTGACATAGATTTGGGTATGTATAAATCTTTTATATTCATGATATGCATTAGTTTCAGACTCCTAAGGTTCAGTCATGATCTAGTTCATAGATGCCCTATGCATCGCCCCAGTATATCAGTAAGGTAAGTGTGCATAGCAGGACATAGTGTCCCAAGGGGGAGATACTCCATGACTCCTTGAAGTTATCAAATTTCTTAAGTTTATTTTGTTTCATGCTCATATTCTTATTACAAGCTTTGCATCAGTCATTATTGCATAATCAGTCATGCCTCTAGGAGTCAGTTCAGTTAGACATTCATGTATTAGATATACATGTCCAGTAGAGAAAGTTCAGCTTATCAGTATACCCAGTCATGGATCCATGAGAACAAATCATTCATGCATCCACGCATTAGATATGCATGTCCATTATGAGATTCAGCTTATGAGTAGCTTCAAATCTTACATGCATTCAGAATTAGTTACACATAAATCATATGTGCATGTTCAGTGTGATATAGTCATTTTATTAGTTGTGTTAGTCATGAGATCATGATTCAGTTAGTCATTTTCAATTTATGTTCGGTCTACCATTCCTCTCCTCTCAGTCAGTCTCATTCGAGGACAAATGCTACCAAGAGGGAGATATTGTAATACCCCAAAAAAAATCCAAACCAATATTAGTGCAATGTTTCAATCTCATAAATAGTACATCATGATTCTTTTATATTTTTATGAGTAAGATAGATGTATATTAAGGCTTCAAATAACTCCCAAGTATGAGACGAAGGAAAAAATTCCTTACCGATTGAATTCTTGGGAAGAATATTTCCATAGTCAACTTCAAATGAGTATATCTATCATTATAATATGAATTTTTTATATTATGACCCACAAACAGATATATAATTGAATTATCTTTCCAACAATACCAATTTTGCCCAAATCCAATATCGGAGCAAAAAGTTATGCCCATTTTACTCCAGCATGTCAGCCTGGAAACTGAGTGCCGACATTTCTGATGACTTATCACATTTCTGATGATAGTTCTAATGACTTATCATATTTCTAATGACTTATCAGCCATGTCGTCAAGCTTAGATAGCAACCCATTAATTCCAGCGCCTAGGTGACGACCTAGGCTGATGGGCTATCACAGATCTGACGGCTTATCAGCCTTAATCGTTAGCTGAAAATTTCAACAACTATGAAGCGGTTTCATAGGGATATTTTGGACTTTTCCTTCACCTTCCACTACATAAATCATCAAAATCACATACATAACCATCATAAATAAGTTTTAAAATTCTTTAATCCTCTCCACTCTCAAGAACAAGAAAATTAGGGTTCCTCTCAAGATTATCACCCAAGAACAAAATCCAAGCACTCCTGCAAGAAAACTAAGAAAAGACATTCTCTTTCAAGATTTAAGCCTTTGAGGTACACAAGTGTTGATTCTTGGATCCCTTCCGCCCAAGAAGTTCAAGAATCCTTTTTTCTAAATTCATGATTTTAAATTTATGTGTTTTTCATTGTTTATATGAATTAAGTTTGAAGGTTATGCTGTTGTTGAGTTTTAATTCATTAAATGATTATAAAGTTGTAAACTTTGACCCTATTATGTAATAATTATGTGACGTTCATGATAAATCCCTTCAAGTTGTATGTTGATTGATTATCCGTGAGAATTAGGTGTCAAAATTGTTATATGAACAAAGCATGCTCCCCATGTATTTGATAAAATGTTTGTGTGAAGGAAATTGAATCATTATAGCATATTTCCTAGAAACCCCCAAATTTAGTATAATCCATGCACGCCAAGTGTTTGTTGAGAGATCATAGTGAATGAATTATAGTATGTTGTATGCTTTCTTATCCTTATGCGTCCCTTGTTGAATAATTCTTATATGTTAGTATGAAGTCCTCAATTATGTATACTTGAATACATGCTATGATGTTAATGTTAGTTATGAATTCAAGAAGTCATATTTTGTCAGTTTCCAATTATCGAGTCCTGGGGGTACGTGTACCCAAAAAATATAGTTGTGTTCCTAGAGCCGAGTAAGTCTCAAGATAAGTTCAGTTGTGTTATGATCAGTAGAACTCAGTTAGTTATATAATTCAAAACTTATTATCATTCAGTCAGATATTAGATTCAGTAGTATTTCGTCAGATAACGAAACCAAGTGAACCTAGTTAGATCAGTCAAGAAATATGAATAATAATAGATTAGCTCAGTTTTAGTTCAGTTAAGAATCAGTTCAGAGTCTTTCAGTTGGGAGTAGGAACTATCACCGAGCAAGTATGGGGATGGAAGCTTCCCCATTATAGAGGCAGAGTCATTAGCAGCAATCCCTGTACTCCAGAACTTCGTAGCCAATGTAGGACCAGGAGTCACCTGCTAGATTAAGCTTTGACTTGACTATTATATTGACTTAGTCTTAACTTCCTGTTCAGGTTCACCCGTTAGAGAGGCTTGACCATAGCAGAGGTCTCTACCCGTGGCACGGTATTGACACCCTTCCAGCTGGGGTTACATGTTGGACCCCACTAGTTCAGATTCTGGGCATGTCGGTTAAGTGAGAACTCCCACAGTTACAGTTTCAAAATCAGTCTTCATAGTAGAACTTAGTAATCAGGACTGTCAGATACATTCATCAATCTCAGTAAGGAACTCAGATAGTTCTATAGATTTATAGATCACCCGCTACATAGGCTAGGTCTCACATAAAGTTATTTCGTATCAGTACCTGCAGAGGTCACCTGTCAGATAGGCTTGATCTCAATCTCAAATTTAGTTGAGTATTCTTAATATCAGTTCCAGAGATCAACCGTTAGTTAGGCCTGATCTCAAGCCTGGTCAATCTTAATCATCATTAGAAGATTTAGAGATCATCCCGCTATATAGTTTTGATCTCAAATTCAGCCTGTTAATATTAGTTATCGGTAGACTCAGTCATCTAGTTTATCAGTATTAATAAGTACAAATATCAGTTTCAGTAACTTTAGATACGTATAATCTCAGTATGTTCAGAAACCTCAGATTCATGGTATATTTAATATAAGTTGTCAGATTCAGTCCCAGTATGCTTAGTTACATTATGCACAGTATGTTAATAAGTTACAGATTCTCTTTGTATGCTAAACTAGCTCTTTCATATCATTCAGTTAGTAATTTTTTATGCATAAGCCCTTGCATTTAGCCTTATCTCATTTGCATACTCAGCACATTCCCGTACTAACGCATTTGCGCTACGGTATTTTATTTGACGCCATAGGTTTAGATGTATGAGGCCCAGAGCACTCTTAGCAGTCTAGACCTAGTCAGCAGTAGTAGAAGTAGCAGTGAGTCTTCTTCATTCAACGGTGGTCCTTATTTTTTTACTATCTCATTAGATTTAGATTATTTTCAGTAGATGGAGTTAGTTGGGGACATGTCCTATCAACTCCACGGTTCAGAAAAATAGAGGCTTTTCAGACAGATGTATTAGTATTTTGTTTTCAGTTTTGAGTATTTTTAGACATTTTGAACCTTATGGCATATTTTCGCCAGCTTTCTTCATTTATATTTATATATTATACAGTGTACAGGTACAGATATCTGTCATGGGTTAGCTTGTGGTCCTTCAGGGTCATTAGCAATGTATAGCATCCTAGTTTAGAAAAATTGAGGCGTTACATCGGTATTATTTATGCATATGAACCCATACATCTCATCCTACCTCACTTAGCATACCCGTACATTCTAAGTACTAACGTATACCTTTCTTTTACGCTATGATGTCTTATATCATAGGTTCAGACACACAGACACCCAATCATACTTAGCATCTTGATTTATCAGTAGCAGACTTAGTAATGAGTCCTCAAAGTTTGAGGACAGACTTATTATTTTAGTATTTTAGTTTATCAATTTTCAGTAGTCGGGGTTAATTAGGGGCTTGTCCCATCAACTCCTTGTTCAGGCAGTTGAGGCTTTTCAAACTTGAGTATTTCATATAGATGTATCAGTAATTAGTTTTTAGTATTCAGTATTTACTTTCAGTTTTAACCTTATGGCAAGTTTCTGCCTAATTTCCGCATAATTATAGTATTATTATTCAATTATTACAATAGGTACTAGTCATGGGTTAGCATGTGGTCCCTCGAAATTATGATCACCATGTAGCATCTGGGTTACAAACTCGGGGTGTTATAGTTTGGAATATAGGTACTGCTACTAGTGCCTCATGCCTAACTGACAAGGGACACACCATCCCTACGTTCACTCGGTGCTAAGGTTTACTCCAAACTCAATGACAATGATACTTGACTGGACTGAATTAAACTTAATTGAGCATAATTTTATAACTTATAATGCTCATCAAGATTACATCAACTGAGTAAATAATAGAAGTCATGGTTTAACAGAATCATGACTGAAATGCTCTGAATTCATGTAAAAACACTTAGGTATCAGGTATTCATAACCCACTAGCACTGAATGATCACTTAATAAAATAAAAAGCTTCAAACTTTAGTAAAGGATCTTGGTCAAAACCCAGAAGCATAGACATTCCATCAGACATGTGGGAATTATGATTACATGACTGAAGTCACAAAGTTGTTGATTTAACATGGAATTCAAAATCTTGCATAGAATCATACATGGGCTGAATTGAATTAAAATCACCATGAAAACATGAATTTAAATCTATCTTAAGCAAAATAAAATATAATAATAATAGAAAAATACATTCTTTAATTAAAAAGAGGGTTTTGAGGCTCCATAAGTGAAAGGAACGCATTAATGAACACACCATATACCTTAAACTTTTAAAATGAAAGAGAAACACAAATCTTGATGCTTTCATAAAGGTTCTTAAACTTAGAGAACTTAAATTCTTTATTTCTTGGGGATAAAGGAATTGAATTTGTGTTCTTGGGGAAGGGAATGCTTTTCTTTGAAGGATAATTGGAGAAAAAGAAAAGAATTATGTCGTAACTGATGCCCAAGTTGTGTTATGAACGATTAGTTTATGGGGGAACTTGCCCCTTTGATATTTAAATTCATAACTGGATGTAACAAGCTTATTGTGATGTAGCGTAATCATTGTCATGCATTTCTCTCACCGCGATACAGTCTGTATGCCAGTGGGAATAATGCCACATCGCGGGCTTATCGTGTTAACCCACTGGTTTTGTGATCCAAACATATCCCAAACCCTGTCCAAAAAATCTAAAACTGCTCTGAGACATTCTCCTTTCACCCCTAAACATGAATTACCTGAAAAACCAAAATCTTGGGGTCGAGAAAACCAAGTAAAAAATCCTCCAAGTTTAGAATCCTTAAAAATGACTAAGTTCCCAACACTTAGTGAAATTTTTAGGCCTTTAAGTCCCTTATGCATGCAACTAGAAGCTGAACTGAGCTAAGAATAGTATAGGGTATAATAAAAATACTTAGTAATCAATTGGCAACTGCTAATTTACCTCCAAAGTTAAGAAGATATAAAAACATATAAATAGAATAGAAAACTACACCCAAATGTCCAGCAACCATATAAGACAACCAATGAGATAATAACGATAAACTATCCAATTCACATCCAAGAGACTAACATATTAAGGCTATGGAAGTAGTAATAATGCACTATCTTATCCTAGTTATACTATGGAATCTCAACACCATACTATATATCACTAGCCAATATGCAAGTAGGAGTGAAAAGAAAATCAATATAAGTCTACAAGGCCTGGGAATGCATAAATAATCTGAGTAAATAAAGAAAAGAAGGTATATTCTTAAAAACTTAGCTACATATAGCTAATTATGTATATATACATGCATAAGTATAAAATCAAGGTCTACTCAAAGTTCATCCTACATCATCAGACTAGTTATTTGATAACTCATAATCATAATAGGAGCTAGTTCTAGAATACTCAAGGTTCTAATCCATATATCAAGTATCACACGGTTATGCATAAAAATAATATAATTCTAAGAAAATAAAGGTCAGAATCATACCTCAAGTATCAATACAGAATCAATGAACAATTTTCATAAACTAACCATAACAATGATCAAATCAATGATAGTAACAATGTTAATAACAACACAAGTAATTGGCTAGTTTGGACAACCAAATAGCTAATCGAGCCTATCACGTGGACCCACAGCCCTATGCATAGAAGGTTCAGTAAGAAAACAATACACCATAAGTCATAGTCATCACCATTACCTATGTAACCTAACCCCCATATGGGCTGATAGAAATAGGTGCAAACTGGTTATAGGCAATGCTCATATAAGAATGAATGCAACAGAAACCACAATACCATAACTGATCTAAGTATCATAATATCATGATCTTAACTATCACTATCATTACCATCATCATCATAATTATCCTCCAGCCTTGCTGGATTTTATATATAATTGTCATACATACGACTAACTAGACTCGAATCGATAGATATACAGAAAGGAACATTAATATAATGATCCTCTGACCTTACCGAGTATCAATATCATCATCATAGTTTCCTCTGGCCCTTCCCGATATCAATATATCATCAATTCGTATGAAAATTTGTCATCGGGTTTTACCTAAAAATTATATCATCAATCTAGTATCTTATTTTGTCCTTTATCAGAGAGATTTATATCTTGATATGATAGGTACTCAGGCTAAAGCCGTGGATAAAAAAGTGAAAATCTTTAAGTCTATGACACAAAGTGAACTTCAATAATAAATCATTATTAAAGTCTGTAAAGGGTTGAAAACTCTCACGGCCAAAGTAATTAGTAGTATTAAATCCTAAACCAGAATCTATCTTGGTCCAGTCATTAAAAAACATTATCAATCTCTTTTAAATATAAGTTATTCAGTAAGACAAATATTTATTACTATGAAGAAATCCATTTTAAGGTAGAAAGTGGGTTTTAACCATTATTTACTAGAAGCAATAATAAGATTCTAATCTAATTGGAATTGTTCAATCATCGATACAATGATCATGAAACCACGGAATTTATACATCCCATTACCACTATTCATACAATGGAACCATAAGCATTAATCTATCAATAAACTATTATCACATCATTTACAAAGATAAATGTTTCTTGGATAGTGAACTCATATCATAACACGACCTTGGGCCCAATAAGGTGTCTAAAATAATTATAGCATCATAATCATGATGTTTGACCCACAAACATTTCCGAAATCTAAATCAATAATCATATATATACATCATCCTATATGGAAAAGACATAGCTAATTATAAGGTATAACATCTCTATAAGTCATATGACATATCTATAGGCATCTCACATCTAGGAAGAATCTCATATCTAAGAGGCATAATATCAATACACATCTCATATCTAACAGGGATAATATAAATAAGCATCTCACATCTGGAAGGCATAATATCAATAAGCATCTCACATCTAGGAGGAATAATATTAATAAATATCTCACATCTAGGACGCGTAGTTTTAATATGGCCTAATTCATAACAATGATGCAAATCACATCTATAAGGCATCCCATATCTATAAGTTATGTATATCATAACTATGAGGAAGAAGCATCTTGATATTCCTAATAATATGTCTTTGAGGAATATTGTAATACCCTGTATTTCTCTAACTTAAATTAACCCTTAGTACATGGGTTACCCTATATAAAATTTCCTATATTTTTTTTATTTCAATTTAGAGCCTGCATTTGTGTAGAAAATTGAATTATCTTTCCAACAACATAAAATTCGCCTAAATCTGATACCCGAGCGAAGAGTTAGAGCCATTTTAGTATGACAGTGCGCCAGTTTGGCCACCAACGTATCCCGGAGGTTAGCCAAATGGCAATGGTCAGATTTTAGTGTTGTTTCATGATATTGGCGCATTGTGCCAAGCCCTCAATTCAGAATTGTCCTTTCTAGTTTACCAACACGATTCCACCATGTCGCATTGAGCTTCCAGGTCATATCCAAAGTGGCAACGCAATTCCACCGCATCACGCCGCTATGCATTTTCTTAGTTGTCAATTCCAGTGGCCCAACGCAATAGTGGCGCATCTTGCCAGGGGCTAGTTCGGGAATTTTTGATGAAAATTTAAATGTTTTCCAGAGCTAAATAGGTCATTTTTACCATGATTTTATTATGCCCGGGTATGAGATTAAAGCCCTAAAAACATTTTAAGTCATCCATTATTCAACTTTTCCCCAAATCCAAAAGGCATTCTCTCTCAAGAAAAAAAACCCTAACTTCAATAAATCAAGAACAAGCCTAGGAATTTACTTTAAGAACTTCAAGAATTAACATTCCAAGGTATATTAGGTGTTCTCCCTTTCATCTATCGAGTCCAAGAATCCATTTTAACACTTTAAGATTTATGATTCATGATTTACATGTTTGAAATTGGATTGTATCCATGCTCTTGATATTAAGTGAGTTTCAATTCTTTATTAATGGTAGATTCTATGAAGTTTGAATAGCATGTATATTGAATTGAGAAATTCCCATGTTATAATCCATGAATTTGCAAGTTTGAGCATTGTAATTGCCATGTTTATGTGTTAACCATAATCATGTGCATTTAGTTGTGCTCCCTAAGTGTTTGATAGAATGTCCATTTGAATAAATTAATTAAATCATGACGTGCTAAGATATGTGCAAGCTTATGCCCTATAAGTGTTTGATAAAATGTCTTTATAGATAAATTTTGAACAAGTGTATATTGTTATGCTTAGTAAAATTGTGTTATGATTTACTATTCATCCTATAGAGTTTTGGAGGTATTTAATACTTGACAATTTAGCTATTTACCTAGAGACGGTGTCAGTTACAAAATAGTATTAGTTATGATACGATCAATAGTACTCTCAGTCAGTTACAGAACTAAGGAAAACTCAGTAAAGTCAGTATTAGTTCAGTCCAATTCAGTAAACTCACTTCAGTGTCTTTCAGTTACAGTAGTATTCAGTACCGAGTGAAACCAAGGATGGGGGACCACCTGCTAGTAGAGGGTATGATCCTTAGAAGCAATCCTTGTATTAAGAAGTACATAACTATCATAGGTTGAGACATCAAACCTACCGGTTGAGGGTTGATGAGGTCTTTTATCCTGCCAGTTGAGGGTTCCACCATTCTTATTAGAGTATCTGACAAATGAGGGTAACTCGTTAGTGTATTTACCTATGGTACAGTACTGACACCCTTTCAACTGGGATCACAGGTGGGATCCCAACTCATTTATCTTATTTGAGAAATGTTGGTTAAGTAATTACCTCCCACAGTCTCAGTTTCAGTCTTCAGAAAAGAACTTAGTTCAGTTTTATAGAATTAGGACTGTCAGATACAGTCAACCGGTATCAGTTACTTCAGATATTAGTTACTTAGTATCAGAATTCAAGACTTAGCTTCAGATAAGCTTAGTCACAGTATTTATTTATTTTCATATTAGTGTATACTCAGTTTTTTCCAGCAGTATCAGTTATCCATGTAATCTCATGTTCAGGTACTTTATATTATACAGTCAGTCATTGTTTATGCATATGAACCTTTTCATTCAGCCTTACCTTATCTAGCATACCAGTACATTTCATGTACAGATGCATACTTTTTCTTTGTGCTATGCTATCTTATATTATAGGTTCGAATGCTCAGGTTCCCAACCACGCATAGACAGATTCAGATTCAGCCTGCAGTGTCAGATTTAGTAGTGAGTCCTCATCTATCGAGGATATTTTATTATTTTAGTTTCTCAGTTAATATAGTATTTCAGTAGATGGAGTTATTTAGGGTATTGTCCCATCAACTCCATATTCAGATGGTTCAATTTAGAGGCTTTTCGAACTAGACTTTTAGAAAGTATTCAGTTTTATAGATTACTATTATCACTTGATATTCTTTATTAGTTTTTATAGATTTTTAACCCTATCGAATTTCATCCTATTTTTTGCTATATCATTATTATTATTCAGTGCTCATAGAAAATATCAGTCATGGGTTATCTTATGGTTCTTCGAGGTCGTACGCACTGTGTAGCATCTGGGGTACAGACTCTGGGTGTTACAAACTTGGTATCCGAACCTAAGGTTCAGCAGAGTCCTAGGGAGTCTAAAAACCACATCTAGTAGAGTCTTATGCATGGGTTTGTAGCGGGCCACACTTTTGGACAGGAGGCTATAAGATATTTTAGGAAAATTTTCCCTTCTTTAAGTATTCATTTCGTGCGAGTGAGCATGAGATCAAGTTAAAATATCAATCTATTCCATTTGTTCCTTTTGCTTACAAAATATGTCTCCTAAAAAGACTAATGAAAGGAGAACCAAAAATCAGTCAGCACCTCAGCCAGTTCAAGTAGATCCCCTGGATAAGCGATTATGCAGAATTCATAGCTACATTCACTACCCTAGCAAATTCTGTAGTAGCTCAAAATGAATGTCAAGCTATTTTTCAGGCCAACCCAGTGTCTAATACTACTGCACCCTAGATTTAGGACTTCACCTACATGAATTCTCCCCAATTCTCAGGATCTAAGCCAGAAGAGGATCCATAAGGGTTCCTCGGTCAAGTTTAGAAAGTCATAAATATTATGGGAGTGACTTCCAGTGAGAGTGCTAGGCTAGCTTCCTATTATCTACAAGATATAGCTAATATGTGGTTTAATCAGTGAAAGGTAGACAGGGGCACAGATGCAAAGCCCATTGAGTGGGAAGAGTTTGCTACTGCTTCCATAGAAAATTCTTTCATTTAGAGTTGATACAAGCTAAGGTATTAGAGTTCATCAATCTCAGGCAGGTCAGTATGAGTGTGAAAGAGTATTCCCTTAAGTTTACTCAGTTAGCCAGGTATGCTCCCCATGTAGTAGCAAACAGTAGGTCCAGAATGAGCAAGTTCGTATTTGTGGTGTCAGATAGTGTGGTTAAGGAGTACAGAATAGTGATGTTGATTAAAGAGATGAACATATCTAGGATCTTGGTCCATGATCAGCAGATAGAAGAGAAAAACAATAGAGAGAGAAAGAGAGATAGAACAAGAGAACTAGAACAGGTAGCATTAATTTTAATCAGCCTAAGTCAGATGGCGGTAACAGTTCCTAGTTTTGCCAAAAATCTTCAGTTCCAACTCCTTCCTCAGCTAATGCTGCAGTACCAAGTTCAAAATGTGTAACAAATATAGGGTGCCAGGCTCTAAATCTCAAGGTAGTGTCAGCATTACTCGAACAAACTCTCTTTGTCAGACATATGGCAGAAACCACCAGGATATCTACAGATCTAGCAGTGATGTTTGTTTCAGGTGTGGCAAGCCAGGCCACAGAGTCAGAGATTGTCCTCAGTCATGTTCTAAAGGTTAGTATAATCGTCCTTTATCTCAGTAAGGTCACCCAAATTAGCAAGGTACCACTTCCAGTGCCACCACTAGGCACGCTTAAATAGGCTTTATGTACTTTAGTCCAGACAAGATTAGGAAAATTTTCCTAATATGGTCACTGGTATATTACAAATCTTCCATTTACATGTTTATGCCTTTCTAGATCCAGGAGATTCTTTATCTTTCGTAATTCCTTATATAGCTGTTAAATTCGGAGTCAGTCTTGAAACTTTAACAGAGTCTTTCTATGTTTCTACCCTAATGGGTAAATCTATCATAGCCCCATGGGTATACAGGAACTGTCTGGGTATGATATCTTAAAAATTTACTTTAGCAGACCTTGTAGAGCTAGAGATGGCAAATTTTGATATCATTTTCGACATAGATTGGCTCCATTCATGTTATGCCTTAGTTGATTGTAGAAACAGAATAGTTTATTTTTAGTTTCCTAATGAACAAGTCCTTAAATGGAGGGGTAGTACCACAGCGCTTAAGGGTCAGTTGATTTCATACCTAAGAGCGAGAAAAATAATATCCAAGGGATGTGTCTACCATCTTGTAAGAGCGAAGGACTCTAACTCAGAAACTCCCAGTCTTGAGTCAATTTTAGTAGTAAATGAATTCTCATATGTGTTTCTCAAAGATCTTCCCAGAATTTCTCCCGAAATGGAAATTGACTTTAGATAAACATTTTTCTAGATACTCATCCCATATCTATTCCGCTATACAGAATGGCATAAGCAGAACATAGAGAGTTAAAAGAACAGTTGAAGGATCTCCTAGATAAGGGATTCATCAGACCCAGCATTTCCTCGTAGGCTGCATTAGTCTTATTTATGCATAAGAAAGACAGTTCTCCTAGAATATGTATCGACTACCATTAGTTGAACAAAGTCACAATCAAGATTGAATATCCACTTCCCAGAATCGATGACTTATTCGACCAACTTCAAATTGCTATTTAATTTTCTAAGATAGACCTTAGATCAGGCTATTATCAACTCAAAGTCAGAGAATGTGACATTCTGAAAATAGCTTACAGAAACCGGTATGGTCACTTTGTGTTTCTAGTCAGGTCCTTTGGTCTTACAAATACCCCAGCAACTTTTATGGACTTATGTGTTCAAGCAGTACTTAGACGTGTTCATTATAGTCATCATCAATGACATTCTTATCTATTCTTGCATCGATAATGATTATGCAGATCACCTCAGAATCATACTTCAGTCTATAAAAACTCATCATTTGTTCACCGAATTTCGTAAGTGAGAATTTTGGCTAAGGGTCAGTAGCATTCCTTGGTCATATTATTTCTAGTAATGACATAAGAGTTGATCCTCAAAAGATTGAGGTAGTTAGAAATTGTCCTAGACCTATCTCTCCATCAGATATCCAAAGTTTCTTGGGTTTAGCTGGCTTTTACAGTCATTTTATTGAAGGGTTTTCATCTATTACAGCCTCCATGTCTAGATTGAATCAGAAGAAAGTCTGGTTTCAGTGGTCATATTCTTGCGAGAAGAGTTTTTAGAAGTTGAAGACTCGACTCACCTCATCCCCAGTTTTGCCTCTACCAAATGGTTTAGATGGGTTTTTTATGTATTGTGATGCATCTAGAGTAGATTTGGGTTGTGTCCTCATGAAAAGAGTAAGGTCATAGCCTATGCTTGCAGACAGCTTAAGCCCCATGAGAAAAATTACTCGATTCATGATCTTGAGTTAAAACTATAGTATTTTCCTTAAAGATTTGGAGGCATTAATTGTATGGGGTGCATGTTGATTTGTTCACAGACCATAAAAACCTTCAGTATGTTTTCTCTCAGAAAGATTTAAATTTGTGTTAGAAAAGGTGGTTCAAGTTGTTAAAAGATTATGATATGAGTGTTCTGTATCACTCGAGCAAGGCCAATGTAGTGCCTGATGTTCTCAGTAGATTTTCTATAGGTAGTGTTGCTCATAATGAGAATGCTAAAAAGAAGTTAGTTCAGGAAGTTCATCAACTTGCCCAACTAGGTATCCTCTTAGTCGATTCAAAAGAGAGTAGTGTATAGGTGCAAAATAGCTCAGAATCATCTCTAGTTTCCAAAGTGAAGGAAAAGTAGGATACACATCTCAGCTTTGTTAAGTTGAAAGAGTCAGTCAGAGATCAGAAAATAGAGGTTTTCTCCTAAGGGGGATATAGTGTGTTGCATTGTCATGGTCGTTTAAGTGTGCTAGGTGTAGATGACTTGAGGAAACAAATTTTTGAAGAAGAGTATGGTACATGATACTCTATTTATCCAAGGGCCACTAAGTTGTACCATAATTTGTGGGAGATCTATTGGTGGAATGGGATGAAGGGGGATATTGCAGAGTTTGTAGCTAAGTGCTCTATATGTCAGCAGGTTAAGATTGAGCACCAGAAGCCTAGTGGGTCCATACAGGAGTTCAGCATTCCCACATGGAAATGGGACAAAGTGAACATGGACATTATGATAGGCTTTCCTCGTACTCATCATCAGTATGGTTCTATTTGGGTTATCATAGACAGGATGACCAAATAAGCTCTTTTCTTTCCAGTTCATACTTCCTATTCAGCCGAGGACTATGCAAAACTCTATATCAAAGAGTTCGTCAAGTTACACAGAGTCCCAGTAGCTATCATCTTAGATAGAGGTACCCAGTTTACCTCTCATTTCTGGAAAGCATTCCAAAAGGGTCTTGGTACCTGAGTTCACTTTAGTACAACCTTTCACCCTCAGATAGATGGTAAAGAAGAAATAACCATTCAGACTCTATAAGATATGCTAAGAGCCTACGTTGTCATTTTTAAGGGTGGTTGGGATAACCACTTACCTTTGATCGAATTCATATACAATCACAGGTATCATTCCAGTATTCTGATGGTCCTATTTAAGGCTCTCTATGGTAGGAGATGTTGATTTCTAATTTGTTTGTTTAAGGTAGAGGAGGCGGCAGTAGTAGGGCATGACTTAGTATTTGATGCCTTAGAGAAATAGTAGTAGGACTGATTAGAGAAAGACTTAGGTCTTCCTAGAGCCACCAGAAATCGTACATAGATGTACGAAGAAAGGATCTCGAGTTTGAGATCAGTGATTTTGTGTTCTTGAAAATCTCTCCCATGAAGGGAGTAAAGTTGTTCGGCACGAAGGGAAAGCTCAGCCCCCGATATGTCAGCCCTTATAAAATTCTCAGTCATTTTGGAAAGGTAGCTTATGAGCTAAAGCTGCCTTAAGATCTAGCTTCAGTACACCTAGTATTCCACGTTTCCTTGTTGAATAAACGCATTGGTTACCCAGCAATCATAGTTCCCTGAGAGGGCATAGATATTTAGAATGATCTCTTTTTCGAAGAGGTTCCAGTCTAGATCCTCGATCATCAGATTTGCAGACTGAGGAACAAAGAAGTTCCCTTAGTCTAAGTTCTTTGGCAGAATCAGTCCATTAAGGGAGCTACTTGGCAAGTAGAAGAAAATATGCGGACCACGTATCCTCACCTCATCACAGCAAACTCAGATTCAGCTTAGGGTAACAGTTTTTCTTAACTTTACTCAGTCCCATGTTCAGTTACAGTTATAATTTTGGTATTTGTTACCGCTACATTTTCAGCCATGCATTCATGAATAATTTGAAATATGTACTCATGCATCAGATATGCATGTTCAGTATGAAAATTAAGCTTATCAGTAGCTTCAGTCAGGTATTCAATGCATCTAACATGCATGTTTAATATAAGAACTCAGCTTATTAGTAGTTCGCTCATGTTTTAGAATGCATGTTCAGTGTGTAAACCAATTCTATAAGTTCTTCTCAAATTTATTAATCTTATTCGAGGACGAATGTTCCCAAGGGGGAGATATTTTAATATCTCATATTTCCCTAATTTAAATTAACCCTCAGTACATGGGTTAACCTATTTAAAATTTTCTAAATACTCCGTATTTTTTATTTTAGAGCCTTTCGTGGTGTAGGAAATCGAATTATCTTTCCAAAAATATAAAATTCATCCAAATACGATACTCGGGCGAAGAGTTAAAGCCATTTTAGTAAGACAGTGCGCCAATTTGGCCATCAACGCATCGTGGAGGAAAGACAAATGTCAATACACAAATTCCAGTGTTGATCTGCAATATTGGCGCATCATGCCAAGCCCTCAATTCAAAATTTTCCTTTTCCATTGTACCAATGCGATTCCACCGCGTCTCCTTGAGCTTTTAGATCGCATCTAAGTGGTAATGCGATACCACCACGTCACGCCACCATGTATTTTCCCAGTTGTCAATTTCTAGTAGCCCAACCCGATAGTGGCGCGTCGCTCCAGGGGCCCAGTTTAGGAACTTTTTACAAAAATTTAAATGTTTTCAAGGGTTAAATGGGTCTTTTTTCCATGATTCTATTCCGCCCAGGTGAGAGTTTAAAGCCCTAAAACCATTTTAAGTCATCCATTATTCAACTTTTCCCCGAATCTAAATGGCATTCATTCTCAAGAAAACAAACCCTAGTTTTAAGAAATCAAGAAAAAAACAAGGAATTTTCTTCAACAACTTTAAGAATTAACATTCCAAGGTATATTAGGTGTTCATCTATGGGCCTCTTTCACCCATAGAGTCCAAGAATCCATTTTAAAACTTCAAGATTTATTATTCATGATTTACATGTGTAAAATTGGATTGTATCCACGCTCTTGATATTAAGTGAGTTTCAATTCAAGATTAATTGTAGATTCCATGAAGTTTGAATAGCATGTATATTGAATTGTGAAATCCCAATTTTATAATCCATGAATTTGCAAGTTTGAGCATCGTAATTGTCATGTTTATGTGTTAACCATGATTATGTGCATTTAGGTGTTAACCATGATTATGTTCATTTAGTTGTTCTCCCTAAGTGTTTGATAGAATGTCCATGTGAATAAATTAATGAACTCATGACATGTTAAGATATGTGCAAGCTTATGCCCTACAATTGTTTGATAAAATGTCTTTATAGATAAATTGTGAACAAGTGTGCATTGTTATGCTTTGTAAGATCATGTTATGCTTTACTATTCATGCTATCAAGTCCTGAGGGTGTTTAATACCCGAAAATTTAGCTGTTTACCTAGACCTAATGTCAGTTACAGAATAGTATCATCCATTTCACGATCAATAGTACTCTCGATCATTTACAGAACTCAATTGAACTCACTCAGTTATAGAACTCAGGAAAACTTGGTAAACTCAGTATTAATTCAGTCCAGTTCATTATACTCAATTCAGTGTTTGTTAGTTAGGAGTAGGATTTAGCACCGTGTAAATCCAAGGATGGGTCTTCACCTGCCAGTAGAGGGTGTGATCCTTAGAATCTATCCTTACATTCCAGAACTACATAGCCAACGTAGGTTGAGACATCAAACCTACCAGTTGAGTTTTGATGAGGTATTTTAACTTGCCAAATGAGGGTAACTTGTCAGTGTTTTTACCCATGGTACGGTACTGACACCCTTTCAGCTGGGTTTATAGGTTGGACCCTAACTCAATTATATTTTTTGACGAATATTGGTTAAATGATTATCTCCCACAGTCTCAATTTTTGTCTTCAGAAAAGAACTTAGTTTAGTTCTACAAAATTAGGACTGTCAGATATAGTCAACCAGTATCAGTAACTTAGTTATCAGTAACTTCAGATATCAGTTACTCAGTAGAAGAATTCTGGACTTAGCTTCAGACAAGCTTAGTCACAGTATTTATTTATATGCACATTAGTGCACACTCATTTTTTACTGCAGTATTAGTTTCCATGTACTCTCATGTTCAGTTACTCTATATTATAAAGTTAGTCATTGTTCATGCATATGAACCTTTTTCTTCATCCTTACGTCATCTAGCATAAGAGTATATTCCACATATTGATGCGTACTCATTCTTTGCGCTATGATGCGTCATATCAGAGATTTGGATGCGCAGGCTCCCAATCGTGCATAGATAGATTCATATTTAGCCAGCAGTGTCAGAGTTAGTAGTGAGTCTTCATCTATCGAGGATATTTTATTATTTCAGTTTCTCAGTAGATACAGTATTTTAGTAGATGGAGTAAGTTGGGGGATTGTCCCATCAACTCCACATTCAGACAGTTCAGTTTAGAGGCTTTTCAAACTAGATGCTCTGACAGTATTTAGTTTTATAGATTACTATTATCAGTAGATATTCTTTATCAGTATTTATAGATTTTGAAACTTATGGAATTTTATCCTATTTTCTACATTTATATTAGTATTACTATTCAGTTCTCCCAGCAGAAAACAGTCATGGGTTAGCTTGAGATCCTTTGTTGTCGTGAGCACCATGTAGCATTCAGGGTACAGACTCGGGGCATTACAAACATTGCGTCTATAAGCCAAATATCATGACTATGTCCATGCTTGTATTATCGAGTATGCCAATTAACCCAATCATAAGTCATGTACGAAATGAAATTTCATAGCCATAATCCATAAGTCATAATCTAGGGAAAGTCATCATAAGTTATCAAATCGCATAGTAACTTTATTCTAATGGCTTAAAAGTTTCAACTATGCCTAACATCCGCAACTAACTCTGCAAAGGCTAACACAAGTCTAAGCCAAAGGTGGTTTTAAGGAATTCACTTCCAATCCTCAATTTCCATACTTAGACAATTTATAACCCAAACTAGTCTATGGTATATAGTTTAACTTGTAGATGTCAAATAAGCCAAAACCAATCCTAAGATTGGAATTTCGCCTAGCAATAAGAGCATTTAAGTCAACTCCGCCTAAAATAAGGTTTCAAGATCACCACAATAGACCAAAATAAGGTAAATCATACTAACCATGCCTCCCATACATAAACCACATTCTAAACCTAGCATCATAGCATATCCATTCTACAAATTAGTTCAATCGAGGGAAAGGCACTAGGATTCTAAAAGTTCAATAAGCATTTTACCTTATTGATCAAAACCGCTCATTTTATCCCCAAATTCCAATAATAAAGATTGAGTCATTCTACCCATTATAAAACTTAACATTTACATTCATACGCAATATATAACACACATCATCTTACGGAGAAGAGAAGACAAAAGCCTATATCAAATCCGAAGTGCAAAATCCTTAAATAATTCACCAAACTTCCTTCTTCATTTTTAAATCCCACAATACCATCACACTATCAAAATTATAATCTACTCATCTATATAAGAATAATGATATCCATATTTCACCATTGCAGTTTGGATCCAAAAATGACACTAAAAACCAAAGGGTTCCACTTACGAAAATCACTTACTGAGGTCAACCCAACGTTTATACATGATCAAGGAAACTTAACCCTAAAATGGGTGTAAACCAAGATAATTTGGGGCTAAAATTAGACCCTCAAGCGATTTAGGATTTTGGATCAAGAACCAAGAAATTCATCAAGAAAAGGATGAAATCTTACATTAAATCCAAAGATATTCAGGATAATAGATGCTAATCAAGCTCCCAAGTAACCCAGTAGTCTCTATTTTTTGTTACCACACCCATTAGTGATTTTTCTTCAAAGGGAGCAGGTGAAAATTACGAAAATGCAACCTAAGGGGCCTTTTTATATCCATTCCAGGTAATCAGATGTTACAATCGCAACATGCAAACCATAATCGCACAATCTGGTGTCAAAACTAGATTTTGTGATTGCAACACACCCGTGTGCACTCCCAATACACCCTCTGCACACTAAGGTGAGATAATAAGCCTTGGGGGTGCGATTGCCATGGCACCAGACCTTAGCTGAAAGCTGAAACTTGAAATTTTCCATGTTTTCGCTAAGGCCTCAGGACTTATTTGGAATCTTATATATTCAAATAAACTATGTAACCATGCTAAATTCAACATTTCATATGATTGGCAAAGTCATACTTTCCATTCAAGGTCATTTCGATCAAATGTGGTCCTATACCAAAATTTGGAACCAGTAAAGACTTTAGAATAGTTAAATGACTCTAAAAACCAAAAGACTTGCCTGACAATTAGAATAGTTAAATGACTCTAAAAACCAAAAGACTTGCCTGACAACCATATTGTTTGTTCCAGTAAGTCATAAATGACTTTTTAAAGCTATAAAGAAGCTCTAACAATGAAAATAAGCACAAACATGGAAAATGACCTGAAGGG
The DNA here is from genome assembly GCF_002878395.1 of Capsicum annuum. Classification (NCBI taxonomy): domain Eukaryota; kingdom Viridiplantae; phylum Streptophyta; class Magnoliopsida; order Solanales; family Solanaceae; genus Capsicum; species Capsicum annuum. Next base: position 118,749,537 of record NC_061119.1, read on the forward strand.
TAATTACATATGAACATCTCTATCACTGTTGTAAATAAGTAATTAAATAAACCAAGATCATTATGTAAAAGTCATGCAATTATAACTATAGGATTGGAACTCATAAGCCAATAAGTGCAGTGAAGTAACTAACACAACACAGGCCTTCATAATCCTTGAAGGTACAATCAAGTAAAGCATTACCCGAACCACCATCATCTACCACTTTTCATGATACAACTAGAATCCATCTATGTCATGTCTCATTATAATTATTTTCTCCGTTTTTGAGTTAGCCATTATCCTTATTCTCAATATTACACCACAAAGTCCCCAAAGTCATATCATTAGTATCATGAAAAATATCATAGTAAATTTCCTAGACTTAAACTGGTAAGTATGTAATCAATAACATAACCATCCATTGAACTCGAACCGGTTATATAAATGTGTGAACAATATCAGAATCATCTTTTAGACTTTTACCAAATATATACGACATCAATATCATCTTCAATATCAGGACGAAAACTGGTAATTGCATAATCATTATCATAACCAAGAGCATATTCACTAGAATAATAAATAGCATAACCAATAACATATTCAATAGTATAATCGTTTGCATAGTCAATAGCATAATAACTAGTATATTCAATAGCATAACCGCTAGTATAATCACTAGTGTTTTAAATAGTATAATTTATAGAATAATCAATACGCATGATCACTAGCATAACAAATAAGCATGATTACTAGCTTAATCAATAAGCATGATTACTACAGTAATCATTAAGAAATAACTCTCAATGCCAACCAATCATAACCATCATATGCCAAAGTTTCTTAATGTTACCTCACTAAGAATTTTTAAGGTATACAACTAGTGTCATAAAGGTTTTCACAAGATAACACTAATCTTGGACAAAAGTGGGTCAAATAGCCCACTTCTAAATCCTCGAAAACCATTACAGGGCAAATTTTGTTGCGTACAAAGTTAAGGTATCTAAATTCACTTTTAGATGTTAACGAAGACACAATCAGTCCTAGGATAGAGATTTTACCTAAAGCATGAGCTACTAAGACATTTGTGATCTTCGAATGGACTGAAAGGTCTAACTAACCAAAGTATTGAAATTCATCATGCCAACAGCTAAAACCTATCTCAAATATAACACAATATCATAAACATATTATAAACTATATCAATATATAAGGAGGGTGAAATCTACCCTACCTAGATGCCGAACAAAGCTCAAGAATCTATTAAATCACCGACTTTGCTTTTCAAGAAGCTTTCACAAAGGGCCACACTATAAAATTAATAATCCATATTTTAGTATTATGCTTCGAGACAAAAATAGCTCAAAAGTCTTGTGTGGTTACCATCTACAAAAATTGCATTTTCTGAAGCCAACATAATATTTCTCTATACTCTGGGGGGGCTAAATTAAAAAATTTCTGTAAGTTGACTATTGAGTCCTCATAGTCGACTTGCCTGCAAATAAGTACACTTCACAAAATAGATTAGATTTTACTAAATAGATAAGCAAATAATCAACTTTAAAGTAAAGACACAAAGATTTATCTTAGTTCGAAACACCAATATGGTGCCTACCTCCAGTCTCTTTGGGTTTAAAAGTTTCCTTATATATTTTGTAGTTAGGCTTTGAATACAATGATGATAAACAAGTTCTGAAGACTTATTTTGTTCTTCAGATTTTGTGACACATGTTTAGTTTACATTACAAAGTTGACATTATTTCTTGAAGTTGTGTAATTTCTTCAATCTCGAGTCCTCTCTTTATATTCTTCAACAGCTTTTCTTCGTAAGGAAATTCAAGAGATTTTGTCCGAATCAAGTATTTGAATTGATTTCTTGATTGAGGAATGTTACTGTATAGTATTTCTATATGATATATATCAATACATGGTCTTATAGACATTCATATCAGATGTGTCTGTGATATCTTTCCTTTTGATCCTATGGTAATTGATGCTTTTTTCCTAAGTTTTGCTTCAGTCAAGATACTGTTAGACGCTTGTTATTCTTTGAAAGATTTTCTTGGAAATCATGAGTTGATTTTTTATGATCGATATCATTCCATGTTTAGTGCTGGCCATCATGTTGTTTGATGCTTGTTTTCTTTTACAAGATATTATTGGATATCTTAAGTTGATTTCTTTGAGATTCTGGAATCTCTTTAGCATTTTTAGAGTATCTTAAATATCCTCTCCTTACATCATTTGAGATCTTCAATATCCATCAAGTATTTACTCATTATTTTGTCATCATTAAAATATAAAATGTAAATATAGGAGGCTAATAATCTCCCCTTTTTTATAATGACTTTTATAGTCGAATTTCTCCCCCTGACTTGTAAGCACTTCTGACGTTCCTGTCTTTCTCCACCTTTGGCATAATAAAAAAGAACCACAGAGCAATAAAACAATAATAGACATATAGCATAGAATTAATCTAATTAATTACAAACTACTAGGTGAAAACAAAAAGTATGGTAGATAGTGTGTTAAATATTATCTTAAAACCCAAAAAACAAGGGACAGGGTCCCCTTTTAAAAAAAATCATCATTCACCGCTTGGCCAAAAAGTATGTTAGGGTATTGTGTATATTATGGAAGAATTTTTCATATGATTTTCAATATTTTTAAAGGAGGAATAGGAGTTCTTAACTAAAATAGAAAGATCATCATTAGAGGAGTAGACTTGGGACTTGAGGGAGTCCATGAGAGTGAACACTCGAGTAAACAACTTGATGCCCTCTTATTTAAACCCGTTGATAGCCAACTAGACCATGTATATGTCATTCCTGGTTCATATCCCAAGGTCAAGATATTTGGAAGTAGACTCCTATAAAAGCATGACACCTTCTTCAATAGCTTCGAAGTAATATTTGATTTCCCCTAGTTCCTTCAACACCATAATCTTGAGATTAGAAACAGACTTGCCTACCAAGAGAGTCCTGATTTTGCACAAGTATAAATCTTATTGCACCACTCATTATCATCCATAACATAGCCCATACCGGCAAAAGTTTTGGAATTATAAATGGCAATGACTTCCACTTGGGGGGTAATTAGAGAGATTAATATAGTAAAACAAGAGTATTTGGGTAATTAGCAGGCCATATGGTAAACTAGCAGAGGCATGAACAACCACTGCACCCTCCAACATATACTAACAGATCAAAGTTTCCCAATTGACTTAGTGTTTCTTAACCAGACAATAACAAATAAATATATCAAGGTATGTAATATTATGGAGGGTTCCCTTACATGGAATCAGTGAGGTAGCAATTATGTGGGCCATGATAGGATACTTAAAACATAGGGACAAGGGACCAAAAGTAGATGATGTTGTGTCTAAGTTAGACAGGATCCTTTTTTCTTCTAAAAAACCTACCTCTAAATCTTTAAACCAGGTACCATTCATGATGGAAATCACACCAGAGAAATTTGTATCAAAAACCTTCTCAAAAAGAAAATCATTTATGACAATTTTTGTTACAAGCATAGGAGTCTCAAGTTCACCACGTATAATGCCCTGAGTCTCTATCCTATATTCTATATGATACTTATAATCTTGAAGGATCACAAGCTAACCCATGACTGGTACCTATTGCAATAACTGTGTAATAGATACTGTAATGATTGCGGAAATAGGTGGTAACATATACCATAAGGTTCAAATCTGTAAATTAAACTGAATATGGTATCAAAATACCAAAACTGAATATAAGTACTGAAAAACTGAATAACTGTCTAAAAATATGCTAGTCTGAAAAAGCCTCTAACTCTCTGAACTGTGGAGTTAATGGGAAAAACCCCCCAACTAACTCCATTTACTAAAATAAAATTGAAGTACTATAAATAATAAGAATTTCCTCAAACTATAAGGAATCAGCAATACTCTAAAAGTTGAGAATTTGAACTGTTAAGGATGCTTTGAAGCCCTGTGTCTGAACCTACGATATAAGACATCATAGCATAATGAAAAGCATATGCCAGTACTTTGAATATACTGGTATACTCAGTGAGGTAGGCTGATTTGTATAGGTTTATATGCATGCACAACAACAATTGAATAACATGAGTATGACTGAGTAAGAGTACATGCATGAATACATAGATTGTAACTCAGATCGTGCTAATACTGAGTACAAAATTTGTATACTGATAATTGATATCTGAGTTTACAAATACTGTATTACTGATTATCTGAATAACTATATCTGACAGTTTTGAATACTATGAAATAATACAGAGTTCTATACTGAGCTGAGTGACTATGTCTGATAGTCTTGAATCTGTAAAACTGAACTAAGTTCTATTCTGAGACTGAGATTGGAACTAAAACTATGGGAGGTAATCATGTAACCAACATGCCCCTTCTCTAACAGGATCAAGGGTCCAATCTTTAACCTAGTTGAAAGGGTGTCAATACTATGCCACGGGTAAGGACAAGCTATGAGTTACACTCTCTGATAGAAAGCTCTTTTGTCAACCCTCACTGGCAGGATAACTTAGATGAGAAGTATCAACCCTCATAATGTCTGGTAGAAAGATACCTCAACCTACGCTGGCTACATAGTTCTGTAATATAGAGATTGCTACTAAGGGTCAAACCCTCTGCAGATAGGAATGCCCCTATCCCTGGGTTAACTCGGTGTTGAATCCTACTCCTAACTGAATAGACACTAAACTGATTTTTAGTCTATATTAGGCTAGAATGAATGATTTTTGAGATTACTATTTAGTTGAACTAAACTGAGTTCTCTGAGTTCCGTTGACTTATGGAATACTACTCAATTCTTTTCGCTGACTGAGTTTACTGAGGTCTGAACTGGATACTAAATTAGACTGGACTAATATGGATTCTACTGAGTTTTTCTTAAGTTTTGTAACTGAATAGGAGTACTACAAATCATGTCGTGACTGATACTATTATATGACTGACCATGGCTCTATGTAATCAGCTAAATTGTTGACAAGTACCCCCAGGACTCGATAGCCTAAATTAAGAGACATAGTATAACATGAAACATGTAAACTATGAAGTTGATCATCATTCATTCATTGGAGCATTTTCCCAAAGACTTGCATGATATAACTTGCACATAAGCTATCTTGACATTATTTCATTCTCTTAATCATTCACATAGACAATTTATCAGGAACTTGGTGAGCATAGTATATGCATATAGTATTGAACAACAAGTGAGCATCATAATTCATATCTAATTTCACAAGACAAGGGTTTACATGGATTCACATAAATCTATTCACATAATGATCAATTTCACATGAGATACATATATATAAGGGAAAAGGCTCAAATATGCCAATGAACTATCAGAAATAGATCCTTTATGCCATCAGTTAAAAATTTTGCTCATCATGCCATCACCATTAGAAAATCGGCTCATCCATGCCATTAATTTTTAACGGCGGTTTTCAAAAATAGCTTTAACCATGTGGCCTTTAATTAAAGATCTCTGTCATTAATTAAAATAAGGGAAAAGGCTCAAATATGCCACTAAACTATCAGAAATGGCTCAGTTGTGCCATAAGTTAAAATTTCAGCTCATTTATGCCATTGTTGTTATAAAATCAGCTCACCCATGTCATTACTATTTAATGGTGGGTTTTCAAAAATAGTTTTGTCATGTGGCCTTTTATTAGAGGTCCACGACATTAATTAAAATAAACTAATTTTAATTTCAAAATATCTTAGACCCATTAAAAACAACTGATTCATTTAACATAACACGACCCACACCCATTAAAGTATTTTTTTCCTACAACAACAGCTATTTTTCTAATCAGAAAAAATAGCGATTAATGTATATCCTTTGGTTATCTCTAGTTCATTATAAATAATTATAAATGTTACGCTTAACAAAAACCTCAAAAATTCTATCCTACAGTAACAGATTAGTTTAAATTCCAGTGACTCCAATATATACTCTGAAGTTGCAAGAAAATAAGCTAGTGAACGATCAGGGCAAGCAAGAAAAAAAAGAGGTGCACTAATACAACTTCTCCATTCTCCCATCACGAATTAAGGGAGTGTACATTACTGAAAAATCATTTTAGATAAATAATCCCGATACTAAATAATTTCAGATATTCTGAAATTAATATTGATTTCTTTTTAATTAATGGCATGAACTTCTAATAAAATACCACGTGGCATGAGTGGGTTGATTTTATAACGGTGATGGTATAAATGAGCAGAACATTTAACTGATGGCATAATTGAGCCATTTATGATAGTTCAATGGCATATTTAAACCTTTTTGACTATTTTAATTAATGGTGTGGACCTCTAATAAAAGGCCACGTGGCAAAGTTGTTTTTAAAAACCACTGTTAAAAAGTAATGACATGGATGAGATGGTTTTATAACAGCGATGGCATGAATGAGCTCAAATTTTAACTGATGGCATAAATGAGCAATTTTTGATAGTTTAGTTGCATATTTGAGCCTTTTCACAATATATAATCATGAATTAGGAACTTAATCCAAATAGTAATCATGGATACACTGTAATTCCAACCATGGAAATCATAAAATCAATTACTTGAAGTTCAAAAGAGATTCTTGGACTCCAAGGGGGGAAGGAACCCTTGGATGAACACTTCACATACCTTTGTTGAAGAATTTCTGAAAGCTTATGGTTGAGTCTTGAATTCTTGATTTTAAATTGGATCTCCTAGGGTTTTGTTCTAGAGCAAATTTGAGAAAGAATGAATATATTTGCTCTATAGGAAGTTTAATTTAATATTTTGGGGGGCTGAGACTCAAGGGAAAAAGTCCTAAATACCCCCCAAAACACGGTCTTTTAATGACATTGTCACGACCCAAACTAGGGCATGGCCGTGACAGACATCTCAAACCATGAAGGCCCGAACATCCTACTCTATCCGGAAATCATGTACAACATTCATATAAATAAAGAAGATGCAGAAATATAAATTGATACAAAAACATGGTCAAACTCTGGATTTAGTTTAACAATAAGGAATGAAATCCAAAATCAACTAAACAACATCTAGAACAGTCTGTGAATTCTCTACTACATGATCTAAAGGCAACTGTCAGAAAAGCTGTGACAAGGCCCCCTGTATACCGAAACAAAGGAATAACATTATCTGAAATAACAGGCCTTCTGGAATAAAGAAGGCTCACCACTTCTCGAATCACTTCTCTCTGGATACTCTACTAATTAGTTGAACCCCTAGACTGAACCTCCAAACTTGGGAGAAAGGGGTTTAATACGATTGTACTGGTATGCAGAGCAAATCCAAAATGATAATTTATATTCAACATATGTGAGAGCAATTTAGAATAGTTCATAAATATATAATATGGTAAGAAATCACATAGACATTTTTGAAAGACTGATAAATTATCTAAACTCTGTGACACTCTTTATTTTACTTCTGTGCTAGATGGTATTCCCTACAACTCTAAAAATCCACAGGCTATATGGAATCTGCCATTGATTCAGCGGGGAAGTCCCCATCCCAAGTGTGCCGCAAGGGTTGGATTCCCTCACTCTGCTACGCCACACGGCCGTCACCAGCGTAAAAATAATATATCTGGATCGGCAAATCACGATTTTAGGCTAAGAGTCACTTGAACTCAAGCCTTATTCGGGTAACCACCTAACCCTATTTAAACCCAGTTTTAACTCTTTAAAACATGCATTCTCTGAAAACATACTCTGTTATGGCATAAATGCTTATGGTATCTTCATACCATTGATTTTCAAGTCATATTCTCTGGGCCATTTATAGCAAATTAAGTCTCTGTTCTCAAATCTAGGAATTCATAACCACCATATCAATAAATCATTTCAAAGAACTCTTTCTTGGAAACCCATGTAAAACAATGCAAACAATTCTCTTTATCAATGATTCAATAACAGAGGTGGTCATCTCAAAAGTCTCAATATCATAAAACTCTTTCTCTTTAACATAAAAGATTTTTATATCAAGAAACGCCCTCTCATCATCTTTAAATCATGTTCAAACACTATAATATTTATAAAACTATTTTCAATCACAAAACATGCATGTCAACTCTGTTTCTAACAAAACCATAGCTTTAATTCGATACAAGAGAGGGAGTTCATAGTTTATGCTCTCAAACAATCTTCAATCTCAAATTCCATACATATACATATACATGCAAAACAATTTAGGGGATAGGACCACAAGGTCAAAGCAATAATAATATTGAAGCATTCGAAATGCGTAATTTAAAACGTAGATTCCAAAAACCCCTTTAAAATTCATGCTTAAAACTCTTAAAATTATACTCTAATGTTTTCAAGTCCATGAAGTTTTTAGGATGAACCCCACATACCTTAAATTATGAACTTAGTGACTGATTCGTGAAGACTACGGTTTGGGGATTCAAAATCTTCAGTCAATTTTGAAAACCCACAGTTGAATCTTGAGATTCTTGGAACAGGTGTTTGAGATACTTAGGATTTTTGCTTTATAGAGAAGGAAGATTTGGGCATAAATTGTTTTATTATGCCATTGATTGTATGTTTATGGATGGATTGGGGGTAGGGTAATTGCCCAAAATACCCCCATTTTAACCCTTAACATAACTGGGAAAAAATATAATTGGGAGCCCAATTTTATGGGCCACTGCGATGCACCACTATCGCAATGGCTTACTGGAAATTGACGAATGGAATTCTTGGGGTTACCACGACGCGAAGCCATCACGGTATCCCACTGGTTGGGACCTTAAACTTCAGTACGACACACCATAATTGCGCTAGGCTACTGGAATTTGACAATTGTTAAATAGACCCCCTCGTGATACGCCAAGCGCCAAAATGATTGTGTTTTACGACTAGGATTTAAATTTAGCCATAACTTCTTACCCGAGTATTAGATTTGGGCAAATCTTATATCGATGAAAATCTTATTCAATTTCCCACTTGATAGAGAGTCAAAATTAAGGAAATTCTATATGGTTTAGACTTTACTGACTTAGGAAGTCAAAATAAATAAAACTATCACATGGATGATTTGGTGGGATGTTACATTATCCCTCCTTGGGATCATTCGTCCCCAAATGATGGTGTGGGGAACAGAAAAATATGATTACAAACATATTAAGGACATGGAAAGAGTAAGACAAGTATTGTAACTTTTGTTTCATATTTCACCGAATCAAATAGATTTGGGTACCTTGCTCTCATGTCCTCTTTTGATTCCCAAATTGCTTCTTCAACTTTGTGATTTCTCCACAACACCTTAACCAAAACTATCTCTTTGCTCCTCAAATTTTAGACGTGATGATCTAAGATTCCAATAGGCTCTTCTTCATACGATAGGGAGTCTGACACTCTGATCTCTTCTATTAGTAACACTAAAGAGTGGTCCCCAATACATTTCTTCAACATGGATACATGAAACATCGAGTGAACAGAACCCATATTTGCAGGAAACTCTAACTCATAAGCAACTTCACTTATTCTTCTCACAATCTGGTATGGTCCTATATAGCGAGGACTCAACTTCTCTTTCTTTCTGAAATGCATGACTCCCTTCATAGGAGAAACTTTGAAAAAAACCCAATCACCAACCCCAAATGCTATCTCCCTTCTTCTAACATCAGCATTGGATTTCCTTCTACTCTGGGCTATCTTAAGTCATTCGCTAATGAGCTTCACATCCTCTATTTCCTGGTGAACAAAGTCAGGCCCAAACACATGGGTCTCGCCTACTTTATACCACCCTATTAGCGACCTACATCTCCTCCCATATAATGCCATGAAAGGAGACATCTTAATACTGGTATGGTAGCTATTATTACACAAAAACTCTATCAAGGGCAAGTGATCTACCCAACTACCTTTGAAGTCAATCACACATACCCGAAACATATCCTTAAGGGTTTGAATAATATGCTCACCTTGTCCATCGGTCTGGGGGTGGAAAGTCATACTTAGGTTCACTTGAGTACCTAAACCCTTCTGAAAAGATCTCTAAAATTGCAAAGAGAATTGTGTACCTTCATCAGATATGATATACATCGGAGCTCCATGTTGATGGACTATCTCCTCAATGTAAATCTTGGCATAGACATCTCTCATATAATTAGTCCTCACAGGAAGGAAGTGAGCTGACTTGGTCAGCCTGTCAATAATCACCCAAATAGAGTCATACTGGTTCAGGACCTCAAAAGTCCCATGATGAAGCCCATATTGATCATCTCCTATTTCCACAAGGGCAAAGCTATCTCTTGGGAAGTACCACCAGGACTCATACACTCTACTTTCACTTGTTGACAATTTAAACACTTAGCAACATAGTTAGCCACATCACGCTTCTTATTATTCCACCAATATATAGCTTTTAAGTCATGATACATCTTATTAGCTCCTGGGTAGAAAACATACCTCGATATGTAAGCTTTATCAAGGATTCTCTCCCTCAGACCTTCTACATCTGGCACACAAAATCTACCCTGATATCTCAAAACACCATCACCACCAATTTCAAAGGACATCACCTTCTGTTGACCCACATCTTTCTTGATCTGCATCAAGATGGGATCTTTAACATAATTTTCCTTAACCTTTTCACAAAGGGATGATTTAGCGATCTCATGAACAACCACACTTCTATCTTTAGAATCTAAGAGTCGTACTCCAAGATTTGCAAGTCGGTGAATATCCTTTACCATCTCTCTTTTCCCTTCTTCAATATGAGAAAAACTGCCCATAGACAACTTGTAGAGGGCGTCAGCTACCATATTCGCCTTTTCCGAATAATAGTATAGGCTCATGTTATAATCCTTTAGTAATTCTAACCACCATATCTGCCTGAGATTAAGTTCTTTCTGTGAGAAAACATACTGCAAACTTTTGTGTTCAGTAAATATATCAATGTGAACTCTGTAAAGATAATGCCTCTAGACTTTAAATGCAAACACCACAGCCGCTAACTCTAAGTCATGGGTGGGGTAATTTCCTCGTGCATCTTAAACTGCCTAGATGCATAAGCTACCACCCTACTACACTGCATAAGCACATAGCTGATTCCCACTCAGGATGCATCACAGTACACAACAAAACCCTTTATACCTTCCAGAAGAGTAAAGAAAGAGCAGTGGTCAACTTGTCTTTCAACCTCTTGAAACTATTCTCACATGAGTCAGACCACACAAACATTGCCTTTTTCTGAGTCAGCTAGGTAAATGGAGCAGCTATGGAAGAAAAGGTTTCTACAAATCCCCTGTAATTCCCTGTCAAACCTAAGAGGCTTTGAATATCAGTTGAAGTAGTGGGTCTGGGTCATTTTCTCACTACATCAACTTCTTGGGGATTAACCTTAATTACCTCACTAGACACAACATGTCCCAAGAAAGCAATAGCATCAAGCCAGAATTCACACTTCCAAAACTTTGCATACAACTTATGATCTCTAAGAGTCTAAAGAATAATTCAAAGGTGGTTAGCATGGTCCTTCTCACTCTTAGAATACACTAAGATGTCATCAATGAAAACTGATAAACAGGTCTAGAATCAGGTCCATGAAGGCTACAGGGGCGTTAGTCAAACCAAAGTATATGACTAAGAAGTCAGAATGACCGTATTTGGTTCAGAAAGCTGTTTTGGGAATGTCAGACTCTCTAACCTTTAACTGATGGTATCCCGAATGAAGTTCTATCTTTGAAATATATCTAGCACCCAGAAACTGGTTAAAAAGATCATCAATTCTAGGAAGAGGATATTTATTTTTAATAATAACCTTATTCAACTCACGGTAATCTATGCACATATATAGGAAACCATTTTTCTTTCGCACGAAGAGTACAGGTGCACCTAGGGAGAAACACTAGGGAGAATAAAACCATTGTCTAGAAGATCTGCTAGCTACTCTTTTACTCTTTTAGCTCTGAAAAAGCCATTCTATATGGAGAAATAGAGATGGGATGAGTGTCTGGCAACAAATCAATACAAAAATCTATCTCCCTATCAGGTGGTATTCCTGGGAGATCATCTAGAAAAACTTCTGAAAATTCATTCACCACAGGGACGAACTTAAGAGAAGGATTCTCGGTATTCAAATCTTTAACCCGAATAAGATAATACAAACAACCCTTAGAAATAAGTTTACGGTCCCCCGAGGTAAGATATAAAGTACCCTCTAGGTGCTAAAAAATGTCCCTCTCACTCTACTACTGGTTTATTCAGGAAAGAAAAAATAAATCTTCAGGTTCTATAATTTTATGTGGCATAGCACGAATGGAGCCAATCCATCCCTAATATAGCATCAAAGTCAATCATTTCAAGTCCTGTGAGATCTGCCATAGTATCTCGCCTAAAAATAATCACTAAATAATTTCTATGCACCCTCCAAGAAAAAATAGAATCTCCCACTGGAGTGGAACCAGAAAAAGGCTCAGCAATCACATTGGGTTAAAACCAAAAACCAACAGCCACATAAGGGGTCACATATAACAGGGTAGACCCAGGATCAAGTAACACATAAACATCATGGGAAAATATTTGCAATGTACCAGTAACTATATCTGGTGAGGCCTTTACCTCTTGGCGGTTGGTCAAGGCATATAATCGGTTGCATCCGTTTTCGACGGCAGAAATAGTACCCTTCTGAGGCGGTGGTGGTGTAAAATAATTAACCTATGACTTGGCTCCACCAACATTACCCTTTCCTGATGGACAATCTCTCTTGATATGTCCTGATTGTCCACATGAATAACATACCATATCCCCAAACTGACATCTCCCTAGATGATTCCTCCCATATCTCTCACAGTGGGGGTATGTTCGAGATGTATGAGCTACACTTTCTTGAGACTGCGAACCCTGCATCCTCGGCCCCTACCTATACTGAAAATCCTGAGTGTGCTATTTAGCTAGGGGACTAGTTACCAGAGCACTGGATTAAGACTGGGCATTACCCGAATCTTCTTCTTTTGCCATAGACTGCGAACCCTGTATCCTTAGCCCCTGCCTATACTGAAAATCCTGAGTGTTCTGTTTAGCTAGGGGACTAGTTACCAGAGCACTGGCTTAAGACTGTACATTACCCGAATCTTCTTCCAATTCCACTTTGCTGCTGACTGTAACTCTGGCCTGTTATTTTGGCTCTGTTTGCCAATTGATAGTCTGGCAAAATCCATGTCCCGATTCAATATTTCTCCCTGACATTCAAGTACTAAGTTATCTGAAAGGCCGAATACAAATTTTCTCATTCGAGCTTTCATGTTACTAGTCATCTCTGGAGCATAACAGGCCAGTTGGTTGAACCTCAGAGTGTATTCCTGGACACGAATCTTTCCCTATTTTAGATTCTTAAACTCCTCGGCTTTAGCCTCCCTCAGCTAGAGAGGAAAGAACCGATCAAGGAAGGCTTCCATGAACTCTGCCCAAACTGTGGGTTCAGCATGCTCACTCTTTGAATCTTCCCACTCATTTTACCATTGGTTCTCTACATACTTAAGCTAGAAAGTTGCCAACTAAACTCCCTCTACCTTATCTACATGCATTACCTGAAAGATCTTCTCTATCTCATCCATAAACTCCTATGAATCCTCTTCTATCTTGGTACCAGTAAACTTGAGCGAGTTCATCCTTATAAACTGACCCACCCTAGTAGCCTCAGATGAAGTAGATGCAGACCTAATATCTTCTGATCGTTGTGTTTGTGTGGCCACCAGTTGTGCCAGCATATTAATTGTGTGTCTGAATTTTGTATTAGATATGTCCCTCTGATGGTTAACATTTGTCTTTGGGGCTCGAGGAGGACTGGTCAGGTCTGGAGGTACTCCCGGAGTAAGAACAGGTTCTGGGGTGTGAGCTCTTTTATGGGTCCACATCCCATGGGTAGGACAAACTTCTTTGTACTGACAGTTTTGAATGTTAGAGTGACGATGAGGCATGGCTGCTTTTCTAAAATAAAAGACAACATATGATTAGGGGGTAAATTAGACTCTAAGCCATGAACTAAATCACAAAAAGGGGAAACATTCCTAAAGTCCTAGTAGCCTCCTACTTATAAGTGTGGCGTACTACACAACCATAAACAAGACTCTACCCAATGCAATTTCGCAGATATCCTGGGACCATAAACCGTGCTCTAATATTAAGTTTGTCATGACCCGAACTACGGCATGGCTGTGATGGATATCCTGAACCATAAAGGCCCGGATGTCCTACTCTATTTGGTAATCATGCACAACATTCATATAAATAAAGAAGATGCAGAAATATAACTTGATACATAAAGATGGTCAAACTCTAGATTTAGTTTAACAATAAGGAATGAAATCCAAAATAAACTAAACAACATCTGGAACAGTCTGCGAAATCTCTACTGCATGATCTAAAGGCAACTGTCTGAAAATCTAGGACAATGCCCCCAGTAGACCGAAACAAAGGAATAACATGATCTAAAACAACAGGCCTTCTAGAACAAAGAAGGCTCACCACTGCATGGATCACTTCTCTATGGCTACTCTACTGATTAGTCAGATCCCTAGACTGAGCCTTCAAAACTGGGAGAAAGAGGGTCAATACAATTATATTATTATACAGAGCAAATCCAAAATAATAATTTATATATAATATATATGAGAGCAATTTAGAACAGTTCATAAACAAATCATATTGTAAGAAATCACATGGGCATTTTCGAAATACTCTGATAAATCATTTGAACTCTGTGACACTCTTTGTTTTACTTTTGTGTTAGGTGGTATACCCTACAACTCTAAAATTCCATGGGATACATGAAATCCTCCATTGACTCGATGGGGAAGCTCCCAACCCAAGTATGCCAGAAGGGTTGGAGTCTCTGACTCAAATACGTCACACGGTCGTCACCAGCGTAAAAATAATATACTCGGATCGGCAAATCACAATTTTAGGCTAAGACTCACTTGAACTCAAGCCTTATTCGGGTAACCACCTAACCCTATTTAAACCTATTTTTAACTCTTTAAAACATCCATTCTCTGAAAACATACTCTGTTATGGCATACATGCTTATGGTATTATCATACTATTGACTTGCAAGTAATATTCTCTAAACCATTTATAGCAAATTAAGTCTCTGTTCTCAAATCAAGGAATTCAAAATCACCATATCAATAAATCATTTCAAAGAACTCTTTCTTGGAAACCCATGTAAAACCATGCAAACAATTCACTTTATAACGATTCAATAACATATGTGGTCATCTCAAAAGTCTCAATATCATAAAACTCTTTCTCTTAATCACAAAAAACATTTATATAAAGAAACACCCTCTCATCATCTCTAAGTTATGCTCAAACACTATAACATTTAGAAAACTATTTTCAATCATGAAACATGCTTGTCAACTCTTTTTCTAACCAAACCATAGCTTTAATTCGATACAAGAGAGGGAGTTCATAGTTTATACTCTCAAACAATCTTCAATCTCAAATTCCATTCATATGCATATCATGTAAAACAATTTAGGGGATCGGACCACAAGGTCAAAGAAATAATAACATTGAAGCATTCGAAATACATAATTTAAAATGGAGATTCCAAAAAACCATTTGAAATTCATGTATAAAACTCTTAAAATCATACACTAATGTTTTCAGGCCCATTTAGTTTTTAGGATGAAACCCACATATCTTAAATTATGAACTTAGTGACTAATTCTTGAAGCCTACGGTTTGGGGATTGCAAATCTTTAGTCAATTTTGAAAACCCATGATTGAATTTTGAGATTCTTAGAATAGGTTTTTGAGATGCTTAGGGTTTTTTCTTTATAGAAAAGGAAGATTTGGGCATAAAGTGCTTTGTTATTCCATTGATTGTATGTTTATGGATGGACTGAGGGTAGGATAATTGACCAAAATACCCCTCGTTTAACCCTTAACATAACTAGAAAAAAATACAACTGGGAGCCCAATTTTATGGGCCACCGTGATGCGCCACTATCGCGGTGGTTTACTAGAAATTGACGAATGGAATTCTTGGGGTCACTGTGATGTGGAGCCATCGTGTTGTCCCACTGGATGAGACCTGGAACTTCAGCGCGATGCAGCACAATCGCGCTAGGCTACTGGAATTTGACAATTTTTAAATAGACCCCTCCGCGACACGCCAAGCACCAAAATGACTGTGCTTTATGACTAGGACTTAAATTTAGCCATAACTTCTTGCCCAGGTATCGAATTTGGGCAAATCTTATATCAAAAAAAAGCTCATTCAATTTCCCATATAATAGAGAGTCAAAATTAAGGAAATTCTATATGGTTTAAAATTTACTCACTTAGTAAGTCAAAATAAATAAGACTATCTCAGGGACAATTTGGCAGGGTGTTATAGACTAAAAACTGGTTACCAATACGTAGGCCGATGCGATAGGCAATACATCGTACCATTTTTATGTCGATTCACTGGAACTAGACCCTGGTAGCTAGGGAAAATAGTAATCAACTGGATAGTCGATGCAGCGCGCCAAGATCGCATTGATTCACTATTTTGAGATTCCAAAGGAGCTTCAAACGAAGTCCAAAAAATGTGAAACTTTTTAAGAAACACCTACAGACATTCCTGATCATGAATCAATCTAAAATCATCATTTAATGGACATAAAGGTCGCAATATAATACTGCCAACCTTCATAGGTTAAAATGACACTAAGTCTGAGTACTTAGCTAAAATATTCAAGTCTGGGACCCCTTGACAAGCATAAAAGACTGAATTAAGCTTAGGATTTTTTTTATGTGATCTTACATTATCTCTCCCTTGGGAACGTTTATTTTTGAATAAGAATTCTAAGACTGAGAATACTGAGTGACTGACTTACTTACTGGGTATGAACATCTGGAACATTACCATATGACCGATATACTGGTATTCTAAATTATCATACTGAACATGCATATCTGATGCATGCATATAGCTGAACATGATTCATGAATACATGACTGAACTGCCTCATGAAAATATAAATAAACATGCAATGGTAACTGATACCAAGTTTGTAACTAAAATCAGAATATGAAACTGAATAAGCTTAAGGAAAACTATTACCTTGAGCTAAATCTGAGTTTGCAGAGAAGAAGTGAGGATACTTTGTCTGCATATCTACTTCTTCTTCCCAAGTATCTCCCTCAACGGATTGATTCCACCAAAGAACTTTGACTAGAGAAACTTCTTTGTTCCTTGGTCTGTGAATCTGATAGTCAAGGATTTCAACTAGGATCACTTCATAAGAGAGGTTGTTCTGAATATCTATGACCTCAATAGGGACTATGACTGATGGGTAACTTATGCATTTCTTTACCAAGGATACATGAAACACTAGATAAACTGAAGATTAATCTGAAGGTAACTCAAGCTCGTAAGCTACCTTTCTAAAATGACTGAGAATTTAGTAAGAACTGATATATTGGGGACTGAGTTTCCCTTTCTTTCCAAAATGCTTTACTCCCTTCATAGGAGATATCTTCAATTACATATAGTCTCCAATATCAAACTCGAGATACTTTCTTCGCACATCTACGTACGATTTCCGTCGACTCTGAGTTATCTTAAGCCTTTCCCTGATTAATTGGACCTTCCCTAAGGTATCAAACCCCAAGTTAGGCCCTACCACTGCGGCCTCACCCACTTCAAACCAACCAATGGGAGATCTACACCTCCTCTTATAAATCACCTCAAAATAGAGCCATGAGAATACTGGAGTGATAATTCTTGTTATATGCGAACTCAATCAAAGGCAAGTGGTCTTCCAAACTACCTTTAAAGTCTATATCACATGCTCGCAAAATTTTCTCAATGGTCTGAATGGTCCTTTTTTCTTGACCATCTGTCTAAGGATTAAAGGCTACTGAGATGAACTCGGGTACCATGACCCTTTTGGAATTCATTCTAGAAATGATAGGTGAACTGGTATCTCTGTCTGAGATAATAAACAATAGAACACGGTGTAGTCTAACCAACTCCCTGATGTAGAGTTTGGCATAATCCTTGGTTGAATAGGAGGTATGAACTAGAAGAAAATGCGCTAATTTGGTCATCTTATCTACAATAACCCAAACTGAATCATGCTGATGACGAGTACGAGGCAAGCTCATCACAAAGTCCATGTTTACTTCTTCCCATTTTCAGGTGGGAATACTAAACTCCTGCATGGACCCAATAGACTTCTGATGCTCAATCTTAGCCTGCTAACATATTGAGCACTTAGCCAAAAACTCTGCAATGTCTCTTTTCATCCCACTCCACCAATAGATCTCTCACAAATTGCGGTATATCCTCATAATCCCTGGATGAAAAGAGTAACGTGCACCATGCACTTCTACAAGAATTCACTACCTCAAGTCAGCTATACCTAGCACACACAAACGACCCTGACAACGCAAAACCCCATCTCCCCCTTGTGAGAAAACCTCTAGTTTCTGATTTCTGACTGATTCTTTCAACTTGACTAGATTGGGATTCCTATCCTGATTTTCCATCACTTCGTAAACTAGGGATTATTATAAGCTACTCTGTACCCACATACTACCTTCTACTGAATCGACTAAGCGAACACCTAGTCGGGCTAGCTATTGAACTTCCTGGGCTAACATCTTCTTACTGTTCTCAACATGGGAAACACTACCTATAGACATTCTACTGAGAGCATTAGCTACAATATTGGCCTTGCCCAGATGTTACAAAATACTCATGTCATAGTTTTTCAACAATTCCAACCACCTTATCTGACGGAGGTTGAGGTCTTTCTGAGAGAACACATACTGTAGGCTCTTATAATCAGTGAACACATCAATGTGCACACCATACAAGTAATGCCTCCAAATATTTAAGGCAAAAACTACTGTTTCTAACTCAAGATCATGACTAGGATAGTTATTCTCATGGGGCTTAAGCAGTCTACAGGCATAGGATATGACCTTACCTATCTACATCAGAACATAACCCAATCTGACTATGGAAGCTGATAACACGCAACTTATACTTCAATTTAGTGCAAGGCGGTCATCATCAATATATTTACCCAATTTAGGAGTGGGTCGAATCCACAGGGAACAATATATGTGGCAATTAAACTAGTTTGAAACTAAAGCTACAAGTTAAATTCAAACAAATGATACGAAAAGATAAAATGGGGTTTTATTTTCTTATCAATAAATAATTGTTGATCACTTTAGTTTCAGTGTTTGTAATCAAGAGTTTATGAAATAACCAGAATTATGTTCTCTAGGGCTTCTGGTAAATGACAGATGCTAAAAGTGGTTCAAGATTCTCACGGTGGGTAAGATAACAAGCTATGTTTATCTATGTTATTCTTAAGTGTCTCTCGACTTACTTAAGCGTTTAATTCACTAATCCTCTTGGACTTAGGGAATTTCTATTTGTTGCCCAGAATTTACCTCAGGTTAGCCAACCTTGTTACAGTGCTGATTATTAAACAAAGTATTTTCGAGTCCCTGTTAATAATTCCTTTCCTACTATAATTGATTTCTTTCTCAATAAAATCAAAACAGGTGTGTCTACTGTTTGCAACCAATAGACGTTCATTAAAACTTCAGAATTGTCAAGAAATCCTACCACCTTTTGAATTTTGAATACTTAGCTCCTCATCAAGACCTAACCCTAGATCCCATAACTCGGGTTAATGGAGTTTAGCCACTCATGAGGTAACGAACGAAACACATAATTAAATTCATGATTTGAAAGATAAACTTACAGAGTAATGAAAAGCAATAATTGTTTCTTCTATTCAATCACTAAATAACTCCGTAAAAAGAAATAGTAATCTCTCATAAGTTAATGGTGACAGTGTATCTAAAACTAGAGATAGAAATACTAAAGTTCGTAAAGTTTTAGATGTCTAAGATTTCTCCTCCCTCTTTAATGAAACCCTAAAAGCTGCTATTTATAGCTGTAACTTAAAGGAAATTTGGAATTAAAATTTCCAAAATTCCCTTAGATGACTCAAACTCTTAAGGAAAACCTAGACATGTCCTTAAATACTAAGGCTACTTATGGAAACAAAATCACAGGTTACAGCATTTTCTTGGAATAGACGATGACATGCGTGACGCCTTATCAAGGTTCTGACGCCTTATCAAGAATGTCGTTAGATCCCCTTCAATTTTGACATTCTCTGCTTTAGGATTATGACCAAAACTTGATGGCTTATAAGAACTTTGACATTTTTATTACCAATGTCATCATGAATTCTAGCTGAAATCCATTCTCTGTCTAAGTATGATGACTCTCTTGATAGCTTATCAAATTTGTGACGACATATCAGGGGATGTCATCACACTTCTGCTCCAACTTCATCACACTACCTCCAACTAACGATGGACCTGATAACTTATCACCAAGTTAACGAATTATCACAAAAGTCGTCAACTGCTCTTCTATAATTTCTTGGCTATTTTTTCCATATTCACCTCTTTTTGTCCTTATTGTCTTAGGTTCTATTGCATCTTGCCTTTCACTGTAATATCAAAGAAATATAATCAAAAATAACGATAGTTACTTAAGAACTTACAATTATTCCGAGTTAAAAGTCTTAAATGTGCTAACAAAATGCTTGCACATCAACACCCTCAACTTAAAACAATTACTTGTCCTCAAGCAACCAAAATATAACTAAGAGAATACAAAGTACATTCGGCAGTCAATTTTCTATATCATCTCAACACAACTTCACCTTCTCCCAGGTCAATCAATTCAAACTCAACTGTGTATACTATTGAAAAACAACAATGCAACACACAGAAATCAAGCTATGGCATAAATTCAGCAATAGCAACCATGCATGTACCAAGTTTACACTATCCGAACAAGTTACCAACTAGCAACATAACCTATGTAACCTCACAACAAAGAAATCCCTTTTTCTATCATATCAAAAATCACATATATACACATAGGGATAATCACGAGACTCACTCTCAGAATGAAGTTCCACTCAATATACGTCAAATGTCATAGGCATGCCCTTATAGTTAGTACCAAGGTTTTTGAACAGGTCAGCTAGGATCAGTATAGATCTTTTTCTTGGCTTGTAATATAAGATAGGGGCTGGTATGATATTAAGGGTATTTAAAGTGACTACGCCTCTTTGACACTGCGCTAACCTCTTGGGGTTTCACTTCTTAACCTTTTTCTCTTTCTCTCTTTTATTGATCATAAATGCTCAAAGTGGGTGCTATCTTTTCAAAAACCAAATTATCTTTTTCTCATCTTTTATACAACTTTTCTTTTCTTATTCTTTTTGCACCATACCTGGCTTTTTATTCCTTTCTCTTATTCTACCTCACTTCATACTCATTTTGAATCATGCACCCCTATGATAGCCACTCTCAACTAAGGCTATTTGCCTAAATACATAGTGTCCAAGAAGGACCAGGGACAAAATAGGTTCATTATGATATAAACGGGAAGTTGAAAAGTTTCATAGAAAGAAACAAGCATATAGGCTCAAATTAGGGATCAATGGATATTATTCAAATTTGGAAGGTCATTTAGGCTGAAAGTGGGTTACAATCAAAAATGGCTAATGATTCTTTCCTAACCCCTATCCTACAACCAAGGCAAGACTAACCGGGTAAGTTCTGGATTTACACACAAAGGGAACTGAGTAAAACCTCACACACATATGGCACATAAATATATCACACATCACTACTTATCCGGTTCATATAATTATTTAGCACTGATTATCAAGTTTCCAGAACTAATGCCACTAAAAGATGCACTGTGGTCACAAATAAATGCAATTCACATAGTATTACAAATAGACACTTGGAGAGGTGCTCAAAAATCACAAAATATGTCAACTACCCTAGATACTTATTTTTCTCTCAGTTAACCACAACACATCACAAAATAAAATATAATACGCCTAAATATGTTGGCTCTATTAGGAATAAGACTCCAAGGAAAAATGGCACGGCAACAAAAACCCACAGAGGACATTAATACCCACAAGTAACCCCACCCTTAACATAAAATCATGGAATGTCCCCAATGCATCAAACCAAAACAAGAGAGTTATAAACATACCTGTGGCACCATGGGTGCGAAGATTTGATGTCAATCACATAATACGAATACAAATAACAAAATACCTTGGGTTGCCTCCCAAGAAGCGCCTGGTTTAATGTCACGGCATGACTCAATTATTTTGACTACTCAGACTTCGTCAAGATACCTTGTTGCTAATATTTATGTCTCCACTTGGAGGATTTGAAATATCGACCCAACTTTTTATTAATATACTTTCAGGGTGTGTTGGGCTAATATGAGGGCATGATAAGGAATGTTCTATCATGCCACTTTGAAGACTTAAACTGCTTACCCAATTTTGCATCGAACTTTTGTGTGGGCTCATTTAGCACGGTGAGAATCTTAAACAGCCACTAAATAGACATTGATCTTTAAGCTTCTTGGCCTTAAATATTAGGGTTGTAGTATACCCTTTTGGAAGGACAAACTCCAAAATGTAAAAATCTTCCTCCTCATCTTCAAAATTCATCATTTGCTTGGGTGATTCGACTTTCATCACATCCACCAAGCATAATGTTGAAAAGTGATTCGAATAAGGACTAACTCTCAATTTTGGAGTACCATCCCTATTAGTATTTTTACCCCAAAATGGACTAGATTTTTCACAAGGATTGTACTTGATTTCTTCTTTTGACTCTAGTACTATTTCCTCGTCTTTGGCATCTTCATTCATAAATGGTTTGGTTGGTTGGGAAATCACCAAGAGTTACTCAACATCAAGATCATCATTAACATTGGATTCTTCCTCCTCATCTTCACACTCGTTCATTATGTTAAATGATTCCACAGACAAGATATCATCTAAACATAATATAGAAAGTGCTTTGAATGCATGACCTCTATATCCATATCCTCTATCATTCTTCTCACCTCGTTATTTACCCTTATGTCTTGATGTGTATCACGTATGATATCATTCGTTGTGTTCACACACTTCAACATTAGTTGAAGCATAGCTTCAATTCCACTCTTTTTGGTGCTTTATTTTTCATGTTCACTTAATATTGTTGTATATGCACCAACAAAAATGGCACAGTTTCTAAAAATAAAAAATATTATTATTTGACGAGCCGTTAAAATATTATTACATGTTTATACATGTAAAAAGGTGAAAAAACAGACGTACTTACAGACTAGCAGATGTTTGCTGAGGTATATTTTGCACATAGTGAACATCAAATGAGTGTTGATTGAGAAGTTGAGTGCGCTGACCAAGCTTGTCTTTGTATGCATCCAATGCAGCCCACTCAGTATGTTCTGTCCTATCGAAAAATTCACTATCTGACAAGTAAGTAGGCAGCATCACTGCCAACCAGTGTATTTCATTTGATGGGTCTCTTTTTCTCATACCTATTAATGAGTCGTAGACACGTATAACTCTCTTCTTCAACACAATTACAGCCAACACCCAGTGAAACTCTTCGCCATAATTAACTGAAACATATACCTCATCAACCATATGCCATAGTAATTCCACAGAAATATAGAATCCATTAATTATGTTGGTGATTGATTCTTTATTTTCTAGCCATAACACATGATTCTGCATAGTTTGCTTGCATAGAGGTCAGAGTGTATGAAACATCTGAATAATAACTATGATATGTCTTCTTGATATATGTTTTGAAGAAACAAGTTATTGTTGTATATCTATAATTTTCACTTATCTGCATCTTCGATTTCTTTCTCAAATAGTAGAAGATCACATCTAAATGCTACATATGCCAATAAAAAAATATATAAAAATATGATGAATCATCTAGAAAATAATAAATCATAAGAACAATTTACAGTGAGTGGAAAAAACAGACTGTCCAGGAAAACTAGAATTATAACTTTGGCTAAAAAAAATTAATGTGTGTACAGTTTATAGTGAATGGACGAGTAATGTATGATATTGAATTATACATTAATACATAAAATCCCATTTGAATGACAGACCAGAAAAATACATTAATAAATAGTTTAATGTTTGATGTACTGTAACGACTCAAAATTACCTCCCGAAACGTCACACGATGCTTAGGGCTACTCCCTTTAAGCCTATCACTTCTCATAATAACTCATTCAAGAAGAAATATACAAAACACTGGCACTGTCACATCAAATGAAAGGAAATACAAAGTAATACTCGGTCCAAACGACCACAATACTGGAAATCTAACACAACCACAGTCTGATAACTAGTCTGACAAAGCCTCTACTACTCCATGAACTCAAGAGTCGTTGGGACAGGTCCCCAACTGACTCAAACTAAACTGAAAGTAATAACATAAACACTCGAATACTAGAATGTCTGAAGATAGGTCCTCAAACCATGAGGACTCACCACTGGGGAGATATAGACAAAGGTACTCGAAATCCACTGATAAGGATGGGGATAAGCACTTGAACCTACATTACAAGACAATGTAGTACATAGACGTATATGTGGATCAACACTTAGGAATGTACTGAGTATATGGGGTGTATACATTTACATAAAACAATATCAATACTATTTAATCAAATCATGCATGCAAATAGAAATGACTCACATGGCTTGAATAAGTCTAAAATGTAAAGCTCATAAATCATGTAGAATGAAGCATGTAACACAAATATCGTGAGTCATTATACTTTGGCTTTAAAATCTGTACTCGTCTCTTATTCTCATTACTCATAGGCTGAAGGAAACTTTAAACAATACTTTCAACTCATGTATATATCTCATGGAGGGTAAAACTTCTTTAACACTCAAGAACTTATAACTCTTTTGAACTCAAACACATAGAACTCGAAATCATATAACTTTGGTTTGAAAACCGGTGATCAACTCATATTAGTAGATAAAACTACTTCCTTCTTTGGAAAATACTCTAAAGCAATTCGTTCACTTTAAAAAATAACTCATCTCAAAGCTTTAGGGAAAACATTCTATCTCCATGGAAAATACTTTAGTTTAGGGAAATAACTTACCTCATAGTATTAGAGAAAATACTTATATCAAGGGAAAATACTTTAGTCTTAGGAAGCAAATCAGCAACTTTACTATTAGGAAAATAACTTGTATCAAGGGAGGTTCTCTTAGCCGACATAAACCATACGAGCTACATGGTGTCCAACGTTTTGTCCTCCTAAGGAAGAGAATCCACATTGGGGAGGAGCGGCATACTCTTGCCAGGGAGTATAACCTCAATTCAGTGATCACTTATCTCGGCCTCGGGCCCAATATCTCGACCTTAGGCCCAAAATCTCAAACCTACTGTGGCACGTAGTTCTGGGGTAAGAAACCATAGTAACTTACCCAACTTGGTGCTAAATACTACTCCCTTTAGTTTAGCTCGCTCATCTCATGAAGATCCACTTTAACAGTAGTCTCATGCTTCATCAAAAACCCAATAATCAAATTTGTAATCTCATGTAGTGAAGTGGATTTCAAAACTCCATGACCATTGGGTCAAAACATTTCTCAATAATCTTAGAATAGTCAAATCATGGGTGCTTATAGCACAAGAGTTCATAAAATTGCAAATCTCAAGTAAGGCTCAATAACCCATAATTCAATCTCAAGAAAAAACTCATCAAAAGCATATAGATTCATAACTCATGTAGAAATCTGAAAATTTCAGCTGTCTCAAAATCTCAACATACTCATACATTTAATATCTCAAACATTTCAACTATTAATTTCTCAAGGATCAAAATCATAGGGTATAGACCCAGCTGCAATTTCTCAAGAAAATATGTGAAAATCATTCCATTAGACTCTCAGTTCATGGGAAATATCAAAATATTGCAATCAATAAAAATGGGTGAAAACCCCTAATTCAAATTCGTGTAAAATCTCATAGATTGCAGAAAATCATAGTTTAAATAAGCCTTTGAGCACAAGGATGAAAGGATTACCCTTGTTCAAAACCCCACATACTATAGATTATGAAATTGGATGAACAAGATTGCTTTAAAACTCTTCTTTTTACTCTTGAGAAAGGGTTCTTGCAACCCTTGAACTTGGGGAACTTAAATCTCAATTCAATTTGTAGAATCTATGGTGAGTTCTTAGATTTCTTGGAGAAGGGTTTTAGATTTGATCTTGAGGGTAAAAGCCTAGCTCTCTTGTGTTTTGGATGATGAATGAAGTCATTTGCTTCGTTTGTAATATATTTGGTTGATAAAAGAGTGGAAAAGACTGAAAAACCCTTTTAAAAATAAGCTAAAAATACTAAATGGGGTCTATGACGGTCGGAGCGATGGTCCATCGCAAGTCCGATGATCCGTCGGGTCATCCATCGCACGATGAATAGAAAAGGGACATACTGCCTCGATGAGATGGTTGGATTGATGGTCCGTAATAGGTTTGATGGTCCGTCAAATTGTTCGTCGCATAATGGCCTGTATGAGACCACACTGCCTTAGTGGCGATGGTCTCAGCGACGGTCCGTCGCAGTCTTGATGGTCCATCATCCTGGCCGTCGCACTTGGGCCAGGAAAGGGAGTTTCTACCTTGGTCGCGATGGTCCAAGCAACTGTCCATCATAGACTCGATGGTCCATCGGATCGTTTGTCAAACCTAGGTGGTTTTGACAACTCTCAGTAAAATGGCCATAATTTCTCACCCCGATGCTGGATTTGGATGAAATTGGTATCATTGGAAATCACTTGGGAAGTCTCTTCTCAATCTTTTAGGGCTGGAATTACACTTCACTTGACACACTCTAAGGCCCAGACTATGAGGGAACTTTGCGGGGTCTTACAATATCTCCCCCTTGGAAACATTAATCCTCAAATGTTGCTAGTTAGACTAGGAACACAGGAATAATAGAGCACACATAGGTGAAGCAATTTGCTAAACGGATCAAAATCTCTCTAAACTCTTGAATACCTCAAAAATTGCAAGAACTCATGCAATAATAGATATATAGCTGAACTTTAGATTGGAAGGGCTGAATTAAGGAAGAATAATACCTCTGGATCAATCTGAACTTGTGAAAAAAATGTGCAGGTACTTGGCTCGCATGTCTGCTTCTGTCTCCCAAGTAGCGCCCTCAACTGACTGGTTCTCTTACAACACTTTGACCAAGGAAACCTCTTTACTCCTCAGTCTACGGATCTGAAAATTTAGGATCTCAACGGGAATCTCATCGAATGAAAGACTGTTTTGGATATCAGCACTCTCTGAAGGATCTACCACAACGGAATCACCAATATGTTTTTTAAGCATGGAGACATGAAAAATAGGATGAACGGTTGACAACTCCATAGGCAACTCAACCTCATAGGCTACTTTGCCAACACAGCTCAAGACTCTATATGGGCCAACATAACAGGAACTAAGCTTTCCCTTTTTACCAAACCTCTTCACCCCTTTCATGGGTGAAATATTTAAGTACACCAAATCGCCCACTTCATACTTAAAATCTCTTCTCCTCACATCGACATATGACTTTTAACGACTCTGAGCTGTCTTTAACCTCTCTCTAATCAACTTAAATTTCTCCATAGCTTCAAACACTGCATCAGGCCCAATCACAATAGCTTCACCTACTTCAAACCAATATATAGGTGATCTACATCTCCTACCATACAAGGCCTCAAATGGTGCCATCCCAATGCTAGCATGGTAACTATTGTTATAGTCGAACTCTATCAATGGCAAATGCTCATCCCAACTACCTTTGAAATCAAGAGCATACGCCCTCAACATATTTTCTAAGGTCTGAATGGTCCTCTCAGCCTGACCATCTATCTACGGATGAAAAGTGGAACTTAAAAAAACTTGGGCACCAAGACCCTGCTGAAATGCCCTCCAAAACTGAGAAGTAAATTGAGTGTCCCTATCTGATATGATGGATAAGGGAACTCCATGTAGCTTGAATAACTCCCGAATATACAATCTAGCATAATCATCAGCTATATAAGAAGAGTGCACGGGCAAGAAATGCACAGACTTAGTCAGCCTATCCACAACAACCCAAATAGAATCATGATGACGACGCAAAAGAGATAACTCGATCACGAAGTCCATATTCACCACCTCCCACTTCCAAGTGGGTATACCAAACTCTTACATCACTCCACCAGGTCTTTGGTGCTCTACCTTCACCTGCTAACACATTGCACACTTTGCTACAAACTCAGCTATATCCTTCTTCATACTATTCCACCAATAGATTTCCCGCAAGTCGCGGTAATCTTGGTAGTGCCAGGATGAATAGAATACCGCGTGCCACGAGCTTCAGCCATGATCCTCATCCTCAGATCATCAACACATGAAACACACAATCTACCTTACAATCTCAACACACCATCTCCCCCTTGGGACAAAACCTCTACCTTTTGGTCCTTAACTATCTCCTTCAGTTTAACCAAACTAGGATCTCTATCTTGCTTCTCCTTCACTTTCGAAACTAAAGAGGATTCGGAACTACTCTGCACCAAAATACTTCCCTCAGCTAAATCAAGCAATCTAACACCCAATTTATCCAGACCATGCACATTATGAGCTAACTCTTTCTTACCTTCTTCTACATGAGCAACACTACCCATAGACAATCTGTTAAGGGCATCCGCCACTATATTGGCCTTACCCGGGTGATACAACACACTCATATCATAGTCTTTTAACAACTGTAACTACCTCCTCTGCCTAAGATTCAACTCCCTCTGAGTAAACACATACTGCAAGCTCTTATGATCAGTAAACATATCAATATGAACATCATAAAGATAGTGCCTCCAGATTTTCAAAGCAAAGACCACAGCAGCTAACTCAAGATCAAGGGTTGGGTAATTCTTCTCATGCGGCTTTAACTGTCTAGAGGCATAGGCCATAACCTTACCTTTTTACGTCAACATATAACCCAAACCAATTCTAGAGGCATCACAATACACCAAAAAACCATTTGTACCATCAAGAAAAGTCAACATAGAGGATGAAGTATATCGAGTCTTCAACTCCTGAAAACTCTTCTCACAGAAATCTGGCCACTGGAACTTAACTTTCTTTTAAGTCAACCGGGTCATGGGAGACACAATAGAAAAGAAACCTTCAACAAAATGACGGTAGTAGCCCACTAGACCCAAGAAACTTCTAATGTCAGATGGGGAGATAGGTCTAGGCCAATTTCTTATAGCTTCTGTCTTTTGAGGATCAACTCTAATACCTTCGGCTGAAATAATATGACCCAGAAAGGCTACAAACCTTAGCCAAAATTCACACTTACTAAATTTGGCAAACAATTGGTGATCTCTAAGAGTTTGTAAGACAATTTTAAGGTGATTCTCATGATCATGCTCACTGTGGGAGTAGACAAGGATGTCATCTATGAACACTATGACAAACACGTTAAGATATTGCTTGAACACTCGATTCATAAGGTCCATGAAGGCTATTGGGGCATTGGTTAGCCCGAAAGACATGTCTAGAAACTCAAAGTGACCATAGAGGGTTCGAACGGCTACCACATTTAGCACAAGGAGGATAATGGGGCCTATTACCAACACTGTTCTGTGACCTAGATATAAAAGGCCTGCCGTCTTGCTTCTGTCTGCCTCTAGGCGTGGGAGCACTAGCTGATGAAGGCGCTGGTATAGACAGACATCTCTAAAACTGAGGGCGATTCCATATATGGAACCTAGGCTGGCTAAACTCATGCTACTCAGATCTAGCCCTCTTATTACCCCTTATTCTATCTCTCTCTCTAATCTTATCCACTTCTATCTGTTGGGCATGCATCATCAACCTATCCAGATCCATATCCCTATGCAGCATCACAGTTCTACACTCCTTCAGTACCAACCTAGAAACACCGATCATGAACTTGCTCATACTAGCTCGGGTGTCAGAAATCAAATCAGGAGCATCTTGGCCAACTGGTTGAACTTCAAGCAATACTCCTTAACAGTCATAGAGCCCTGCCTCAAGTTCATAAACTCCTCAATCTTTGCCTCCCTCATCTCAAGCGGAAAGAACTTGTCCAAGAATGCATCTTGGAACACTTGCCAAGTTATAGGAGCGGCATCATCACCTCTACTCTTCCTCCACGATACAACCCAGTCATAAGTTATGTCCTTCAACCTGTAAGATGTCAACTCAAAACTTTCTTCCTCAAAAGCATGCATTATCTACGTGATCTTTCTTACCTCCTCAAGGTATAACTGTGGGTCCTCACCTGCCTTGAACACATAAAACTCTAGCGGATTCATCTGCATAAAATCACAGATCATAGAAGTAGCTACATCACTTCCCTATTAATTTGCAACTGTGGCCTGGTTATTGGCCCAAACATTAGCGGTGACTTCTTGGGCTAACGCCTGAAAGGCCGCCCAAAACTTAACATGAGACACAGTCTCATTCAAAGGATCAATAGGTATTAATTATTATCATTTCTATAGGCATTGGCTCTTCAAAGAGGTATTTTCTCAAAATAGAAGAGCATGAATTATTAGATGAGAGGGACAACTGTAGGCACGATAGAATCTGAAAGAAAGAAACAACTTTTTCCTAAAACATCCTATAGCCTCGTGCTCATATATGTGGCGCGCTACACACTAATGATCAAGACTCCACTCAACATAGCTTGTCAGACTCCCTAGGACTCTTTTAAAACCTTAGGCTCTTATACCAAGTTTATAACGACCCAAAATCACCTCCTGGGATGTCACATAGTACTTAGGGCTACAAGTAGCCCCAAGCTAACCCTTTGAGCCTATCACTTCTCATAATAACTCATTCAAGAAGAAATATACAAAATACTGGCACTGTCATATCAAATAAAAGGAAATACGAAGATAATACTCCACAATACTGGAAATCTCAACACAACCACAGTCTGATAACTAGTCTGACAAAGCCTCTACTACTCTATAAACTCGAGAGTCATTGGGACAGGTCCCCAACTGACTCGAACTGAACTGAAAGTAACATAAGCACTCGAATAATGAAATGTCTGAAGATAGGTCCTCGAACCATGAGTACTCACTATAGGGGAGATGTAGAGAAAGGTACTCAAAAATCACTGAAGAGGCTGGGGATGAGCACCTGAACCTACATTATTAGACAATGTAGCACTTAGACGTATATGTGGATCAGCACTAGAGAATGTACTGAGTATGTGGGGATGTATGCATTTACATAAAACAATATCAATACTCTTTAATCAAATCATACATGCAAATAGGAATGACTCACATAGCTTTAATAAGTCTAAAATGTAAAGATTATAAATCATGTAGAATGAAGCATGTAATATAAATCTCATGATTCATTATATTTTGGCTTTAAAATCTATACTCTTCTCTTATTCTCATTACTCATAGGCTGAAGGAAACTTTAAACAATACTTTTAACTCATGTATATATCTCATGGAGAGTAAAACTTCTTTAACACTCAAGAACTTAAAAATCTTTTGAACTCAAACACTTGGAACTTGGAATCATATAACTTTGGTTTGAAAATCGGTGATCAACTCATATTAGTAGATAAAACTACTTCCTTCTTTGGAAAATACTCAAAAGTAATTCATTCACTTTAGAAAATATCTCATTATAAAGCTTGAGGGAAATTATTCTATCTCCATGGAAATACTTTAGTTTAGGGAAATAAATTATCTCATAGTTTTATAGAAAATACTTATATCAAGGGAAAATACTTTAGTCTTAGGAAGCAAATCTGCAACTTTACTATTAGGAAAATAATTTGTATCAAGGGAAGTTCTCTTAACCGACATAAACCATGCGAGCTACATGGAGTCCAATGTTTTGTCCTCCTAAGGAAGAGACCCCACATTGGGGAGGAGCATCATACTCTTGCCAGGGAGTATAACCTCAATTCAGTGATTACTTATCTCGGCCTCGGGCATAATATCTCGGCCTTAGGCTCAAAATCTCAAACCTACGGTGGCACGTAGTTTTGGAGTAAGAAATCGTAGTAACTTACCCAACTCGGTGCTAAATACTACTCCCTTTAGTTTATCTCGCTCATCTCATGAAGATCCACTTTAAAAATAGTCTCATGGTTCATCAAGAACTCAACAATCAAATCTGTAATCTTATGAAGTTAAGTAGATTTCAAAACTCCATCACCATTAGGTCAAAACATTTCTGAATAATCTCAAAATACTCAAATCATGGGTGCTTATAGCACAAGAGTTCATAAAATTGCAAATCTCAAGTAGGGCTCAGTAACCGATAATTTAATCTCAAGTTAAAACTCATCAAAAGCATAATAAATAGCACATAGATTCATAACTCATGTAGAAATCTGGAAATTTCAGCAATTTGTCTCAAAATCTCAACATACTCACATACTTCAATATCTCAAACATTTCAACTATTAACTTCTCAAGTATTAAAATCATGGGGTATAGACCCAGCTACAATTTCTCAAGAAAACATGTGAAAATCATGCCATTGGACTCTCAATTCATGGGAAACATCAAAATATTACAATCAATAAAAATAGGTGAAAACCTCTAATTCAAATTCATGTCAAATCTCATAGATTACAGAAAATCATAGTTTAAATAAGCCTTTGAGCACAAGGATGAAAGAATTATCCTTGTTCAATACCCCACACACCTTAGATTATGAAATTGGTTGAACAAGCTTGTTTTAAACTCTTCTTCTTACTCTTGAGAGAGGGTTCTTGCAACCCTTGAACTTGGAGAACTTAAATTGCAACTCAATTTGTAGAATCCATGGTGAGTTCTTGGATTTCTTGGAGAAGAATTTTAGATTTGATCTTGAGGAAGAAACCCTAGCTCTCTTGTATTTTGGATGATGAATGAAGCCATTTGCTTCATTTAGAATATATCTGGTTGATAAAAAGTGGAAAAGACCAAAAAGCCCTTTTAAAAATGAGCTAAAAATACTGAACGGGGTCTGCGATAGTCAGAGCGATGGTCTGTAGTAAGTCTGATGGTCCGTCGGGTCGTTCGTCACATGATGAGCAGAAAAGGGACATACCACCTCAATAAAATGGTCAGATTGATGGTCCGTCACAGGTCCTATGGTCCGTCGGATCGTCCGTCGCACGATGGCCAGGATGAGACCATATTGCCTTAGTGGCGACGGTCCGTCACAGCCTTGACGGTCCGTCGTCCTGGCCATCGCACTTGAGCCAAGAAAGGGAGTTTTTGCCTTGGTCGCGATGGTCTGTCCCAAACTCGATGGTCCGTCAGATCATCCGTCGTACTTGGGCGGTTTCGATAACTCTCAGTAAAACGGCCATAACTTCTCACCCCAATTCTGAATTTGGACGAAATTGGTATCGTTTGAAAGCTAATTCAATTATCTACATGGAAAGAAGTCAAATTTAAGAAAATTCTATATGATTTAAACACCTATCACTTGGGAAGTCTCTTCTCAATCTTTTAGGACTAGAATTACACTTCACTTGACACGCTTTAAGGCCCAGACTATGAGGTAACTTTGATGGGTATTACATGTACTATTATATATTTGACTATGAAAAAATCTTAAAGCAATGAGATATAAGATTATTGTGTCTACATTTTACATTGAAATGGAATACTAATGTATGAGAATGAATTATACTTTACTTAGAATGTATGATAATTGTGTATTCCTTTTTAAGTAAAACCCTTTACCCCTATTGTATTAGATAGTACAATACATTTTCCATTATGTATTATATTTTGTAATCATTTATGAAATTTACGCAGTAAAATAATGGATTCACATTTCAACCATAGTATGTCTAAGAAACTTATTTTATTATACACTGTTACTAAAAAATTGGTTGCTCAACATAAAAATTTTGTTTAATTTACCTCTTAATTCTGGCATGTGTTAGATTACGATATCAAGTATAACCAATTCTTTAACTGTGGATGTGCAACGGGGAAATCCAACTCTGGATAACCTAGGCTGAAATAATTCTTTAGGTAGTGATTGTCGTTCTATTTTCCGTACCATTAACAAATGTAAAAGTGTTACATATGATTATGTTGTCGTACTAGTTTTTTTCAAAAGAATATTTCAAATTTCTTACCTGCCACCATGATATTTCAATAAATTTTTTGCAATTCATTTCGAGTAATCCAACATTAACTCACTAGGAAACTCTTGAGAAATGATACACCCCTCGAATCCATACTCCTAATTCTCTTCATTATCAGAACTACCACCTCCCTTTGAATTTAAACTAAATTTTGTTAGGTATGGTGATCTGAAGATCCTAGACTTCTTTTGGTCCCTTTTTACTGGTGCTTTCATGGCATCACAATTTTGAACTTGAGCTTCTGAAAAATCAGGTGGAAACTGACTATCGCAAGCATTCATTGACTCTCTGTCATTGTATTTGGAGTACCAACATCCAGAGGCTTTGTTGTTAATGGTGTTGTCAATCCAAATATAAGTGCATTAACAGCGTCTTGAACTGAATTTTTTATTGTACTAGTGAAATCATCCTACATATATGGTCGTTAATGTGTTATGAATTAATGAATGATTTGCTTAGAAACATAAATAGAAAAAAATATAACAATCAATTTTCCATGCGTAACATGTAGATGTATAATTTGTTTTAATACTTTACTTTTCATCCCTAAACACAACATATTTAATGATAAGTAGTTGTAAAGCATGAGATATTACAAGGACTACCACAAAAACACAGACATATGTATAGCAAATAAAATTATTTGATTAGCTACATCAAATCTCTAATGCATAGCCATACACATGTATTAGTTTTTTCCTTACATAACATACCTATGTAACCCATCTGAAAAAAAATTATTAGTTAATCAAACACAGTTCTAACAGTTTTTAGATATATGTATAAGAGGTTTCTATACATAACATACTTTTGTATGAGGTTTTTCGTACATAGTAGATAAAATTATTTTATTAGCTACTTCAAATCTCTAATGCATAATCATACATATGAATGTTGTTTTTCCATACACAACATACCTATGTAATCAATCTGGGAAAATTTTTTATTTATTAATCCAACATAGTTCTAACATTTTTTCAGACACATGTATAAGAGGTTTCTATACAAAACATAGTAATGTATAAGGTGTGTTATACATAGCAAATAAAATTATTTGATTAGCTATTTTAAATCTCTAATGCATAACATACGTATGTATAAGATATTTCTATACATAACAAACCTATGTAACCAAATTGGGAAAAAGTTTGATTAACTATGTAAACATAGTTCAAACATTTTGCCAGACATAAGTATAAGATCTTTCTATACATCACATACCTATGTATAAGGTGCTTCATACTTAGCAATTAAAATATTTTGATTACCTACTTCAAATCAATAATACATAACATTTATATGAATAAGCAGATATCATACGTAAAAGTAAATATATATAAAAAGTTACAAAACATATTATAAATGATCAAAAGACAACAAAACAAAATGTTGTGATTCTGAAATAGACAAAAATCCATCCATACATACTAGTTATCTCGTACAAATATAGAATAATATCTTCAAACTACCCTCTGTTCAATTTGAACATCACTTGTTGTATATTCAGTATTAACACATCCTTGA
The DNA here is from genome assembly GCF_002878395.1 of Capsicum annuum. Classification (NCBI taxonomy): domain Eukaryota; kingdom Viridiplantae; phylum Streptophyta; class Magnoliopsida; order Solanales; family Solanaceae; genus Capsicum; species Capsicum annuum. The sequence goes on from NC_061119.1 coordinate 118,785,154, forward strand.
AAATCCGGGTCCACAAGTTGAATTTCAACAGGATCATCATTTGGGATATCACTTAGTGGACCCTTGCGGTCATCACCATTCAGTTTGAGAATGAAAAGTAAAAATGTTTAACAATGGCAGAAATATATAGTTATACTAACAAACACGTCTATTAAAAAATAGAAAAAAGTCATCATTTCCACCCTAAACTATACTCAAAAAGTCTAAAACACACCTAAACTATTGGAGTGACCTAATATACACCTAAACTACTTAAAAGCAAAAAATTTTACACCCTAAATCTGACGTGGAAAAACATTATTATTTAAATTAAAAAATGTGCGTCTAAATAAAAAATAATGAAAAAATAATTAAAAAATAAAAATTTCCCTCCCTCACCCCCAAACCATCTTTTTTTTCATCACCTCCACCCCAAACTCCAACTCTACCCCAACCAACACATCTTCTTCATCACCTCACCCCCCAAATAAGCAATTTCTTTACACTTCATCCTCCACCTTCACCAAATCAATGTCAATTTTACCATGAACAAAATCAAATTGAATTTGCTGCTTAAATGGGCAAATCCCATAAACTTTTGCCACACTTCATCAAATACTTGACGAGAATGCCTTCCTAATCCCACTAAATTTACATCATCCAATCTCTTTATAACATAAACTGAAAAAGATTGTAACTGTTGCTCTTGCTCCTGCGCAACTGGTTCTTGCTTTTGCACTTTTTTCTCTTCATTTTCAATTACTAACTTCTTTTTCTTCTTATTTTTTTTTCCATTGTCAATTTTTGAATTTAAAGATGATGAAGTTGCCTTTGTAACAAAAGAATTATTGAAGAGTTTGCATACTAGATTTGGTAGTGAATCTGATTTTTTTCTCCATATTGGATTATTATAATTGTTGTTGCTAAATGCTACAAGAGTGAATTTTCCAGTAACAACACTCATTTGGAAAGAACGGAAAAAATTTCCAACCGGAATCTAGTGAACTCAAATGGTGAACTCAAATTGAATTTGTTGTTTTCACTTTGCCGATATTCTGGCGAACTTAAACGGTGATCAATATTGAAGGATAGGTTGAGGTTTCTATAGCAAGGACATTTTTCGATGAATTCTTGATGGAAAGGTTAGATTCACTGTCTGCTTTCCCCTCTCTCGCGATTGGCCATCTCTCTCTTATATTACTCTCTTTTTAAAAATCTTCCTTTTTTCTCTCAATTCTCTTCCATGTTTGTGTTTTAATTGTTAATCCAACAAAAATAGAGGTCTTTGTGTGTGCATATGTTTAAATTTAAAAAAAAATTATGAAAATATTAAATTTATTATTTTTTCATATTCTGCTGAAGTGGCGCTGATGTGGCAGGCACGTGTGAAACACCACACCACATGCAAGTGGTATAATACTTTACAGGGTGTAGAAAATTTCACTTTTAAGTAGTTTTGGTGTGTCTTAGACTTTTTGAATATAGTTTAGGGTGAAAACGATGACTTTTTCTAAAAAAAATACTTAAAAGTCCTCCATGAATGGACTATCCTTTTTTTTTTATTCTTCTTCGCCACCTTCTTCCTTATCATCCACTTTCTCATCCTATATAAAATCAGATTACGATTGTATAAGTTTTTTTCTAAAATATTAAAAAAAGTAATTATATAATAATTTTATATCGATAAATATTTATTTCTTCTTTCTTCAAAGCTTTCACCACCACTGTAGGTATATTTGATATTACTGTTACCAGGTCATGTTTATTCTGCTGGATTTCTAGCAACAGAAGACATTTGAATATTTACCCTATCCAGTTGCACCGAAGCATGTCGAGGAATACACTAAAAATTATATTTCTAAATGCCTCAATAACTTTTTTTCCAAAATAATTTTTTAATATCTTCTCCAAATTCCCAGTTACATGAGCTACCCATATGCAATGGATAAGCTGGGACTTTATCAATGCAATATTTTATGCCCTGTTATAATAATATATATTTTCAAAGTTATCACAACTATCACAAAAAAATCAGGTTACAAGAAAAAATAAAAATATAAGAAACACAAAAAGGGTAAAATTAGAAGCGGACTACCAAAATAAATAAAAGACAACCTAATACAAAAATTTCACATGTATATATAAACCTTATACAAGTCATAATATAATCTTATACCTTTACACTTGTATGTGTAGACCTTATACAACTCACAATATAATCAAATCAAATGTATAATGTTATCTTATACATAGGATAGTGCTGCTTATACATATTATAATACAATCCTGACAAATGTATAATGTAACCTTATATATAATATATACTTTCTTAATGTATAATACAACCTTATACATTATTCTACTATATAAGGTTACAATTATAAACTATAAAGTACCCAAACTAATGTATAGTATATCTGATCTAATGTATGAGTTTAACACTGTTAATGTAAGTTTTACTACAATTCTATTGTATAATGTTTCTATTATGATGTAGGCTTTAACAATATTTTATCAACGTATAAGAACCCATTTACTGAAGTAAATACATAAATATAAAAACTATACCTTTGGTAGACGTGGTCGTCCCAAATCATCAACCTTTTTCTTACTTGATAGTTTTGGAGCTTTTTTGTTTGAACTTGATCGGGAAACTTCCCTCAATTTCTTCATTGTTACTATGTCGTTTCAATGCTTCGATTGGTTCTCAGTGAAATTGGGTTCTTCATAACCAAAAGAATCAGGAACAAAACAAACGGTAGGGATAGTTTGTTTTTGACGATCTAACTGACTAAGTCCTAAAATAAAGCTAGGACCAAACTCCATTGTAAAGTTTATACTTTACGGATTAACAACTTCCAAATAAATAGCAAAAAAAAGCAAAGATTTGACTTTGAAAAAAATGGAAAAATACAAAAAAATTCAACTCTCACAATGATATTGAATTACAAAAGCGAATACTTTGATAAGTACATACATGTAACAAAAAAAAATTCAAATCAAAATTTAATTTGGTAAATTTGAAAAAAAAACCTTAAAATTAAATGAAGAAGGTGATGGTGTTAATCTTCAGTTAATGCTTGATAACTGAAAAATTTGAAACTCCACTAATCACGTTAACTTGATTCTAGGTGTAAACTAAATTCTAGGTGTAAACTAAGGAACACAAATATGGAGCAAAAAATAGTGCACAAAGATGGAGCAAAATACGGTATTTTGGTATGTATGAGGCGAATGAGAGAGAAAGAGTAAAAGGGAGGAATTTTATGTAATTAATATGAGATTTTTGTAATTACTTTTCAAAATAGAGATTTTATGTAATAATTAATAGTTAACTTGTATATATATATATATATATATATATATATACTAGAAGTGCAAAGCCCGTGTCAGCACGGCCCAACAATAGAACATGTGGATTGCAATTTTTATGTTTTAGGATTTATCTTAGAGTAGAAAGTTTGAGCAGTAGAATATTTTTATTAGTATGATTGAGCTGAGGAAATCACAATTGAAATCTTTTTTTAACCTTCTTGTTGAATTTTGCGATCAAAATATAAAGAAAGAAGAGGCATAAATCTGATGAAATAACTTAAATCAAATAGCTAGCAGATTATTGATTTTCAATATCGCAAAGATTAAGAACCATGTAAACTTACCCGATAAAGAGAATATACACCTTAGATTCGCTATTTTTTTGTTTAATTATTATTTTTAACACAGAAAAAGAGTGTTGTTTTTTAATAGAGAAGCAAGAGTTGAGATTTTCTTTTCTTTATTTTATTTTTAAAACAGAGAAATGTTAATTAATATTGAGGAGCAGTAAAAAGTTGAGAAAGATGGCTACACATATTTGATAGAAAATTTACTAATGTTAAGAAAATGCGAAGTGTTTGGTAGCAAATTTGTGATAGGTACACGTTTTTTGTACCTAAATTTACTTTATTTATATTTAAATTAGTTTGTAAAAATCTTTTGCAAATAATCTTTATACTTCTTTTCTTTAGTTTCCTTAAAATATAGTAATAAAATTTACTTATGCTTTATCCTTCTCACACTTTACTACATACATTTTATCCTCTTTAAATCTCATTATGCCATTTTACCCTCTTTAAATATCATTGTACATTAAAATCACGATTGAAGCAGCTGAAGCAGAAATCAGTCAATTTTTTTAAATTTTTTTTGTTAATTATTGTTATTTACAGTACTTTTTATTTCATTTTCAAATAATATATATTGCTTTATATCTTCTTCTGTCCCGTCTCAATTTATGTGGCACTAATCTAATTTTGATATTCAATCAAATATTTTATGTTGACATATCATTTTGTTATTCTTATTTTTCTAATACATAAATGACTTATAATAAGGAGTGATATAGTAAAATTATTGTTCGAAAGACGAAAATTTAATTTAAAATATTAAGAGTTAATTTCTCATTTTATGTTTATTTTTTTAAAATATTATTTATTTTCTTAATACATAGATGACTCATAATAATTAATTAAGAGTGATTGATTATGTAATTACTATAAAAATTAATAGAATTTTATCATATCTAATAGTAATCATCGATAATTCACTGGAATAGTATATTAATTAAATACGGGATGCTATATTTGCATATGCAAAATATGATATTATTAAATATTATTGGTTAGTGCATTATATTTATCTTTCACAATAATAAAATTTTACTATATATTTTTCTTTATTTCTTTTTAACTTGATACATATTGACCCAACACAAATTCTAAGAAAATATTCATTAGAAATTTATTTTATTAAATTAAATTTATTAATTTTATACTTTAAAAATTTAAAGTTAAGTTTAAATATTAGTATTTCTATATAAGAAAAAAATAATTTTAAAATTTAAATATACTAAAATAAATAAAAAAAAGAATTAATTTTCTATATAAAAGTCAATTAAAATAATAAAATTAATTTACTTTAAATATTTAGTTGAAATTAATTAAGATAATTTTTTTATTTTTTCATGATTTATGATGCATCGATAAAATTTTGAGAGTTGACTAGAACTTTTATCTATTTTTAAAAAAAGTATTTTAACTTGTTAATTATTGTGATTTATAATAATTTTTACATAATTATCAAATAATATATTTACTCCTTGTTTCTCAATTTATGTGACTTCAATACAATTTTGAGAGTCAACCAAAATTTTTATATATCTTTTAAATATTTTAAATTGTTAATTATTATGATTTGCAGTGCTTTTTCTTTTATCTCAATTTATGTGGCATTGCTAAACTAATGAGAGTCAATAAAATATCTATATGTCTTTTAAATATTTTAAATTATTAATTATTATAATTTATGGTAACAAATTAATTTTGAACATGATAGCCAATTAAATAAATAAAAAAATTTACTTTCAATATGCAGTTATAGTTAATTAATATAAATTAATAGAATATATTAAATATTTAAACTATTATGATGAAATAATGAAATTGTTATATATTGAAATATGATATGTAATTAAATTAAAGTAAAGAATTTTTTTTAGTAATTGCATAAGAAGTGGTCGAAACCACCTCTTCTATGTATTAGAAAAGAAAAGAAAAGAAATACAACCCAGCTTTCTTTTTCCACCGCAAGTGAAGCCCAAGTCCATAAGAACCCAGCCCAACTAATTAACACGAGTAATAAGACAGCACGTGTGTTTAGTTTTTTTTTTTTTTTTTAAAAAACTAGCTAGGGTTAAAGTCGGGCAGTCCGGGCAACCGTGAGAATTCATTTGTAGGGTTTTTTCAACAACTCTTCAAATATATATAAAGCTCCTCCATATCCCGCTTCTTCACACTATTCGAAAATTACCCCACACCCCCTAATCTCCTGCCCCCCCCCCCTTCCCCCCTTCCCCCCTATACATACAAATTCACCAAAAGCTTTGTCAATTCAAAACTGTTTGATTGATTTTGTTCTCTGAGCTAGGAAAACCCCTAGCTCGTGCTTGGTTTTAAGGAATTTCCAGAAGTTGAATACTTTGTTAATCTTCATTTTCAATTGAAGGTAATCTATTTAACTGTTTTTTTGATTGAAATTATTTCTTTATGAGTTAGATCTATTCGATTTCATCATTTTTAGGTTAGGTTCTTGTGTTTTTACGTTGTTTAATGTGCTGCTATTGTTACCTATGGGTTTATAATTTTGTTTTACTTGATTTATAGGTTTTAAAGTTGATTACATGTTGTATAAATTATAAATATATCAATCACTGTTAACTTAGAACATGAGTTTTGGTTTTGTTGACTAATTGAGCAAGGGGTTCTGTTCATTTCGAATATTTGCTTACCGCTTTTTAATTTCTTGTTTGAGTTCGTGGAGAACTTTTGGTTTGATTTAATTACATGGTCTAAATAAGAAGATTCATATAGTTATTTGGATTGAGGAATAACTGGTTGTTCTTTTTTTTTTTTTTTTTTGAAAAACTGAAAACAGCGGAAGCCTTTTAGTTTTAAAAGCTTTTGTTCTTTTAACGCGTTGTAATGACATCTAATTTTGACTATTGAATTGTTGTTTTGTTGTTATCAAGCGCTTTTAACTTTAGTGACTTTTATATGTGAATTGAATGGATATTTTAGGGGGTGTTTGGTCATGAAAATTGTGAGTATTTGAAAAAAGTAGTTTTTATTTTCAAAGTGAAAACTGATATTTGAAAATTGGAGCTGTATTTGGCCATGAATATAATTGGAGTAGTTTTGAAGTTTTGTGAGTAATTTGGAGTGAAAAAAGTGAAATTAACTTTTTGGTGTTATTCAAATTCCTGAAAATTCTGCAATTGAATTCCGGAGTTGTATGAACAAGCGTGTTTTCTGGAGTTCAACTCCGGAAAAAGCAAAAAATTTCCTTGCACAAAAAGCCCCTTGAAGTACTGCTCATTACACCTACTGTGTCTTCTATAACTAGAGTTTCTCTTTAAGGTGCTGATTGATTACTTGATATCTCGTGCATTTTTAAAAACTGCCTCAGTGTCTAACTTTGTTTCATTTGTAGGAAACATGGCTCTTGAGATCACTCAGTTTCTGTTGGCTGCTCAATCAGCTGATGCCAAGGTTCGGACTGAGGCAGAGGCTAATCTTAGTCAGTTTCGAGAACAGAACCTTCCGGGATTTTTTCTTTTGTTAGCTGTTGAGCTCTCAAATGATGGAAAGCCCACTGAATCTCGCAGGCTAGCTGGTATTGTGCTAAAAAACTCACTGGATGCTAAAGAAACTGTCAGAAAACAACAGCTTGTTCAACAGTGGCAGGTAATTGATTCATCTTGTAAGTCCCAAATTAAAAGCTTGCTTCTGAGCTGCCTTGGATCATCTGTACGTGAGGCAAGTCACACTGCTGCCCAAGTGATTGCTAAAATAGCTTCCATCGAAGTTCCTCAGAAACAATGGCCAGAGCTCATTGGTTCATTGCTTGTTAACATGACACAACAGGGAAGGCCTGCATCCGTGAAACAGGCAACCTTAGAAACACTAGGTTACGTGTGTGAGGAGATATCTCACCAGGATCTTGTCCAAGATGAAGTAAACTCTGTTCTCACAGCCGTTGTGCAAGGTATGAATGTTGAGGAGAAAAGCCTTGAAGTCAGACTTGCTGCAACTAGAGCTTTGTATAATGCTCTTGATTTTGCTCAGACAAACTTTGACAATGAGATGGAGAGAAATTATATTATGAAGGTTATCTGTGAGGCAGCTACAGCAAAGGAGGGACAGCTAAGACAGGCTGCTTTTGAGTGTCTTGTTTCTATTGCATCGACATATTATGAGTTGCTTGAACCTTACATGCAGACTCTCTTCCAGTTGACAGCTAAAGCAGTAAAAGAAGATGAGGAGGCTGTTGCCCTTCAAGCAATTGAATTCTGGAGTTCTATCTGTGATGAGGAGATAGAGCTTCAAGACTACGAGGTCCCTGACAGTGGGGATTCCACTGTGCAACATTCCCATTTCATTGAGAAGGCCCTCGAAGTATTAGTTCCAATGCTGCTGGAAACCTTATTGAAACAGGATGAGGAACAAGACCAGGATGATGAAATCTGGAATCTGGCTATGGCTGGTGGAACATGTCTTGGTCTTGTTGCCAGAACTGTTGGAGATGCTGTTGTTCCCCTTGTAATGCCTTTTGTGGAGGCTAACATAATGAAACCTGATTGGCGCTCTCGTGAGGCTGCCATATATGCATTTGGCTCAATACTTGAAGGTCCAAGCATTGAGAAGCTATCTCCCATGGTCCATGTGGGATTAAAGCATCTTCTCGATGCGATGAAGGATACAAATGAGCACATAAGAGATACCACAGCATGGACTCTAAGCCGTATCTTTGAGTTGTTGCACTCCCCAAGTTCTGGATTTTCTGTGATCTCACCAGCCAACCTCCAACAGATTGTCGAAGTGCTGTTAGAGAGTATAAAAGATGTCCCTCATGTTGCTGAAAAAGTTTGTGGGGCTATCTATTTTCTTTCTCAAGGATATGAGGATGCTGGGCCAAGCTCGTCTCTGCTCACTCCTTTTATAACTCAGATTATTGGTTCTCTTATTGCAACGGCTGATCGGACAGACAACACTGGTTCTAAGCTCAGAACCACTGCTTATGAAGCCTTGAATGAAGTTGTTAGGTGCTCTAATCTTTCTGAAACATCTCAGATTATTAATCACCTTTGCCCTGTTATCATGGAAAAGCTGGCACAAACTTTTGAGCTTCAGATTTTATCCTCTGAAGATAGAGAAAAACAGGGAGATCTACAGGCTTCTCTGTGTGGTGTACTACAGGTTATTATTCAGAAGCTAAGTCATACTGATGAAACCAAGTCTATAATACTCCAAGTTGCCGACCAGATCATGATGTTATTCCTGAAGGTTTTTGCCTGTCGTAGCTCAACTGTCCATGAAGAGGCCATGCTTGCTATTGGTGCTCTGGCCTATGCAACTGGATCAGATTTCTTGAAGTATATGCCAGAGTTTTACAAGTATCTTGAGATGGGGCTGCAGAATTTTGAAGAGTACCAGGTTTGTTCCATCTCAGTGGGGGTTGTTGGTGATATTTGCCGTGCATTGGATGACAAGATCTTGCCATACTGTGATGGGATTATGACTCTTCTTCTTAAAGATCTATCTAGTAGTGAACTTAATCGATCTGTAAAACCTCCCATATTCTCCTGCTTTGGGGATATTGCGCTTGCTATTGGTGAACACTTTGAGAAGTACCTTCAGTATGCCTTACCTATGATGCAAAGTGCTGCGGAAGTTTGTGCGCAACTTGACAATAGTGATGATGAAATGCTAGATTATGGCAACCAGCTGAGACGCAGTATTTTTGAAGCATACTCTGGAATTCTTCAAGGATTTAAAAGTACCAAGGCCAACTTGATGTTGCCTCATGCTCCTCATCTCTTGCATTTCATTGAAGTGGTTGCCAAAGACAGACCAAGGTATTGTTAACTGGATTTCATGGACATTTCATTTCTCTTATAGTATTTGCACCTTATGAGTTCTGACAATATGTATTGTGGTTCGTTTGTAGAGACGAGACTGTAACAAAAGCAGCAGTAGCTGTGTTGGGTGATCTAGCTGACGCACTTGGTTCCAGTGCAAAGACCATATTCAAAGATCCTGCATTTTTCGCACAGCTGTTGGGTGAGTGTCTTCAATCTGATGATGAACAGCTGAAAGAAACGGCAACTTGGACACAAGGAATGATTGGGCGTGCCTTCTCAGTTTGTGGGTGAGAGCTGTTCTTAAACGTTGCTCTTTATGCAGGAAATCTGTTTTTTCCATTGTATTGCCTAGGCGGAAGTTGTCAGGTTACCAAGGTAGGTTTTACATAATCACCTATGGAATTCTTCTTCCTTTTTTAAATTTTGGGTCTGCAGACTTATAGCTTCAAGCGTCAAGGTCACCATGTCTTGGTAGCCTGTTGGTATAACTTTCTGTAGTCTATAATATTATAAGTCAGCAGTTTTTTTAAGATCAGCTTCTAGCAACTCATCATTCTAAGCGAAAAACTCATTATGTAACCATTCCATCGTTACGATCAATCTTACTATATGCTGAAGATCATTGTGAGTTTTCTTTCTTTCAGAAGACGTCTAATTTTATATTTCTTAGTTCTATTAGTTCAAGCAGTCCCACTACACTGGGTATGTTGTTGTTATTGTTACTAGTTGTAGCAGTAAGGTCCAAATAATTTGCTTAAATTTCAGGTTAGTACACCTAAATTAAAATTTCAAATAATATGACATTTTAAAAATCACGACACAACAGATCGTCTTCTTCAATCTTCCTTGCTGCCTTTGATTTGCGCCACCCACTGTCCTTCTACGTTATTACTCAGCTCAAACCATCAAAGATACGTATTGTTAATCCTCATGTTGTGCTATTCAACCCTCTGTTTCCTAAATCGGTGGATTGAACTTTACATAAGTTTTTACTATTTATTTAAAATGGTTTAAAGATATCCTCTATTTGGGTATCCGTTGAATTTGCCCTTAGTTTAGTAAGAAGGACACTTGACAAGCTCAAAATAAGTAATTCACTTTCAATATCAAATACCCAGATCACTTTATCCATATTCAATCTGAAACCCTTTATTTATCTTCTGTTTTCCATCAACTTTCATCAATAAAAACCCTTCACTTGTGGCTCTTTTGTGCGTCGCACCTTGTCCATTTATAAATTTTGCTAAGTGACAAATTTATATTTCCATCAAGTACGTGACATAAAATTTCAATATGAAGTCTTAATCTTGGATTAAAAGAAAGAGAAACGCATGCATATGCTTAATTTTTCATTGACCGTCAAAATAAAAGGACAGATATTTCACCAGCTTTTTTATTTTTCCACCAATAAGTCACACTTTCAGCCGATTTCAGATGATTGTATTGTATGTAGTTTCCCTCTTTGCTTTTCGTTTTCTTTTTAATCTTTATTTAACTGTACAGTCGAACCTTATTACGTTAGTAGCATTTATTTGAAAATTTTATGACTTTTATAGTGAGATATTGGTTTATATGTATATTAATATTTTAACATTTATATAATTGATGTAAACAAGAGTGCACAAAATTAGTATAATGATTTTGTGTACAAAAAGAGGCGTATTTGTTAAATAATTTAACCAAAAAAATAGAAAGAGCACTGAATATAAAAATACATATCAATAGCCTTTCCTTGTGAAGTTATGATCATAACTAATTATCACCATTTAAACACAATTTTTTCTCTTAGATATTCATACATGAAATTTACTATATACATGTCATTAATGATAATTACCATAAATATAAAATATTTTATTTTTATGTATAATATATTTCTTATAAAATATTACTACACAATATTTAAATATGATTGATTGTCATAGAGGAATAATATTATAAAGACCATTATAATGAATCATTGTTGTTTTATGTAGAATGATGTTATAGAAAATCAAGATATAACATAAAAAATTAATTCTGTAGAATATCAGGTTGTTATAGTGAAATATGTTATTTTCCTTTGATAAAATCTGTATTTAAGAATATGAACTTCAACAATAAGTTCAAAACAATTTAAGAACAATAAACTAAGTTTAAACTATTTTTGAACAATAGTAAATCAAACTTAGAAAGAGATGAAAATTGAAGAATCAAGTCTGCTGAATTCATAGTATGTCCTTAAGGAAATTATATTCCTCAAGTATCCAAGATTATGGATATATCCTTCCATGATGAAATGATTTACTTCAACAGAATTGTGGTACCTCAAATTCTACCAAACAATGAATTCACTTAACGATAGCAACTCACATTAGAATGATGTTTTTGCTAGAAAGCAAAGTTTTTAACCTTGAAAATTTCATTCTAAATATTTGAGGAAAAATCAAATATTTATAGCCAAAAGGTGTTGCTTCAAAAAAGAAGCAATGGTTCTTGAAAAATTGTACTGTTTCAAACCATCGGACCAATCTGCGGGTGCACATGGCTATATTTGGCTGCAAATCATTCGATGTCCAAAACAAAATGTTGAGATGACATTTGCATTGGCGTTTGCTTCCGAAAAATGACCATATGCAGACACAAATCCTCTCATTGTTATTCAAACAGTGAACAGAAAGATTGTGTCTCTTCAATGTGCTTTAGATATGTGTCTGCAAATGAAGAAAAATTTCATATAATTGAATAATAATTAACAATTAAATTTTAAATGAATTTTGTCCAAAAAGACAAACACTCGATCGGAGATAGACTCTCGATCAGTCATTTGTCAAATTCAATCCAAATCCAAATTTGAATTCCAGTCAAGCAAGCGATGAAAATGACGGTGCAAGGCTTGTCTTTTTCTTACCTCACTAACAACATGGAGTAGTGCTTCTATATGTAAATACAAGAAAGTTTTTTTCTCTCATCAATGTGGGAGAAACACTTCTTTTATAAAGTGAAAGTGTAGTTCACTTTTTCCCTCCATTTGTTTCTTCTATTTTTAATTCACATTTTATCACTAGAACTCAATAATTCCCCACATGAATGAAAATGACTATAAGATCAAAAAAATTTACGGCCAAGTGTGTGATTTACAAGTAAAAACTAATTGCATTTGGATAAGTAGGTTTTTCTTTGAACTTTCCGTAGTGAACTTATATCGAATCCACTCGATCAATTGGTAGATGTGATACCTTTAAACCGTCAAACTCTATTGTACACCTAGACAATACAAGTCACACAACTAGCCTTTTACTATTTATGATTCTCACGATTTTATTTGTTTTAGCCATGAATACTAACTGGTTTCATAAAAGCTTAGAGAGTAGGCCTTGACTATCATTTTTCTTGAAGCGACTTCCATTTCATATTCACATAGGTGATTTATAAATATTTAATCCTATAAATAAATTATTTGGTTATACCTTCCAAACATAGAAACCATTAAAAAACTTCAACCTTAAGCTTTATCTTTGTATTTTGAACATTATCTTTATCATGTGAATGAGTTGAGTGAATTTGTGCTTCAGTCACAACTTTATCTGATCTCTTTGAACCTAGATCTTAGGATCTCCCATTTATTAGGTAGAGTTACCAGCATGATGACTTGTCTTAGGCTTTAAATTCATTTTCTTTGATGATCTCTCAACCCCCTCTCTAGTTAGGCCTTTTGTAAGTGGACCTAGTATATTATCTTTTGACTTTAGATAGTTAATCATGATAATTTCACTATAAAGTAGTTTTCTAATGTTATTATGTCTTTGTCTTATGTAACTCGATTTTCCATTATAAATCGTGCTCCCGCCCCTACCTATTGTAGCTTGACTATCATAGTATACATACAAGTGCCAAAGATTTGGGCCAAAAACAAATATCTTTCAAAAAAATTTAAAGCCATTGAGCTTCTTCACCGGCCTTATCTAAAGTGATAAATTCAGATTCCATCATAGAACTAGCGATACATGTCTGTTCGGATGATTTTCAAGAGACTCCTCCTCCACCATAAAGTAAATATATACCCACTTATGGATTTTACTTCATTGGATCCAGTGACCTAATTTGCATCACTATATATTTTAATTATCGCTAGATATTTGTTATAATTCAAAGCATAGTTTTGAGTATATTTTAGATACCCCAAAACTCTTTTCATTGTCATCCAATGAGTTTGATTGGGATTACATGTGAACTAACTCCGTTTACTAGTAGCACATGCTATATTTGCTCGCATACAATTCATGATGTACATTTTAATTCCTAACACTCTTGTATAGTCCAATTGTGAGTTACTTCCACCCTCATTCCTTTGAAGTGCAAAGATTACATCTATTGGTGTCTTGACAGTATTAAAATCCAAATATTTGAACTTGCCAAGTACCTCTTCAATGTAATGAGACTTTGACAAAACTAAATCTTGTGAAGTTGTATGAATTCTTATTTCTCATATTAGATTAGCAATTCCAAGGTCTTTCATATCAAATTTGCTAGTCAACATTTGCTTAGTAACATTTATATTAGAAATGTCTCCACTGATAGTCAACATGTCATCAATATAAAAACAAACAATAACCTTGTGATTAGAGTGTCTTTAATGTAAAGACATTTGTCACACTCCTAATCTTAAATTCATTTGTCAATATGGTTTGATCAAATTTTATATGCCACTGTTTGAGTGCTTTTTATAGTTTATAAAATGGCATAACAAGTTTGCAGATTTTTCTTTTTTTATCAAGAACCACAAAATCCTTGGGTTATTTCCTGTAGATTTCTTCCTCCAATTCTCCATTCAAGAAATGTTGTTTTCATACCCATTTGATGGATTTCATGACCATATTTACAGCTAGTGCAATCAACATTCCAATGGATGTAATTCTTGTTACAGAAGAGTATGCATCGAAATAATCAAGAGTTTTCTTTTGTCTAAAGGCTTTAACGACAAGTCTTGCCTTTTATTTGTTGATAGTTTCATCAACTTTCATTTTTTTGAAGATTCATTTTGAACCTAAAGGTTTATTTTCTAGAAAAAGATCAATCAATTACCAAGTATGATTGGTCAAGATTAAATTAATCTCGCTATTGATAGCCTCTTTTCAAAAGAATGAGTTCGCAGAAGACATGACTTTCTTGAATGTTTGAGGTTTATTTTCAAGAAGAAATGCTATAAAATCTTATCCAAAGAAAGTAGATCTCCTTTGATGTTTACTACACTTTTGATTCTCTTCACTAAGTATATTTATCTTTGATTCTTTTCAAGGTCATTTAGACCTTTCACTAGATAACTTATATCTTATTTTATATGAATAATGTGTTCAAAGGACTCAACATTATCTAATTTTATTACCATATTGCCTTGAATATCTGAATTTTTGGATATATGAATAAAAAATCAATGTGTTTTATTGTTTGTAGCATATCTAATAAAATATAGTCCACAGTCTTTGGCCATATTTTTACCTTTTTGGGTATAAGAACTTGAACTTTGGCTAGACAAGAAACCCCACGCTTTAAAATATTTCAAGTTGGATTTACTTTCTTTTCATTTATTATATGAAATATATTGCATCTTGCTATGGGGAACTCTATTGAGTATTCGATTTGTTGTAAGGATAGCTTCCCCACATGTTTTACGGTAAATCTGAATTTACAAGTAAGACATTTGTCATTTTCTTCAATGTTCGATTTTTTCTCTTCAATTTCATTAGATTAAGGTGAGTAAGGAACAATAGTTTGATGGACAATTTCATTTCTCAAACATATTTCTACAAACGGAGATTCATACTCTCCATCCATATCACTTTTATCATTTTTATCTTTTTATCCAATTGATTTTCAATTTCAATTTCATATTGCCTAGATGCTTCTATTGTTTCATCCTTGCTATTCAACAAATGAACATAACAATGTCTAGTGCAAAAAAAAAATTCTGAAATATTTTTTCCCACTGTGTGAATCAATTCTAGGGGATTGAAATTTCTTTCAACAGTTTATAAGAATGTTTAGCGTAATGAGATTCAACACATGTTTGACATTGTGATTTAGTACACTCAAAGTTAGATAAAACTTCTAAGCTAATCAATTTTTGCAAGGTTTTGTAATTGACATGTTCTACACGTTTATGTCATAAATTATTTGACTCTAGTAAGTAAGAAGAAGTCCCAACTTTATTCATTTCAACAACCATTACATCTAGTTTGAAAAGACCCTTATTGAGGTAACCCTTTCCTATGTACATATTATTCTTACTTATTACAACTTTCATCGATACAAATACATACTTACATTCATTTTTAGTGAGAAGTGTTGTAGACACTAAGTTCTTCCTAATAGTAGGAACATGAAGAATATTTTTGAGAGTCAACACCTTACGAAAAGTCATCTTTAGAAATATCTTTCCACTTTCTTCAACCTTGGCTGTTGTAGTATTTCTCATGAAGATAACTTTACTAGGACCAACGGTATCATAAGTAGAAAACACTTTTTTTTCCTCACAAACATGTCGAGTGGCTCCTAAATCAAACCACCATTCATTTGAATTTCCAACTATATTGCATTCAATGATCATAGAACACATATTTTCAATCTCTTCAATTGCTTCCACCATATTTATCTGATTATTTTTCTTATTCTTCTTCAAAACTTTCATAATTTGGAGCTTTGTGGCCAATTTTTCTACAATTATAGTACTTGCCTTTAAATCTTTTCTTATTCTGCTCTTTCTCTTGTCCAGAAGTCTTTTTCCTCTTCTTATTATTTGGAGCATTATCCTTAACCAAATTTGCACTCATATTGCTGATTTCTCATGAAACTTAATTTTCTCTTCTATTTTGAGACGAATCACACGATCTTTCAAATCAGAAAATTAATTTTCAAGCATTCCTTATTCAGGAACATGAAGATCTCTAATTGTGAACATTTTTATTTCAAGTGTGGTCAGCCAAAAGAACATCATTTGCTGTCAATCTTTGAAGTTTACACCAGATTTTTTTTTTGATTTCTCTGCCGATTCTATTGCGGAGCAACATCTGAATGGCTTGATGACGCAACAATGATTGTCATTGAGACAATACCATTCACAACCCAACCAAATTGTTGTTTGGTTTTATTTTTCATTTTCCTATCAGTCTTTGGTAAATAATTTAGTATTTCAGAATATTATCAATAAAGACTTAATATTTATACAAACTTGTTTCTAGTCAATGATGAAGTTTTATATTCTTCAAATCGCTAACTGAATGAACTTAAAATCCTGACGAAATTTTTATATTCTTCAAATCAGAATAAACTTCAAACCGATTAAAAAAACTATAGGTTTTAATCTTCATAAACCAATACAGAGAGCTCAATAAATCGGTGATGTTTCTATCTTTGTCGAATCGATTGCACACGCTGATTTTTCAGTAAAGTTCTTATATTCTTCCAATCAAGGGAGTAGAAAGTTAAATAATTTTACTCTACAAAAATCAAGCATAATACAAATTAAAAAAGTTCTTAATAATTTCCTTAAGATCGTTATTTCCATTTAAGTAAAATCTGTTTTCAAGAATATAAATTTAATGACCTAAATTTGGATGATTTTTTCCTTTTATGTGTTTTGATTATTTTATCCCTCTCTGTGATTGTTCTATCTATTTTATGAATTGTGGAAATAGTTGGCACGGTTCTCAAAGCCTTCGAAAAGATTTTGAGTGAGTTTGAGGTCATTTTGAGGCTTTAAGAGCTAATAGTCAACTTTGATCAACATATCAATATTTGAGTTCCAGTTAAAAAATGAATTATTCCAGCAGATCTGAAATATCAAATTTGGATTTGTAGTGAGGTTAGTTCGATTTTGTGGCTTTTAGATTTTATTTCGATCCGTGGTTCGAAAATAGTGTAAATTGGGTCCTGGAGGTCAATTTTGTGATAATGATATTTTTTTCATAAATTTGATGATTCTTTTGGATCCAAAATGTGTTTTACAATCAATTTGCACTATTGGATCATGTTCATAGGGTTCCAAATGAGTTCTGAGGGTCAAAAATAAGTTTTTAAAATTATTGGTGTTGGTTTAGCTGCTAAAGCGGTTGGTTGACTACTTTAGTGGCCTTTGACCATTTGACCAACCACTTTAGCAGATAAATTTTTACTTCAGTGGTACTTTGACTAATTGAACAGGCCACTTTAGCGGATAAAGTGAAGCTTTAGCGGCCATCGCTGAGTTTAAGGCCAAAACTAAATCTATTTCATATTTTTTATATGTTTGGAGCTAGGAAGCTCCAATTTTGACGATTCTTCATAAGTTTTTCTCGTATAATCATTGTCTATCAATTTACAAATCCATTTTACCCTTTTTTTTTTAAAGAACTTCTACTTTATTTTTCATGATTTCTACCCAAGTTGAGAATCAAAACCCCATTTTTAGAGATTGGGAGCTCAGATTTGGGTGACTCCAAAGGAGTTTTTGAGATTTCATTCATGGGTAATTTTTCTAATTTTATACTTATCAGTTTGCCTCGATTTAATCTTCAGAACAACTTCAAATTCTTGATTTCAAAATGAGTTTTGGGGGTTTTTGCTAGTAAAGCTTGAAAATGATTTTTCTTTGATTGGAACCTCCTTTTAAACTCATTTTTGCTTGATTTTTAAGTCGTAGACTCACATGAGTATGGAAATATATTTCAAAAATAAAATTATGGTTTTAACCCCTTTTTTTTACATATTTTTGGGGTTACTTTTTAGACCTGTCTTGAATATAGTCAATATGTGTATCGTTAGCCATTTATGTATAGATATCATATTTGAAGGTTTGGTCATGGTTAGAGATATTTCGAATGTTTTGAGCTTTCCATTAGGTATTTGTGCAGTATTTGGATTTGCAGATCTTCGGTTAAGGCAAGTTGAGATGTACCTTGATCATTTTCCAAAGTGTTTATGTATTATTTGCTTGATTGTCAGTATGTTGTGATTCTGTTAGGTTGGGGTCACACTTAGATGATGTGGAGAGTATCTCTGCAGATACTAGAGTCTTAATAATGGACTGTAGTTAGTTTATTGCCTTAGTTAGTATTATTGCTTATAGATATCCTTAAGATAGATTGTAGTTAATAACTCAGGTTTGGATTATTATTGGATGCTTACTTTGGGGCTTTAGAACTTGTATAATGACATTTATTGTGATGATTAAGGTTTAGCGAACCCTAGGGGACAAATATGTTATTACTGAAATGATAGAATGATCGAGCCTTATATAATGCCTAGAGTATAAAAGAGCTCATATTGGTTGTTGAGGCTTAATATATAAATAAGCTAGATTTGGGTAGTTTTGCAATATTTTATCATTGGATTTATCTTTATTCTATGTTTTCATGTGGAACTTATATGAAATATCTATGGACTGAAATAATTAATTAGGTTCGTATGCCCGCATGGGGGATTATTTATCTATTTCTACCATTGTGATATCGTATGGAGGCGTATATTATTGTGATTGGTAACTTGAGATGATATACGATGTGTGTTATTTGTGTGGGGGCTTTATTTGATATTATTAGCCTTGTAGGTATATTTTCTTCCATGGTAGTTGACATAATGCCCGAATGCGGGTTTAAAATGACATTAATGTTGCCTTACCTGCATGATTATTCCAGTTGTACATTGCTTATATTAGATCATGAATGATTGACATATTGAGTGGATTCTGAGCTCACGTGTAACTATGATGAATGGATTCGATATCTTCATACTGGTTTGGTTGTGAGCATTATAACCTCATATCATTCATACATTCATGAGATATTGCTACCATTGAGGAAACACTGATTTTTGACAGAAATGAGATACTTTTACAGAACCCTCTGCAGTAGCCGATGAGTCAGAGAGGAGATATAGATATTGAGATCGGAATTGAGTATTAAGAAAATATACGGATTGCGAATCCCCCATGGGTCCTACCTACCTGTAAGCTATGCTCTATAGGTGTATACGGAGGTTATGCGATAACCTCGAGCATATCACCTCATTATTATCATCATTATCATCACTGTATTGCATTGCATTATCCTTCTTGGTATGATTGATGTTGTGTTAGTGTTTACTCTTGTACTGTATTATTGTGTTAGAAGCTTATTTGTGATATTGTGCTTTGAGCGTTTATTTCACTCCATTGCATTACTTCATATCATCTTATATCGATTTGGGGTTAAGATATTATGAGACTTATGGTAAGTCTATGACTTAATTTAAGAGATTGTTGGGTTGCACCTTCGATAGCATATTGTTAAATCCTTATATACTTTCTCCTTATTTGATCCCATAATTGTTGGTTAATATTATGTGATTAAGCTTGAAATTTATATGCTGTTTAGTGAGTTTTCTGTATGTGTTTCTCTCTAATTATGGATCATGAAGTGGCTAGTGTTGATTCACCTAGGGTATAATGCTTACCCTATTCTAGTTATGGGTGTTAACCGTTGTTTTGGGTTACCCTGGTAGGATTAAGTATTATAATTTGGCGGGTTATAGATTAATTAGATACCTTGGGTAGCCAGAGTGGTGGTTCTCGCCATCACTTTGAATTAGGGTCGGTTATCGACGATGCTTGCTGAATATATGTGGATTTTCGTACTCGCTCTGGTTTTTCTTTCATTTCCTATTTTCTGCACTCCGTGCAGGTATTAGATCGAGTATCAGTTTGTAGATTATTTCTTATTGCTTTAACGTTGGAGAGATCGAGATAGTGATGGATGGACTTTAAGCTTACTCGGATATCTTCGTCACTATCCTGTGCTTACTTTCACATACAAGATATGTAAGAAATACTTGTTACAAATCTGTATTAGAGGCTTGTATTAGTGATAATCAGACCCCGATATGTATCGTGAATATTATTTCTTCTTTATTTATATTTTGAGTTTATTTCTTTAGTCTCCTACTTCTTATTCTTAAATTGTGTTTTTGGGTTTGGATAGACTTATCTGTACTAGAGGGTGCATAGGTCTCATTACGTACTTATTTTTGGGTTGTGACTGTGAACTTCAACAATAAATTCAAAACAAATTATGAACAATAAAATAAAGTTCAAACTATTTCCGAAAAATTGTAATCAAACTTAAAAAGAGATGAAGATTGAAGAATCAAGTCCTTTGAATTTACAGTGTGTCCTTAAGAAAACTGTTTTCCTCAAGTACTCGAGGTTGTGAAATAAATCCTTCCAAGATAAAATGATTCACTTCAGTAGAATAGTGGTATCTCAAATTCTACCAAACAATGAACCCACTCAACAGTAGCAAGTCACACTAGAGTTTTTTTTCATGAAGAAGAGTTTTTGAACTTAAATTTTTTTTCTAATATTTGAAAAAAAATCTTATATTTATAGCCAAAAGGTGTTGCTTCAAAAATGAAGCAACGGTTCTTGAAAAGTTAGTGTTTCGAACTGTCGAGCCAATTTGCGGAGCCATTTATGGGTGCACATGGCCATGTGCGTCCGCAGATCATTCAACGTCCTAAACAGAATGTTGATATGGCATTTGCATTCGCAAATGACCATATCTGGATTCAAATTCTCTCGTTGTTATTCAAGATAAGATTTTTGGATTAAATAATCATTAGCAATTAAGTTTCAAATGTATTCGAAACCAACAAGCTATGACGACGACACGGGGCTTATCTTCATCTTACATCATAAACAACATGGAGTAGTGCTTCTATATTTAAACACAAATTCCTTTCTCTCACCACACTTCTTTTTTAATGTGAAAGCACAATTCACTTTTTCATTCATTTATTTTCTCCATTTTTTATTCACATTTTATTGCTATAACCCAAAAAAATATTGTTATAACGAATGACTATTATAATAATATTTGACTGTATTTGAACAATTATAGTAAGGGAAGGGGAAAAAAAGATAAAATGGCAAAACAAACAGAGAAAGAAGAGGGTTTCAACTGATGGAGGTTGGACGAAAAAGAGAAGTGAAAATAAATGAAATGAAGGGTTTGGGATCGGGTATGGTAACAATTGAAAACAGGGATTGAAAAGAATCCGAGAATCCAACAATGGAGGAAAAAGATATTGAAGAAGAGTAGTAAGCAATAGTGTTTTTATTGATTTCTGATCTGTCAAAGACTAGATTACAAAGCTATATAGTGCATAGGAGAAACTTTAGAAGCTACAGGCTAATCCTGAAAAAAGTTAGGGGTCTTTTGGTGTAAGGTATTAGAAAAAATAATCTTGGGATAAAATGTTTGATAGCTTGTTTGGTTGTCAAGTTCGGGATAACTTATCCCGGTATTAACAAATAGTATCGGTGTAAGTTATTCCATCATTTTGATTGTACAACTAATCCCATCATATTTTATCTTGGGATAAAACAATGAAATGACAAAATTACCCATCAAATCCTTTGATTATTACTTT
>NC_061119.1:118810009-118819290 GCF_002878395.1 Capsicum annuum
GATTTTCTAGTCATTTTGAATTCACTGGAGAATAATATATATTATTCTTCTCATGTGCACAATGAATATAATCATAAATGTGAGAATCACCTCTACTTGGATATAATCATAAATGTGATAATCACCTTTACTTGGATATTTGATTTCAACAGATATGATTTGGCCGATTTTACCAGATAATCACTTTTCAAGTTTGCAAACCAGGTTACTTATATGCAATATCTACTTTCCACCACTAGGGTGCTAAAGCGTTGAGTATGCATGGTTAGAAATTCCTTCAACTTATCAAGGACATGGCACATAATTGGACAATACACATGAATCTGATATATCTATACATAATTGAACACACAAAAAAATCTTAGAAATAATGCACACATAAAAATAATTAAGCTAAATAAGGTGAAGGGTATTTTTTGTAAACAAACATTATATTCTTAGAAAGAATGCAATGCCTATTATTTTTAGTATCACAAACCAAACAACCACTAAAAATTAATACCAGGATAACTAATTCTCGGACAATTAATTCCAGCTTAACTAATTCCTGCATAACTAACCCAACTTAACTTGTCTGTTAAATTATGCTAGCTAGGCAGTAGGATCCATTGATAAAAGCACAACTTGAGAGAGAATGAACAGAGGAAAGAATGAGATTTTATTTTGAGCTAAGATGAATCCATTATTGTGCAATGTAATAGTGTATCTCTCTACTTATACAATTATGCAAAAGCCCCTAACAACTAACCGACTAAACACAACTAATTACAACTCATTTACAGCTGGCATTTCAGTCTCAACACCTAATGTTAGTAACTAAATTTTCTAACTAATTTTATGATACCATCCTTCAAGTAATTCCACTCTCAAAACTCCCCCTCAAACTGGTAGGTGCAAACATATTTAGCACTCCCAGTTTGGACATCAAATAATCATGTTGATATCTCAGAAGTTCTTTGGTTAAGTGCCTGCTTGTTGTTCCTTCGTACCAATGAGATGCATTTGTATCAACCCTTCCTGATTTTTCTCTCTAATGAAATAGCAATCAATCTCTATGTGTTTGGTTCACTCATGATAAATAGGGTTAACTGCTATTTGCAAGGCTGCCTTGTTATTACTAAAGAGGTCTACTATTTTTTCAATCTTATTCCTAATTCTTCATATAATCTAATCAGCTAAACTATTTCTGATAATGTTGTTTCCATACTTATGTACTTTGATTCTGCCGACCTCCTAGAGACGGTTGTTTTTTTCTTTGATTTCCAAGATATAAGTGACTTTCCATGCTTCACAATGTTTCCAGTTACTGATCTCCTAGTGCTCGGGCATAAGGCCTAATCGGCATCACAATAAGTTGTCAATATGTCATCCTTTTCACTACTCGACAAAATTCCCTTGCTAGGATCTTTCTTGAGATATCTAACCACTCTCAAAGCAGCTTCCCAGTGAAATATTTTGGGTTGCTGCATGAATTATCTGAGTGTTTGAACTGCAAATGCTATGTCTATCCTGGTATGAGTCAAGTACAATAATCTTTCTATCAATCTCTGATATTTCACTTTATCTTTTAATAGTTCATCATCCTGCAAATCCATCACTGTATCTGTTTCCTTTGTTGTGAGTTTCTGATTGAATTCTAAAGGTGTGCAAACTGATTTGGATGCACTCAAGCCCAATTTATTGATTAATTCAAGAGTGTACTTTCTCTGGTTCATTAGAATACCTTTGTTTGATTTTGAGAATTCCATTCCCAAAAAATATTTCATTTCACCTAAATCCTTCATTTTGAATACTTTTTGTAAATCTGATTTGGCTGTTTTATCAATTGAGTATTGTCACCTGTGATGAGCATATCATCCACATATACAAGGATCACCACTATATGGTGTCCATTTCTTCTGGTAAACAGAGAATAGTCTGAGCCACTTTGAATAAAGCCAAGATTGACAAGTGCATCTTTTATTTTACATTCCAATGTCTACTTGTTTTAATCCATACAAGGATTTGATTAGCCTACATACTTTTGGAACACCATTAACAGACTTCCCTAGCTATCAAATACTTGAGGGATCTGCATGTATACCTTATCATATAAATCACCTTATAAAAAAGCATTATGGACATCTATTTGGTGGATTGGCCAACCAGAAGATGCAACAATAGATATTACAGCTCTAACAATGACAATTTTGATAACAGGAGAGAATGTCTCATAATAGTCGAGTCCTTCTTGTTGGTTGTATCCTTTGGCTACCACTCGCGCCTTATATTATTCAATTTCCCCATCGGCTCTATATTTGACCTTAAAAATCCATTTGCACCCAATAGGTGCCTTACCAGGTGGTAATAGAATAATTTCCCAGGTCTTGTTGTCAATAAGATCTTGAAGCTCAGAGTTCATGGAATCAACCCATCGAGGATCTGAAGAAGCCTCTTGGAAAGACTGAGGTTCCACTATTGAGGTAAAAGTATCTAAAGACTGTCTGTAAGAAGGTTTTATACCATCATAACCAATAGAGTGAGCCATGGAATAAGGGACATCAGTAGAAGAAGATGTGGATGAAGAGGTTGCTGTGACAAAATCAGTCATCCAAGAAGGTTATTATCTAGGTTTACTTGACCTTCTTTGGGACTCAACCAGAGTTGGAATTGGTGAGAATACAGAAGATGGTCCAGAAATGGGGTTTAAATTGGGGTCAACGTCAGGAGCAGAAGGCTCAGAAGTATCTGGTGGAGATAGTAAGGGATCAGGAGTTGGTGGTGATGTAAGAAAAGGTATAGGTAAGACATCACTAGCTAGTGGAATGTCATGAAATAAGGGATCCCGCGTAGATGCAGTGGCCTTAAATTTGAAAGAAAAAAAAATTCTCCAAAAACAACATCCCTATTAATGAAAAAAGTGGAAGTGGCTAAGTCAAGAAGAATATACCCTTTTGTCAGGTCGGAGTAACCCATTATAACAACTTCTACTGCTCTAGCACCAAACTTGTCTAGCACAGACAGCTTCTTGGCAAAACAAAGACAACCCATGGTTCACAAGTGGTTAATAGAAGGTTTCTTGCCATAAAAAATCTCATATGGACTTTTCCCTTGAAGAACTACAGAGGGAAGTCTGTTAATAATATGCGTAGCAGCTAAAACGCAATGTTCCCAGTACTTTAAAAGAATGTTTTCCTGTAATTGAATCCTTTTCGCAATCACTAGTATATGTCTGTGCTTTCTCTCTGCAACCCCATTTTGCTGGGGTATATAAGCACAAGTTCTTTGATGTTGAATGCCATAAGAGTGGAAATGGGCACTACATTCAGCATTCACAAATCACCACCATTATCCGATCGTATCACTTTCACATTTCTATTAAATTGGTTCTAAATTACCAAAAGAAAATACCTCAAGATAACGACTACATCAGATTTCAATTTCAACAAAAATAACCAGGTGATTCTGGAATGATCATCAACAACAACTAGGAACATTTTATTCCTATCATAAGTATGAACATTATAGGGACCCCAAACATCAATATAGAGCAAATAAAAAAACTCAGAAGCTAAACTAGTGCTTGTAGGAAAAGGCAATCTAGTATGCCAAGCCATAGGGTAAACAGAACAATTCTCAACTATATCTAAACCATCAAGTTATGAGGAACCAAATAGCTTTTTGAGTGTTCCAACAGAAGTATGACCCATCTTTCTATGCCAGAGACCAATATCTACCTTAGGAATATGCATGAATAAGCTTTCCTGCTGCCGTTTTATTGTAGAATTAAGGAAAAAAAGCAAGTATAGGCCACCTCTTTCTCTACTAATCACTTTGAAAGGTCCTGGAAGATACAGAATACAGGGAAAAATAGTACTAAATATTTCAGTTCTCTAGTAAGCTTAGAGACTAAAAGTAAGTTATAGTGAAAATCAGGAATGAACAACACATTCTCTATAATGCCTGTGCCCAAAATCTAACATGAACCTGCATGGGATGTACTAGTGGATTGACCATTAGGTAAATTTACCTCTTTAGATGATAACCATCAAGTTTTACCTTGTTGTGAAGCATGTTTAAGTCTGATATCATATGATTAGTGGCTCTATTGTCCACAATCCAATCCTGCTTATCAGAGGAAGCAAAACAAACATGAGTAATACCGGCCATGTTGACTGAACAATGTTCAGTTTCCTTTTTATTTAGCAGCTGCACAATATCAATGTATTACCAGGTGTGAAATAAGGCTTGGGCTATGCAAATCTATGAACTACTTGCATATACTTACTATTGGAAGCACCGACTTATGTTGCCTTAGTATCTACAGAAATATTATGTGCAGTTTGAACACCTTATTAGTTCAGTTTCTCATGAGGACCTGGCTTCTTTTTGTATGGATAGTCAGGCGGATAACTAATTAGGCGATAACAAGATTTAGCTATATGTCCCTGCAATTTATAGTAGTCGCATCTCTAAGAGTATTCCTTCTTCTGACTATGCATATATGTAGGATAATCATTTCTCAAACTAAAATCTTTCTTAAGACCTTGCACATGTCTGCGATTGTGTGAATATCCAGAATTAGCTCTCATCAAAGCAGTGATGTCTCCCATATCCTTGGTACCCAAAGTCCCTGCTATACTCCTTTGACTTTCTCTTTCAACTAACATTGAGTCAGTCTTGTTCAGAGAGAGAGTTGGTACTATCATCAAAATCTGACCTTGAGCTTGCTCATATGTTTCGTTCAATCCCATGAGAAATTGCAGTAGTTTTTGGCATTGCATAGAAGTTATAAACTCTCTTGATTTATCATAATTGCAACCAGGTATTGGTGCCAAAGAGTCAAACTCTGCCTAGAGCATTCTAAGCTCTCTATAATAAACAGAGATGGAATCTGTACCTTGAGCTGCAGTTGCAATATCTCTGTGAATTTGGAAGATTCTGGAGCAATCTACCTTGTCAAATTGTTCCTTCAAATCATTCCACACAGTTGATGCACTTGAAGCATATATAATTCTGTTGAGCAGTTAGGTCGAGATTCAATTCATGATCCATGAAAACACGATCACATTACATCATTCCCATATATATGCCAGATTCGAGCCAAATTGTTCCTTTTTGCAAGTACCATCAATAAATCCCAATTTGTTACGACCTAGAATAGCAATTCGCATACCATGACTCTAGACTACATAGTTGTCGGTGCTAGTTATTTGCATCGAAATTAAGACTACACCAGATATATCAGTTGAATGTACGAAGAGAGGATGATTGTGACTGAGTTTCTCAGGCAGTTCAGTGTCGAGCATTGGAGCTAGCTCCGGTCGTCTTCTATCTGTTTGTGTAAATGCAGAAAATACCATACTATATTTGTGGCTCTGATACCATGTTAAATTGTGCTATCTAGGCAGTAGGATCCATTGATAAAATCATAGCTTGAGAGAGAATGAACAGAGGAAAGAAGGAGATTTTATTTTGAGCTAAGATGAATCCATAATTGTGCAATGTAACAGTGTATCTCTCTACTTATACAATTGTGCAAAAGCCTCTAACAACTAACCGACTAAACACAACTAATTAAAACTCATTTACAGCTGGCATTTCAGTCTCAACACCTAGTGTTAGTAACTAACTTTTCTAACTAAATTTCTCATACCATGCTTCAAGTAATTCCACTCTCGACATTGTCTTCAAACCAAACGACCCCTTAAAGTCTAATAGACTAACTAACTTCTGAAAGGTAGTGCTACAGTATTAACTAACTTTTGAAATCTACGGTAACTAACTAATTCCAGCGCAATTATTGAAGTGCAACTACAATACATGTATCATATGGGTTAAAGTAAGGGTAGATTTATAAAGTGAATCCGAGATTTAAAATTGTACGAGTTATTTGTTTTTGAGCTTGTCTCGTGTATTTTGTCAAAATTAGAGACAAATTAGTGCCAAAGTATAGCGGTAGGGTTGTAACTGAAACGATACTCAATCGAAGGGTATATTTAAACTATTTTGAATAACATAATGGAGTATGACCCTTTTTCGGTTAGTGAATGATTAAGAATATGGTGACAAAAGTATCTAAAAATAATAT
The DNA here is from genome assembly GCF_002878395.1 of Capsicum annuum. Taxonomy (NCBI): domain Eukaryota; kingdom Viridiplantae; phylum Streptophyta; class Magnoliopsida; order Solanales; family Solanaceae; genus Capsicum; species Capsicum annuum. The sequence goes on from NC_061119.1 coordinate 118,816,080, forward strand.
GATATTAAGCTAATTTAGAATCTATATCTTTAAGCCATTTAAGAATTCCTGTAAAAAGAGTTTGTAATTAAACAAAAATATAGAATGTGATAAGTGGGATATGTTCCTCTTCCTTGTTAGCCTGTGAAAGTTGAATGTGTCCAGAAATAGAAGTCCTATCTAAATTGCAGAATTATGAGAAAGAAAAAGAGGATTTTGGGTAAATAGAAGCTACTTCACTCAGATCAATTCTTCGCTGCAATCGCTTTGATCGAACAAAACAAAAGAAGAGCGTATGTCCTTTATACAGAACTTTTATCTACCAGCGTTTAACGAACTAGATGATATCTGCCCAATGGATAGCGAGCGGCGTGATATATTGATTGTATCAGTAGTAAACACTTCCAAGAACTTGGATGTGATTTCATCAACTCTATCAGATCCATTAGAGCTCTGCTCAAAAACTGGAAGTGATTCATCTCCATTGAGGTACTTCATTACTTGTTTCATAGTTGGCCTAGCTTCTGGTCTTGAGTGAGAGCAAACAAGCCCCAGCCCCAAAACCATTTGAACCTCTTTATCTGCATAGACTGAATTCAACCTAGGATCAACTGCATCAATAATATTACCTAGTTGTAAACATTCTATCACCCAATCAGCTAGTACTAAAGCTCCTTTCCCTGATTCATAGATAATAGGCGGTCTTCCACTAGCTACTTCAAGAAGTAGTACACCATATGCATACACATCCGTGCTCGTTGAAGCCTTCCCTGTACGTGTCAATTCTGGTGCTATGTACCCTATTGTTCCAACAACATTAGTAGTGTGTGAATTTTTGCCATGGTCGTATAATCTTGCTAGTCCAAAATCCCCTAACTGGCCATTCAATTCACCGTCAATTAGGACGTTGCTGCTCTTCACATCACGATGTATTACCACTTGATCCCATTCTTCATGCAAGTAAAGAAGCCCTGCAGCAATCCCTTTAATGATGTTAAATCTTTGATCCCATGTTAGAACAATGTCCCTTTTCTGTCTGTAAAGTAATGAATCAAGACTCCCATTTGGGACATAGTCATACACTAGGAGAAGATCATTCTTGGTCTTGCACCAGCCTTGAAGGTTGACCAAGTGTTTGTGCCTTAGCCTGCCTAAGCTTTCGATCTCAGCTACAAATTCTCTCATTCCTTGAAGAGAATTGCTTGATATCTTCTTCACTGCAACCTCGGCTCCGTTAGTAGGCAAAACACCCTTGTAAACAGTACCAAATCCTCCAACTCCAATCAGCTCGCTGTCCTTGAATCCCCTGGTTGCGTTGTAAAGATCTCTATATCGAAATCTGTGAGGACAATCCAGCTCCCAGTCCTCTAGAACTTCATGTTGCCTAATCCTTCTATAGATATAAAATGCCCCAACGAGAAGGATAATCACAGAGGAAAATGATGCAATCAAGGCCCTTTTGAGATGGGAATTCTTGGAGGATGTTGGCTCTTCAGGTGGGGCAGTGGGTAGCTTAGCAAGATTTAAAGGATCAGCAGTTCCATTCAACCGAAAACTCCAACCCAAGATATAATGAGAGCTTGCTTTATCTCCCGTGGCTGCTGAGAAACCAGCATACATATTTTCCGTCAACACAGGGGACAAATCTATTTTATGAGTGATCAGAGGTTTAATTGGTTTTGAAACTAACATGGGAGATACAGTTACATTTACCACTTTGTTCACTCCATCATAATCAATCCAAGCCTGAATTGATTCTCCTTTTTGTAGATATACCTGCTCTGTAATATCAGTGTTATTAATATAGTAATCGGCTGATTGTGATGCGATAGACTCCACACGATTGATATTGATCCCAATGTGATTTCCGTCTGCGTCCACACCTTCATTGCGACCATTCACAGTGTCAAATTCAACCATAAAGATGTGGTTAGTATCCTTGCCGTTGTTCATCGAGTTGAAGACTCCAAGGAAGTGATTGCTCTGAGCACCCGGAAAACCCCGGTTTGGAGATAAGGTGAAAGCAAAGCCAAAGCCACCAGAAGTTTCCGCAAGAGGGACAATGGCGAAGACGAAGTATGTACTAAATGAAGAAGCATTTTTAGCACTAGTGGAGCTTTTAATAGGTATATGATTGGGGTGGAAAGCATGACCTATGACATGATATGTTCTATTAGTGAGCTTAAGTGCTCCACTAGGATTGATAAATGCACCTCCATCTGTGATGATATCTGAGTTATTGAATCCATTGTAAACAAAATCAAATGATTGAGCTTTTACAAGAATAAAGCAAAAGAATGCAAGAATAACTAGGCAGTAAGGGCTGTCCATGGAGTTGTTGGAATGTACAAGTTATTTTGTGCAATATTTATATTCAACTCAACAAGCCAATTAGAACATGCCTTGTATGGAAATGGAGTAAACGGACGAAGAGGTTTTATTTTTCAAAGTCTCTGGTGCCTCATTAATTTGTGGAGAGACTTTGAAACAAGCAAAAAATATGGGAATTGAAAGTTTGAGTATCCAAAGAAAACCTTTAATTTAAAGAGAAATTATCATATCAAAGTCGTTATAGGTTGACCTTAAAGTAGCACATTAGAGGGAAAAAAACGGTTGCCATATACCACTAGCTAAAAAATTAAATATTTTTTCATTCTAAATTGTTCAATGGTTATTCGCCATATTTTTTGATTAAATCGGTGGGAAAAAAAATAGTAGTGTTAAAATTAGAAAGCTTTCCATTGTTTCAGTGAAAATAAGTTTCGCAACATGCGTTTTTTCAAGGAGCTAGATTAGTGGGAAATGGCTGTACACTATATAACTTGGAAGGATGATTTGAACTTTGAAGTTTTCAACTTTTCTAGAATAGAGGATTATATGTGAAGAACAAACAAGCAACACGATCCACACAAAAACTTTGGTGGTTCTATTAAGTTGATTATGTTTTTTGGGAGTGTTTAATTGGTAGTCTAAGAATTGTTCTTACGGTTCTTTGGAAGCATAATTTTATTGTAGGAGTTTAGTTTAGCTTTAGTAAACACAAACCATGTGTTATTTAATGTCAAACCATGTTTAACATTTTTATCCAGTGCCGCCTTCACTTTTCAACGACACATGAGGCTAAAAAGCTTTCCATGGTTATATAACGCATAAATTATTCTTGAAAAGGCAAAGAAACTACACATTTGACTAATGATATTAAACTATATGATTGTTTAGTGGTACATAGTCA
>NC_061119.1:118822290-118887650 GCF_002878395.1 Capsicum annuum
AATCAAAACCATAACAATTTAATCAAAATCAAAACCATAACAATTTATCTTTTTTTTTAAGATGACAAATCCAACTTCTCCTACTAGTTTCCCCTATCACCATTATCATCACCATGTACCTATTCCCCCTATCACTATTTGTTTCCCTATCAGTATTCCCCATTTTGGTATCATCAAAAGGATTAAACAGTAAATCAAATGTAAGTAAATAGATACAAGTTAACTCATGGCCACTGGGCAACACAATCTGAATAGAGATGAAACAACACGAGATGAGGGCATTGGCAAAACACACAACAACACAACATTTATATATTAGGCATAGTCATAATAATCAGTATAATATAAGTTTTGAAAATAAAATAAAAATAAGTAGCCGTTATCAGTACCATAAGAAACAAGGAAGGATAACATATGTGATAGCCTTAGGCGGAGGGTTTGAGAAGGGACTTAAAGAGCAAAGTGACCCTCTCAGTAGAGTTATCATGGGCTTTGAGAAGCTTATCAGTCAGATCAACAATCTTTTTCTCCAATCATACATTATTAGCCTTTAGCTTAATGTTCTCAGATTTCAGAAAGTCTGCCACACCAGGTCTCTTAGTCTATTCCTTCTGCAAAGAAGCCTTCAGCTTTGAAATCTCAGTATCCTTCTGAGAAAGTAGAGTAGTTAGTTTTGCCACTTCTGTTGTACCCTCTTGGTCAGTGATAATATCACAACCCGAACTAAGGTTTGGCCGTGATGGATATCCCGAACTATGAAGTCCCGAATGTCCTACTCTATCTGGTACTCATGCACAACATTCATATAATAAGAGAATATGCGAAAATACAATCTGATATAGAAACATGGTCATTAACTCTGAGTTTCAATACATGAGAATGAAATTTACAATTTAAAACATCTAAATAAGATCTGACTCAGTCTGCGAAATCTCTACTACATCTTAAAACTATTCTTAAAACTGGGACAAGGCCTCAGTAGATCAAACCAATGGAATAACATAATCTGAAATAACAGGCCTTCTAGAACAAAGAAGGCTCACAACTGAACAGATCACTTCTCTATGGAATACTCTACTGATTACCTGGACCCTTGGACTGAGCCTCCAAACCTGGGAGGTAGGGGTCAATACAGATGTAATAGTATGCAGAGCAGATCCAAAATACTAGTTTATATTCAACATATATGAGAGCAATTTAAAATAGTTCATAAACATATCAAATAGTAAGAAATCTCATGAAAATTTTCAAAAGACTGTAAAATCATCTGAACTCTAAGACACTCTTAGTTTTACTTCTGCGCTAGGTGGTATACCCTATAACTCTAAAATTCCATTGGCTATATGGAATCCGCCATTGACTCAGCGGGGAAGCCTCCAACCCAAATGTGTTGCAAAGATTGGAGTTTCTGACTTTGCTACGCCATACGGCTGTCGCCAGCATAAAAATAATATACCCAGATCGACAAATCATGATTTTAGGCTAAGAGTTCCTTGAACTCAAACCTTATTCGGGTAACCACCTAACCCTCTTTAAGCCCAATTTTTAACTCTTTAAAACATGTATTCTCTGAAATCAAACTCTGAAAACATACTCTATTATGACATACATACTTATGGTATCGTCATACCATTGACTTGCAAGTCACATCTCTGAGCCATTATTAGCTTATTACAATCTTTGTTTTGAAAACATAAATTTAGGACCACCATATCAATAAATTATTTCAAAGAACTCTTTTTCTAAAACTCATGTAAACATATGTATGCAACTCTCTTTGTCAAACTTTCAATGATGCAAGGTGATCATGTTAAATCTCTTAATCTCATGCAAATCTTTCTCTTTTAACAAAATATATTTACATCAAGAATTTCCCTCTCTTAAATATCTAAATCATGCTCAAAATACTATGGTATTTGAGTAAACAAATTTCAAGCCATAAATCATGCATTTTAAATCTTTCACATTAAGTCATCACAAGAGAGGGATTTCATAAGTTGTGCTCTCAAACAATCTTAAATCTAAATTTTCATACATATACATATACATGTAAATCAATTTAAGGGGAAAAAGCCTAAAGACCAAATCAACAATACAATTAAACATTCATAATGCATAATAAATCATGTATTTCAAAAACCCCTTTCTAAATTCATACTTGATAATCTTTAAATCATGTTCTAGTTTTTACAAGCCCATATAGTTTTTAGGATAAACCCCACGTACCTCAATTTAGAAATTTGATGGATGATTCTTGAAGCCTACGATTTGGGGATTCCAAATCTTTAATCAATCTTGAAAACCCCCGGTTAAATCTTGAGTTATTTGGATTTTCTTGTTTGAAACCCTAAGGAGTGTTCTTGATGATTTTTGATGAAAATATCAATAATGAGGTCATTTAGGATTAAATCCCGTGTTTAGGCTAATAAGAGGGTGGAAAATACCTAATATACCCTTAATGAGAAGGACTAAAAATATAACTGGGATCCTAATTTCATGGGCCACCGTGATGCGCCACAATCGTGGTGGCTCACTAAAAATTGATGAGTGGGATTCTTAAGGTCACTGCGACATGGAGCCATCGCGTTGTCCCACTGGTTGGGACCTGAAACTTCAGCGTGACGCGCCACAATCGTGCTATGCTACTGGAACTTGACAATCTCTAAATAGGCCCCCTCCGCGATGCGCCAAGAACCAAAATGACGGTGTTTTACGACTAGAACTTAAATTATCCATAACTTCTTGCCTGTGTATCGGATTTGGGTGATTCTTAAATCAACGGAAAGCTCATTAAATTTTCTACATGATAAAAAGTCAAAATTAGGGAAATTATATGTGGTTTAAACTTTACTCACTTTGGAAGTAAAAAATGAGACTAAGCTTCTTTGACATAATTTTAGTCATTTAACTCTAAGATCATATTACCACAAGATAACGCATGGACAATTTTTTTTGTGGGATGTTACATTATCCCCCCTTGGATCATTCGTCCCTAAATAATGATGCGGAAATATAGACAAGCACGATTTAAAGTATACTAAGTCCATTAAAGAATAAGACAAAGATTGTACCTTTTATTTCGTCATCCACCGGATTAAACAAGTCTGGGTATCTATCTCTCATGTCACTTTATGATTCCCAAGTTACTTTCTCAACTTTCTGATTTCTCCACAACACCTTAACCGACACTATCTCTTTGCTCCTCAACTTCCGAACTTGGCGATCTCAAGTTCTGGTGCATGCGACCTTGGAATCAAGCCCAACGCGGTGCTAAATAGTACTCCCTTACTTAAGCTCAGAACTTCTAAGAAAAATCCACCTTAAACAACTACGAAATATGCAATGAAAGCCAACTATGCTTCCCTTTAGCTTAAATCAAATGGTGTGGATTTTCTTTCTTAGCTTAGGATTAAAATCAACTCTTTTATTGAAACTTTGGTAGACTATCACCAATAGGCTTTAAAATTTTAATAGCTTAGAAATACCAATAAAACTTCTTGAAACACTTTAGAAAGTATCAAAAATTCATTCTTGGACTTAAGGCATGTATATTCTTAAAGGATCACAATCTCACAATAAAGCTTAATTCATGACACCAATCTTGGAAACTAATAAAAATATCACATCAATATAGGAATATGCAATTTATAGCATGGATTATCAATTCAAATCATAAAAAAGTGAAATAATCATGCAATTTAATGCGTGAACAACTTATCAATTCATATATTCAAAAATAATATAATTTGGGTGCAGACCCACTTGCAAATATATGAAATTCATTTATAAAATTGAATTTTTGGGCACAAGAATGAAAGAAGTATTCTTGTTCAAACCCTACATACCTTGAATTAGGAGCTTTGGATGAACTCTAGCCCTTGGGACTCAAGTCGTACACTTGCAATGGATATTCGTGATGCTCTTGGGTTGACGAATCCAATACTTGAATCAATTTGAAGAACTAATGGTTAACTTAAGAGATTCTTGTAATTGGGTTTGGATGCTTAGGGGTTTTAATTTGAGTGAAATTTTGAGAAAAATCGTATATGATGCTTGGAATGACCATGGATTTGGTGTTTGGACAATTCAAGGGCTTGGAAAAATTCCAAAGTGCCCTTTTTAACTTTTGTATGAAGATGGAAAAATTAAATTGGAAAACCCAATTTTATGGGCCACCGCGACACGCCACTATCGCGGTGGCTCACTAGAATTTGACAAACGGGATTCTGGGGGTCACCAGGACACGGTGCTATTGCGTCGTCCAACTGGTTGGGACCTGGAACTTCATCACGACGCGCCGCTATCATGGAATTCACTAGAAATTGACAATTTTCAAGTAGACCCTCTCCATGACATGCCAAGCACTAAAATGATATTGATTTATGACTAGGACTTTAATTAGCCATAACTTCATGCTCTGATTTTAAATTTGGCCGAATCTTATATCGTTGAAAAGCTAATTAAATTTCTCATATGATAAAAAGTTGAAATTAGGGAAATTTTATATGGTTTAAATGAAACTCACTTAGGAAGTCATTCCTTAACCTTCTGAAGGTGAAATTAAGTTTAAGAAAAGTTCATGGTATTATAGGTCACATAAGATAAACTTGACACGGGGTCTAAAAAAACATAAACACCAAAGTGAAAGACGGAAAGAATACCAGTAACAACTTTAGGAGAATCTTCCTTCTCCTAATGGGATGGTAAGGCATAAAACCTGTTCTGGCGCTGACCGCCAACAGTACTGGAAAAATCACCCTGAGGAGGAGCTGGATGAGCTAAAGGTGTTGGGGCACTATTAGCCTGAGTCTGAGGTTGCACATCTCTGTTCCTCTGCCTAGCATGCGGACACTCTCTTAGTCTATGTCCCAAGCTAACACAACTAAAACAATCCCTCTGTTAAGCCAAATACTCGAAGGGATGGGTCCTACCACACTTAGCGCAGGGAAGATAATTAGGACTATTACTTACACTGTTCAGGGACTTGGACATAGGAGGCCTATTCCCTTTCTCTTTCCTATTTATAAGCGGGGGAGCACTAGCTGATGAAGGGGTTGGCATAGACGAACGGCTCAAAAATTATAGACGGTTCCCTTCATGGGACCTAGCCTGACCATACTTATATTTCTCGTATCCAGCCCTCTTGTTTCACCTCATGCTATCTTTTTCCTTTATCTTGTCTGCCTCTATTTTCTGGGCATGAATTATCAGCCTAGCAAGATACGTTTCCCTGTTGAGCATAGAAGTCCTACATTTTTTTAACACCAGTCCAGATACTCCAGTCACGAACTTGCTCATACTAGCTCGGGTTTCCGAAATCAAATCAGAAACATATTTGCCCAACTAGTTGAACTTAAGAAAATACTCCTTAACAGTCATTGAGCCTTGCCACAGGTTCATGAATTCCTCTATCAATGATTCCCTCATCTCAAGCAGGAAGAACTTGTCAAATAATGCATCTAGGATCGCCTGCCAAGTAGTAGGGGTTGCATCTTCCTTTCTATTCTTCCTCCATGTCACTACCCAGTCATAAGCAATATCCTTCAACCTGTAAGATGCCATCTTAGCACTTTTTTTCTCAGAAATATGCATCACCTGCATGATCTTCCTCACCTTTTCGAGATACAACCTTGGGTCCTCACCTTCCTTTGACCTATAGATCTATGGCTATTTCATCCTTATGAAATCATGAATCCTAGAAGAGGCTAAATTACCTCTCTGCTAAGGTGGAATGCAAACTGGTTATTATCCTGAACATTCACAATAACTTCTTAGGCGAACCCCTAAAAGGCTACCTGAAACTTAACATGAGACACAGTCTTATTCAAGGGTAAATAAGCTGGGGTTGCTCGTTATTGTTTCTGCGGGCATTCGCTCTTCGGAAAGGCATATTCTAAAATAATAGAGCATGAATCAATAGCTGGGAGGGACAAATATAGGCACAATAGAAAATGAAAGAAAAAAACAACTTTTTTTTCTAAAATGACTTGTAGCCTCTTTCTTATAGATGTGGCGCGCTACACATCGATGATCAAGACTCTACTTAAAATGGCTTGTCAGACTCCCTAGGACTCCTTATACCTTATGCTCTGATACCAAGTTTGTAATGCCCCGAAATTCTATCCCGAAGCATCACACAATGCTTAAGGCTACAATTAGCCCCAAGCTAACCCTTTGATCCTGCTACTTAGTATAAAGCTTATTAAATATAATGATAGAAAAATAAGGAATAATATCATATCATGTCTAACAGAAATCCAAATGGGTTCCGTAAAAGTAAAAAAATACTGCAAATCTAAACATACTGACCATCTAGTCTGATAAAGCCTCTACTACTCAACAAACCAGAGAGCCATTGGGACAGATCCCCAACTAAATCAAACTAAATTGGAAATAGTAGAACCATAACTAAAAATACTAAAGTATCTAGAGATAGGTCCTCGAACCATGAGGACTCACCATAGTTGAGATGTAAATAAAGGTAATCAGGATCATCGACACTAGTGGAACTGAGCACCTGAACCTATATTATGAGACAATGTAGCACACAGATGTATATGTGTATCAGCACTTGGGAATGCACTGAGTATATAAGGGTGTATGCAATTACATATCAATACAATAAATCTTACAGAAAACATACATAGTATTATAGATGACTCATATAGTTTGTATAAATCTCTCATAAATCATTACTAATGAAACATGTAGTATAAATCACGTGAGCAATTCCACTTTATTCTAAATCTGTATTCTTTCTTTTATCACCAGCTTGTAAACTAGTTGAACTCTTAAAGAAACAACTTTTAGAATATTCACTTTAGTCTTTTGAAAATAGGGAACTTCTTTTAAACTCAGGGACTTGAAACCTTAATAACTTTAAGACTTGAGACTCTAGGAAACTTAGGAGTTTCTTCTAACCGACATAAACCATGTGAGCTACATGGAGTCTAATGTTTTGCCCAAGTTAGGGAGAGCTATTCTTTCCTTGCCATCAGGGTAGAATCTCTTACTTTTAGTGATCACTAGCTTAACCCACTTGGGGTAAATCAAATCCTATGGTGGCTCATAATTCTGGGGCATGAGACCTTGAAATCAAGCCCAACTCAGTGCTAAATACTACTCCCTTAATTAAGCTCAGAACTTTTAAGAAAAATCTACCTTAAACATCACAGAAATATGCAATGAAAACCAACCATGCTTCCCTTTAGCTTAAATGAAATGGTGTGAATTTTATTTCTTAGCATAGGATTAAAATCAACTTTTTTCTTGAAACTTTCGTAGAATATCACCAATAGGCTTTAAAACATTAATAGCATGGAAATATCAATACACTTCTTGAAATACTTAGAAAGTATCAAAAATTTGTTCTTGGATTTAAGGCATGTATATTCTTAAAGGATCACAATCTCACAATAAAGCTTAATTCATGACACCAATCTTGGGAACCCTTGAAAATATCACATCATTAAAAAAATTTACAATTTATAGCACGAATTATCAATTCAAATCATAAATAAGCAAAATAATCATACAATTCAAAGCTTGAACAACTTATCAATTCATATTATCCAAAATAATCAAATTTGGGTATAGACCCACTTCCAAAAACATGAAATTCAATTATAAAAATCGAATCTTAGGGCATAAGAATGAAAGAAATGTTCTTGTTCAAACCCTTTATACATTGAATTAGGAATTTTGGATGAACTCTAGCCCTTGGGACTCTATTCGTACACTTGAATGGATATTTGTGATGCTCTTGGGTTGAGGAATCCAATTCTAGGACTGACAGCTAGCAGTACTGGAAGAAGCACCCTAAGGAGGAGCTGGATGAGGTAAAGGAGTTGGGGATTATTGGCCTGAGTCTGAGGTCACATATCTCTATTCCCCTGCCTAGCATATAGACACTCTTTTAGTCTATGGCCCAACTTTCCACAACCAAAAAAACACCCTTTGTTTGGCCAAACACTCACTGGGATAGGTCCTACCACACTTAGCACAGGGAGGATAATTAGTCCAGTTACTTTAATTGTTCTGGGACTTGGACATAGAAGGACTATTCCCTTGCTCTTGCATATTTATGGGCATGGGAACACTAGGTGACAAAGGTGCTGGCATAGATGAACGACTCTGAAATTATGGACAGTTCCCTTCATGGGATCTAGACTGACCATGCTCATATTTCTTGAATCTAGCCCTTTTGTTACCCCCCACTCTATCTCTTTTTTTTTTATCTTTTCTTATTCTATTTGCTAGGTATGAATCATCAACCTAGCAAGATCCATGTCTCTGTTGAACATAGCAGTCCTACACTCTTTCAACACCAGTCTAGATGCTCCAATCATGAGCTTACTCATACTAGCTTAGGTTTGAGAAATCAAATCAGGAGTATATTTGGCCAACTGGTTAAACTTAAGGCAATACTCCTTAATAGTCATAGAGCCTTGCCTCAGGTTCATGAATTCCTCAATATTTGTTTCCCTAATCTCAAGAAGGAAGAACTTATCCAAGAGTGCATCTTGGAACGCCTACCAAGTACTAGGGTAGACATCCTCCCTTATATTCTTCCTTCATGTCACTACACAGTTATAAGCAATGTCCTTCAACCTGTAAGATTCTAGCTCATCACTTTCCTCCTCAAAAACATGCATCACCTATATGATCTTCCTCACCTCCTCGAGATACAACCTTGGGTCCTCACCTGCCTTTGACTCATAAAAATCTGGCTGGTTCATCCTTATGAAATCACAAATTCTAGCAGCAGCTAAATCACCTCCCTGCTAAGGCAGAATTGAATCCTTTTTACTGGCATGAACATTTGCGGTAACTTCTTGGGTTAATGCCTAAAAGGCCGCCTAAAACTGAGTATGAGACACAATCTCATTTAAGGGGTCAAAGGCTGGGGTTGCTCGTTATTGTTTTTGCGGTCATTCGATCTTCGGGGTAGCATTTTCTGAAGTAATAGAGCATGAATCAATAGCTGGGAGAGACAACTATAGGCACAATAGAATCTGAAAGAAAGAAACAACTTTTTTTCCTAAAACAACTTATAGCCTCTTACTCAATGATGTGGCGCACTACACACCGATGATTACAACTCAACTTAACACGGCTGGTCAGACTCCCTAGGACTCCTTAAACTTAAGGATCTGATACCAAATTTGTAATGCCCCAAAATACTATCCTGAAGTGTCACATGGTGCTTAAGACTACAAGTAGCCCCAAGCTAACCCTTTGATCCTGCTACTTAGTATAAAGCTTACTTAAATATAATGATAGAAAAATAAGGAGTCATGTCATATCATGTCTAACAGAAATCCGAATGGGTACTGAAAAAGTAACAAAATACTACAAATCTAAGCATACTGACCATCTAGGCTGACAAAGCCTCTACTACTTAACAAACCAGAGAGCCATTGGGAAAGATCCCCAACTGAATCGAACTGAATTAAAAATAGTAGAATAATAACTAAAAATATTGAAGTGTCTGGAGATAGTACCTCGACCCATATGTACTCACCATAGTGGAGATATAGATAAAGGTACTTGGGATCACTGACGCTGTTGGGACTGAGCACCTCAACCTACATTATGAGACAATGTAGCATACAGAAGTATATGTGGATCAGCACTTGTGAATGTACTGAGTATATAAGGGTATATGCAATTACATATCAATACAATAAATCTTTATAGAAATTATAAATCGTATTGTAGAAGACTCATATAGCTTGAATAAAACTATCACAAATCTTGAATAATGAAACATGTAGTATAATTCATGTCAACCATTACACTTTATTCTAAATCTGAATTCTTTCTTTGATCTCAACCTTGTAAACTAGTTGAACTCTTAAAACAACACCTTTTAGATCATGCAATTTTGTCTTTTAAAAACAAGGAACTTCTTTGAAACTCAAGGACTTAAAACCTTAATAACTTGAACACTTGAGACTCTAGGAAACTTGGGAGTTTCTTCTAACCGACATAAACCATGTGAGATGGAGTCCAACGTCTTTCCCACGTTGGGGAGAGCTATTCTATCCTTGCCATCGGAGTAAAACCTTTTACTTTTAGTGATCACTAGCTTAACCCACTTGGGGTAAATCAAGTACTACAATGGCTCGTAGTTCTGGGGCATGAGCCCGTGGAATCAAGCCCAACTTGGTACTAAATACTACTCCCTTACTTAAGCTTAAAGCTTTAAAGAAAAATCCACCTTAAACAACTAAGAAATATGCAATAAAATCCAACTATGCTTCCCTTTAGCTTAAATCAAATGGTGTGGATTTTATCTCTTAGCTTAGGATTAAAATCAACTCTTTTCTTGAAACTTTTGTAGAATATCACCAATAGGCTTTAAAACTATAATAGCATGGAAATATCAATATACTTCTTGAAACACTTTAGAAAGTCTCAAGAATTCATTCTTGGACTTAAGGCATGTATATTCTTAAAGGATCACAATCTCACAATAAAGCTTAATTCATGACACCAATCTTGGAAACCCTTGAAAATATCACATCAATATAGTAATGTGCAATTTATAGCATGAATTATCAATCCAAATCATAAATAAGTGAAATAATCATGCAATTCAAAGATTGAACAACTTATCAATTCATATTCTCCAAAATAATATAATTTGGGTACAGACCCACTTACAAAAACATGAAATTCATTTATAAAAATCGAATCTTTGGGCATAAGAATGAAAGAAGTGTTCGTGTTCAAACCCCTCATACCTTGAATTATGAGCTTTGGATGAACTCTATCCCTTGGGACTCTATTCGTACACTTGAATGGATATTCGTGATGCTCTTGGGTTGAGGAATCCAATTTTTGAATCAATTTGAAGAATTAATGGTTAACTTAGGAGATTCTTGAAATTGGGTTTGGATGCTTAAGGTTTTAATTTGAGAGAATTTTTGAGAAAAGTCATACATGATTCTTGGAATGACCTTGGATTAGGTGTTTGGACGATTTAAGGGTCTTCGAAAAATTCCAAAGTGCCCTTTTTAACTTTTGTATGAAGCTGGAAAAATTAAACTGAAAAACCTGATTTTATGGGCCACCACGACGCGCCACTACTGTGGTGTCTCACTGGAATTTGACTAGTGTGATTCTGGGGGTCACCGCGACGCGGTGCTATCGCATTTTCCAATTGGTTGAGACCTGGAACTTCTGTGCGATGCGCCGCTATCGTGGAGTTCCATTGGAAATTGATAATTGTTAAATAGACCCTCTCCATGATGCGCCAAGCACAAAAATGATGTTGTTTTATGACTAGGACTTAAATTAGCCATAATTTTATGCCCGGTTTTCTTATTTGGTCAGATCTTATATTATTGAAAAGCTAATTAAATTTTTGACATGATAAAAAGTAGAAATTATGGAAATTCTATATGGTTTAAATGATACTCACTTAGGAAGTCATTCCTTAACCTTTTCGAGGCGAAGTTAAGCTTATAAAAAGTTCAGGGTATTACAGGTCACATAAGAGAAACTTGATACGGCTTCCAACACTACATAAACATCAAATTGAAAGAAGCATATCATACTAGTTATAACATTGGGAGAATCCTCCCATTCATAATGGGATGGTAAGGCATAGAACCTATTTTGGCACTGACCGCCAGCAGTACTGGAAGAAAAACCCTAAGGAGGAGTTGGACGAGCTAAACGAGTTGGAGCACTGTTAGCCTAAGTCTGAGGTCACACATCTCTGTTACCTTACCTAGCATGCAGACACTCTCTTAAGTCTATGGCCCAACTTGCCACAAAAAAAACAACCCCTTTATTCTGCTAGACACTCGCCGGGATGGGTCCTACCACACTTAGCACAGGGAGGATAATTAGGCCTTTTACTTACACTGTTCTGGGATTTAGACATAAAATACCTATTCCCTTATTCTGGCCTGTTTATGGGCATGGGTGCACTAGATGACAAAGATGCTGCATAGATGAACGACTCTAAAATTGTGGATGGTTCCCTCCATGGAACCTAACCTGACCATACTCATATTTCTCAAATCTAGCACTCTTGTTTTCCCTCACTATCTGTTTCCCTTATCTTGTCTGCCTATATTTGTTGGGCAAGAATTATCAGCCTAGCAGGATCCATGTCCCTGTTGAGTACATCAGTCCTAGACTCTTTCAACACCAGTGCAGAAACTCCAGTCACGAACTTACTCATACTAGCTCGGGTTTCAGAAGTCAAATCAGGAGCAAATTTGGCCAACTGGTTGAACTTAAGGTAATACTACTTAACAGTCATGGAGCCTTGCCTCAGGTTCATGAATTCCTTTATCTTTGATTCCCTCATCTAAAGCGGAAAGAACATGTCCAAAATTGCATCTTGGAATGCCTGCCAAGTAGTAGGGGCTGCATACTCCCTTCTATTCTTACTCCATGTTACTACCCAATCATAAGCAATGTCCTTCAACCTGTAAGATGCTAAATCAGCACTTTCCTCCTCAGAAACATGCATTACCTACATGATATTCCTCATCTTTTTGAGATACAACCTTGGGTCCTCACCTGCCTTCGACCCTTAGAACTCTGGCTGGTTCATCCTCATGAAATCACAAATCCTAAAAATGGCTAAATCACCTCCCTTTTGAGGCAGAACTACAACCTGGTTTGAAAGGCTGTGCAAAACTCAGCATGAGACACAATCTCATTCAAGAGGTCACAGGTGGGGGTTGCTTGTTGTTGTTTCTGCGGACATTTACTCTTCAGAGAGGCATTTTTTGAAATAACAAAGCATGAATCAATAGCTGGGAGAGATAACTTTAGTCACGATAGAATCTGAAAGAAAGAAACAACTTTTTTTCCTAAAATGACTTGTAGCCCCTTGCTCATAGATGTGACACGCTACACACCGATGATCAAGACTCTACTTAAAATGGCTTGTCAGACTCCCTAGGACTCCTTATACCTTAGGCTATGATACCAAGTTTGTAATGCCCCAAAATCCTATCCCGAAGCGTTACACGGTGCTTAAGGCTACAAGTAACCCCAAGCTAACCCTTTGAGCCTACTACTTAGTATAAAGATTACTTAAATATAATGATAGAAAAATAAGGAATCATGTCATATCATGTCTAACAGAAAACTGAATGGGTATCGTAAAAGTGACAAAATACTGCAAATCAAAACATACTGACCATCTAGTCTGACAGAGCCTCTACTACTCAGAGCTATTGGGACAGATCCCCAACTGAATTGAAAATATTAGAAAAATAATAAAAAATACTGAAGTGTTTGGAGATAGGCCCTCGAACCATGAGGACTCACCATAGTAGAGATGTATATAAAGGTACTCGGGATCACTAATGCTGCTGAGAGTGAGCACCTGAACCTACATTATGAGACAATGTAGCACACTGATGTACATGTAGATCAACACTTGGGAATGTACTGAGTATATGAGGGTGTATGCAATTACATATCAATACAATAAATCTTTATAGAAAACATATATGGTATTGTAGATGACTCATATATCTTGAATAAAACTCTCATAAATCATGAATAATGAAACATGCAGTATAAATTATGTGAGCCATTCCACTTTATTCTAAATTTGTATTCTTTATTTGATCTCAAGCTTGTAAACTAGTTGAACTCTTAAAGAAACAACTTTTAAAATATGCACTTTAGACTTTTGAAAATAGGGAACTTCTTTTAAACTCAAGGACATGAAACCATAAGAACTTTAAGACTTGAGAATCTAAGAAACTAGGGACACTTGGGAGTTTTTTCTAACCGATTAGGGAGATCTATTCTATCCTTGCCATCAGAGTAGAACCTTCAATTTTAGTGATCATTATCTTAACCCACTTGGGGAAATTTAGAAACCTGCGGTGGCTCATAGTTCTGGGGCTTGAGACGTTGCAATCAAGCCCAACTCGGTGCTAAATACTACTCCCTTACTTTAGCTCAGAACTTTTAAGAATAATCCACCTTAAACAACTCAAAAATATGCAATGGAAGCCAACTATGCTTCCTTTTATCTTAAATCAAATGGTGTGGATTTTCTTTCTTAGCTTAGGATTAAAATCAACTCTTTTCTTGAAACTTTGGTAGACTATCACCAATAAGATTTAAAACTTTAATAACATGGAAATATCAATACACTTCTTGAAATACTTTAGAAAGTATCAATAATTCATCATTGGTCTTAAGGCATGTATATTCTTAAAGGATCACAATTTCATGATAAAGCTTAATTCATGACACCAATCTCAGAAATCCTTGAAAATATCACATCAGTATAGGAATGTTCAATTTATAGCATGAATTATCAATTCAAATCATAAATAAATGAAATAATAATGCAATTTAAAACTTGAACAACTTATCAATTCATATTCTCGAAATAATATAATTTGGGTATAAACCCACTAGTAAAAATATGAAATTCATTTAAAAAAAATCAAATTTTTGGGCACAAGAACGAAAGAAGTGTTCTTGTTGAAACCCCACATACCTCAAGTTAGGAACTTGGATGAATAAAATTTCTTGAGACTCTTTCTCATACTCTTGGATGAGGGTTCTTGAAGCCCTTGACTTTGGAACCTTGAATCTTGATTTAACTTGGTAAATCTATGGAGAATTCTTGAGATCCTTGGAAGAGGTTTTGGGCACTTAGGGTTTTTATTTTAGAGAAATCTTAAGAACACTTCATATAATTTAAATCCTGTACGAAGATGGAAAAATTGAACTGGTAAACTCAATTGTATGAGCCACCACGACGCGCCACTATCATGGTGGCTCACTGAAATTTGACAAACGAGATTCTGGGGGTCACCGCGATGTGGTGCTATCATGTTGTCCCACTGGTTGGGACCTGGAACTTTAGCATGACATACCGCTATCGTGGAGTTCCACTGGTAATTGATAATTGTCAAATAGGCTCTCTTTGCGACGCGCCAAGAACTAAAATAATGTTGTGTTACGACTAGGACTTAAATTAGTCATAACTTCTTGCCTGGTTATTGGATTTGGGTGGATCTTATATTGTTACCCAGTTGTCATGACCTGATTAATGAGTTATGATGGAACCTACCAATTCCTATATGTAGGTAAGACAACACCATAACTCAGAGATAATGCAATAGGTTAATTAGGTAACAAAGGCCCAACATAGGCTAATTTTAAGGACATCTATTATAAACACAAGGGTTCTAGATAGAATAATTAGTTGTACAAGGTACCAATCCCAAAACCTGGTAGAGCTAGTATAAGAGCATTTAATTGTATCAATACAATTCCAAATCTATAATAGTTAATAAATTTGTATTGAATACTAAAGACTCAATACAAGAAATAGAAGGAAATTAGGTGATTCTAACTCCAAGAGCTTACCCTATCTTTGGAAATCAGTCACTGCACAAACCACATTCAACAACAGTAGAAAATACTCGAATCTACACCAAAAAGGTATAAAAAAGTAGTATGAGTACAAAAACAATGGGTACTCAGTAGTTATCATAGGTCCACTTATCTAAATCATGATATCCAAACGATAAAGTGTAAAAGAATCATAACCAAGTCATGGTACAGAATCGAACCAGAATCATCTCCATCATCACGGTATATAATTAGTGAGTAATTCTGATTAACAATATAACAAAAGGTATCAGCACATGCCAATATCGAAGTACACAAAAAGTATTAAATATCAAAACTACAACATTGCATAAGGCATCAACGAATTCACGTATCACTATGCATAACAAGTATTAAATACCAAAATAATTATATAAATAGACACATTAACACATGCCCATGCCATCTTGCATAAGAAATAAATGATTTGGAATCAAAAAATAACACAATGGCAATCACAAGCAACACAAGTAAAAAGTAAGCATCCACACCCCAACTAGGGCATAAAGTAAAAGACTCACCATAATGTTCTATACCATCGTAGAGTACACCAGAGAGAGCATAAAGTAAAGAACCCATCACGGCATGCCATACCATCGTGAGCACATCCAAGAGAGCATAAAAGAATAAATTCATCAATATATATAATTAACTTTCTCATTATCCATAGTTTAACACAATTTCCATCAAGCGGCCATTTTCCAAGGATCATAATCATCACCTATAATCATATTTGAAACATATGACATTATAAACATAACCATAATCGTACTACTAAGTAGGCATCCATCTCATCAATACACCCTATTCGCTCATTATTAGCTAGTCAACACTTTTTACTAAACCAATTAATCTCTAGTTATCATATAACCCCTTATTATTTTCTTTTCATTACTCATCACATAATCAATATCCAAAGGTAAATGACTAGCCATTATTCTCTACCTAATATGAAGCATTTAGTCAAGATTCATTACTTGAACATATTCAACAATTAGCCAATATTAATTTCTAGAGAAAAAAATTCTATTAGTCACCATCTAGAAAAAGATCACTAATCATCCTTTATACCCAAATTCATCTCTAAACAAACATCTCTGATCAACTAGCATCAATAGTCCACAAATCATTATTAAATAATTAATTAACTTCATAAGATTTGTCATCAATAGCAACTAATCATCACCATCGCTAAACCTATTATCACTATAATGCCCTAGATCTGGTACCCGCAATGCTACACGGTGCTCATGACCCTGAAGGACCACAAGCTAATCCATGACTGATATCTGCACTTGTATACTGCATAATATACTGTATGATTGCAGAAACATAAACTGAAAGGCCTTAAGAATTAAGACTATAACATAACTAATAAAGATATAACATCTGAATGGGGTATAAAATACCCAAAACAAAACTGAAATAACATAATAGTCTAGAAAGCCTCTAACTGATGAAACTGTCTGAATGAGGAGTTGATGGGACATGTCCCCAACTAACTCCAACTAATAAATTACTTAATAAGATAATAAATAAGTGATCATGCCCTCGAGAGATGAGGACTCACTGCTAACTCTGACTACTGAGACTGGAATGCTACTGATGCTCATGCTTCAAAACCTATCGTATAAGGCACCATAGCACAAACATGTCAGTACTTTGAATGTACTGGTATGCATGTGACGTAGGTTGAATGCATGGGGTTCATATGCATGAACAATACTAGCTAACTGACTAATATGAACGTGACAATACATGCATAAATACATAGTAACTATATCTGAGATTATGATAACATGAATTTACTGATAACTAAGATGACTTATAACTGAGTTCTAATGGCTGATATAAATTATAACATGAGTGGCTGTATCTGACAGTCCTGAATCTAATAGAACTAGCTGAGTTTCATACTGTTCTGAGTTGACTGTATCTGACAGTCCTGAATTCTGTAGAACTATATGAGTTCTAATACTAAGACTGATTGACTGTATCTAACAATTCTGATTCTATAACTAAAACTATGGGAAGTAGTTATATAATCGGCATACCCCAAATAATGCATTACAGCTAAGTTGGGGTTCAATCTATAACCCTATTAGAAGAGTGTCAATACCGTACCTCCGATAAGGACAAGCTGTGAGTGACCCTTATTTGACAGTGTCCCTAAAAGAGAATAGTGAGGCCCTCATCTTACAGTGCTAATCCACCTCATTAACCCTTATCTGATAGGTTTGATATCTCTCAACCTATTTTGGCTACATAGTTCTGGAATAAAAGTATGACTTCTAAGAATCACATCCTCATCTAACAGCGTATGTTCCCATCCTTGGGTACACTCGATGCTAATTCCTACTCCCATCTAAATAGACACTGATCATGGATTACCAAACTGAACTGGGCTGAATTAACTAAGTTCCGTTGATTGATGAAATAGTACTGAGATTACTGTATTATTGAGATTTCCTAAGACACATAACTGATTAAGTTTTATGAATCATGGCTTGACTGAGGATATCATGAAAACATAACACTAACTCTAGGCACACAACTATATTTTTTTGGGTACAAGTACCCTATGAACTCGATGGAAGGAAACTAAAAAGGCATGACATTCTTGAATACATGACTAACATCAACAATCCATAATATAATAATTAAAGATATTTCATGGGCATTCGATTATCATAGCTTGGTACATGAATAAGATAGTATGTACACATAGCATAATTTCATATGGCTAACTCATGAGCAATCTGACAAATAATTTCAATATATAAGAATAGCATAGAAGTCATTTTGGATCACAATAACCTATAGTGCATAATTTCTACCCTTCTAAGCATTTTATCAAACACCTTGCATGCACCCTTAGGGAATAGGCCTAATCATCAAATTGACACATTATAAATAATTTAATTTATTGATTTCACTTACTTGCTAATGTTGTTTCATGAAAAACACATAAATATTCCAACTTGGGAATCATATAACTAGATAAACAAGGTTACAACTAACCCACAACATAAATATCATGATTTATAAATTAAAATAGGGTTTTTGAGCTTTATGATGAAAGGAGTCCATAAATCAACACAACACATACCTTAGTTCTGGATTTAGTAAAGATCGATGGGGAGATTTTCTTGAAATTAAATCCCCAATTGAAACCCTGGCTTGTTCTTGAGAGAAAATTTAGAGAAACTAGTATATTTTTGGTGAAGAATGGCTAAATCATGTATTATTGGGTTTAAATAGGGGTGGAAAATTGACCCTTTTAACCCTGAATGTGTCTTTTAAATTCAGTGAAATTTTCCTGAATTGGACCCCCGTGTCACTGGAATTTGACAACTGGGAAATTGAGGGATGGCGCGATGTAGAGCCATCACGTTTCCACTTCATTTGTGATATAAAAGTTTGGCTCAATGAACCACTATCATGAATCCATACTGGAATTTGAGAATTGCCATTTTCTCCTGTGGTGTGGCGCGCCACTGACTAATCTGGTGTTGTTTTACGATGAAAACTTGAAATAGCCATAAATTCTTACTCAGTTATCATATTTAGGCGATTTTTATATCGATGGTAAGCTTATTGAATTTCCCATATGAAAAAAATTAAAAATCTTGAAAATTTCTCATGGAATAAATATCATTCAATTTAGAA
The DNA here is from genome assembly GCF_002878395.1 of Capsicum annuum. NCBI lineage: Eukaryota > Viridiplantae > Streptophyta > Magnoliopsida > Solanales > Solanaceae > Capsicum > Capsicum annuum. Next base: position 118,841,359 of record NC_061119.1, read on the forward strand.
TATAATACTTTGCATTCTTAAGACAAAATTAGTTAGGAAACTTTGAGGCATTACAATATCTCCCATAAGACTGACTGAGATGGGAGAAATGATTTACCTATTTAGTACCACGTGTTTGGTACTCAGTCTACACTTCTACAGCCTGCAGATTAGAGTACGAGTTCTCGTCATTGTTGTTTGGGTCGTGCAAAGAACCTATGGTTTAGAGATATAGGGTAAGCTCTTGGCATTCAAAGTATTTCTATTCTCCCTTCTATGTACTAGACTAATAACTATGTTATATGCTAAGATGGATTTATCAGTAAATTTATTTAGTGCTTTATTTTGTAATCTTATAACATTAGAAGCTTCTGTACTAACTCCACTAGATTTTAGGGACTATCTAGTGTATTTTAGCCTTTTTATGATACTTATTCTATATTCTTCCTTTATTTCTCTTGGTAGTCTATTACTAGTAGGTTTGAACTATAGGTTGACTTACCTACTGTTGGGTTATAGTAGGTGATATTATGACTTAAGAAATTTGGTTTTGATAAATTAGTATCAGAGCCTAGGTTAATCAAGGTATTGGTACAAGATCTAAGTTCCTAGTAGAGTCTTGCAAATCAATGTAGAGATATCTATAACCTATTTTTAGAAGGCTGCATGGCATTCTTAGGAAATTATGTTCTCGACTCCTTATCCTGTGTCCATATTTCTATAAGCTTCAAGTACGTTCCTTGAATCTATTCTATCCTAAATAATTGATGTAAGGTGGTCGATAGATATAGATGGGACTTCAGCATAAATTTCTAGAGCCTTAGTGCAATATCAAAATAAGGAGCCAAGGATGGATGTTGAAGATCTTCTGCGTCAGTTAGAGGATCTGGGGCCAACCCAGGCTTCGATGTAGGTCACGAGTGCTTCATCCTTTTGAGATTCAGCATTGGGGATCCTAAGTATTTTTGTGGATACCTTACAACTAGGGATGATATTTATTTCATTTAGTAGTTCTCATGCTAGAGTTAGGCTTTTTAGTGTTTATAAGGGTTCCTTGCCAGTTTCAGAGTATGAGATAGGGTTTCTTGAGTGGGTCAGACATATTCCTATGCTATATCCTTCATAGCATGACATGGTGCATGGATTTTTTCAGAGGAATAGCCCTGCCACTTTATTTGGTATCGAAGTACTTGATATCAGCTATAACTTCTTTTTCTCAAGTTGTCGACCACACAAGGGCCACAGAGAGAGCATGTACTGAGACTTATAGAGGTGGCACTAAGAGACCATGTCTTCAGTACAATGCTATTGGTATTCCATCTGGGAGTAAGGATCCTCTCAATAGAGGTCAACTTTACTTGTAGTGTATGGGTTCAGATCAGTCATGGTGGTCAAAGTGGGAAGAGTTCTCATTGGACCTTGTAGAGTATTTTGTATGGGTCTTCAGGCCTTGGTGGCCATTCTAGATCTGGAGGGGAAATACCTAGGAATATTCTAGGGGCTTACTTTGATTTTGGCAAGATGTACATTGGTCTAGAGAGTTACCTAAATGCGAGTTGGTTGTTTTTACCGAGTTAACATATGTTCCTTACCAAGCTAGAGTTCTTGGTGTGTATTATGATTGCAAGTTAGATAGTCATCTTAATAGGGAATGCCCTTGACATTAGTTGGTAATCCAATTGAGGTCATATCGTGTTTCTCACTAGGTGATGACATTAGGTGTTTGCTACAACTGTAGAGAGATTGGTCACTAGTCCAAAGAGTGTGCTCATTTTGGGACTAGCCATTCAGCTAATTCTGATCACTCTCATAGTGTTGTGGCACCTTTTGTCAAAAGCAGTTTGTTTAGTACCATAGTTGGTGTTTCAGCGAGTTAGTTTGAGTTTGGACCTATTCAGATTCATTCTCCCTAGAGTAGATCAGGTATGTGATTTAGGATTTCATCATGATAAATGTTCTTTTATTTCTTATTATTATATTTTTCAGCTATGTATTAGGATTTTCATACCCATCGATGATCGTATGCCATATTGTTGTATGCCTTAATATAGAGTGTATGATTATATGACTAACCTAGTAGATTATTTCTTTTAGTAGTATATGGAGTGGATCGGTGTTGATATTTTCCCTATGAGTGTAGCATTTAAGTTTGAGTCCCGTTTACCTTGGTATATTATCCTTTTTATAGCCCTACAATGATACTTCTTATTGATTTTATTTTTGGTATAACCCATTCCTTGTATTCATACTTGTAGTGTTGTAATTATTATTGTCATTATTAGATGATAATCAATCCTCGCTTAGTATATGGCTAGGCTAGTAGTATTTAGTTTGAATATCACTTTTTCATGGTCCTTATTTGTTGGCTTACTGCTAGCTTTGTTGGATGATTTCTCTTTTATCATGAGGTGAGGTTAGTCATTTTTATCTTTTGTTGGTGAGGCTAGACCAGATGTTTAGTGGGTTACGACAGTGAAGGTAAGTTGTCCTTCTGTGGTTCTATTATGGTTCTAAAGATGGAAATTATCTATACTATCTATTTTTGGATTTGAGATTCTTAGACTTGCCTCTTGGATTGTGGAGATTTTAGCATCGTCTATCTCTCTCTATGTAAACTATTTTTAAGGTGACTAGTTTAAGGTCCGTTATTCTAATTTGACTATTCATCGCCTGGTAGTGGTTTTGATATTGATGTAAAGAAGTTTTGGATTTGTCTCCTAGTAATGGTTTCTCTTGGTATTGGTGTGGATTTGGATACACTATTCCTGTTGTGATGTGGTTCTTGTCTTAGTGGATTTAAGAGAGTTGGAGATAGGTGATCTTTCTAATGGCCGCTTCTTAAGATGGTATTTGAGTATTCATTACTAAGGTTGAGTACTGTATTGACCAATTTTCAGCTAAGGTTACATTTCATTGAGTTGCTAAAGCTGTGGTTGTGACTAGTGCAATTGCAGCCTTGGTGAGTTATGAGTATGCTTTGGTGATTCGTTCCCTCTAATAAATATGGAGTTTATTGCTTGTACTTTCAAGAAATTATTTATCCTCCATTGTGATTTTGTTCTTCAAATATGTTTCGATTTTAGCTCGGCATAATCCAGTGAGGATATGTATGATTTGGATAATAAGGTCAATTTGGGTATTTGGCCTCGATGTAGAATGGTTGGCTTAGTTTGGATTTGATAGCTTACAATGGTGGCTTTGAGGTTATGATGGATTTAGAGTGTGGATGCTTACGCATATACAAGATTGGTTTATATAGTTAATATAGGGTGGTTCAGACTTAGTGTTGAGATTCAGATAAAAGTTATAGAGGTTGGGTGTAGCCTTCATTTTTAGATTTATCTCAAATAAGATTTCATTAATACGTTGGCTAAGCCTACTTCTTATTTTTCTATTTGGTCTTCTTCAGTTTAGATGGATGGTGGTTGATAGGTGTTCAGATAATAGTCTATTGACACGGTATTGGTTCCATGAGCCTTCACCTATCTTTTCAATTATCATTGGAATTTTGGATGATCTACTCAATATGAGTAGTATGCTTTAGTTAGATTCAGCAAGTGGGATATTTTGGATATGATCATTTGGTAGTGAGCACTTGTACTTAGAACTCCTGGATGTCAGTTTTGAGTATTATCCGGACTGGTAATAACATTGGCATAGATTACAAACCTTGATTATCTTTATTTGTGTCCCTAGGTAGAAACTTTATAGGCTTATTCTCATGCTTTTCATTTGGATTTGTAATGGATAAGCTTCAGTTCTTAGAGGTTAGCATCATGGAATTGCACTAGTAGGACTAGGATAACTTCTTCTTGGTTTGAAGTACATAGCAGGTTTGGAAAGGCAAAAGAAGGTTATATTTGGTATTAGAGTTGGTTGCGTGGTTCATGCCTAAGATTGACTTTAGCTTGTTTGAGTCATTACTTAACTGTGTTGGTATTAGTGTGGCATTAGCATGGTGTGGTTTGGATTTGCATACATTGTCCTTCGTTAATTCTGTTGGAGTCCAGTTGTTGGTTGACATTGAGCTTTGACTATTTGAGAGCAAACTGCGGAAATTGGTCTAAAAATAGATACCTATGCAAAATCCCTTGGAAGTGTCATATATTTTAGGAGGTTATCTAGGAAGTCTTGCTCAAAACATGTGGACCCAGTATCTTATCCCTTCGAGTTTTTGTGCTTCTTTTATCTATTTGACTTTCGCAGATGAAAGTCCTTTTAGCAGTGGATATTGTAATTACCCTCAAGGTTATTTCCTTAATTTATGTGAATTTCTAGTATTTTAAGCCTTCCCTCAACAGCTATAGGTCATTTATGACTTGCCAAAATCGTTAGTTTTGTTTTTGTGCGGTTTGTTTGGATTTTAGGCTTATTTCCCTATTTTGGGGCTTTCGTTGCTTAGAAATTAGCCTCCGGTCAAAATTCCTAGTAGATGACTTTGGATGCAAATTGTGATAGCACTATCACTCTAGAACATTGATTTTAGGCTAGGAAGCCTTTGGTTAATGTCCTGAGACTTTTAGATTCTTTTTGGGCAATTGGGTGGATTTTATGAAAAATGGAACTATCAGTGTGGGCCCCATATTTAGCCGAAACTATCTCAGATGAAAGTTTTCTTGAGTCCATTGAGTATATAATGTTGAATTTGGTATGGTAGCATATTTTTGATATGCACATGTGGTTCCAAATAAATCTGAAACACCTGATCAAAGTCTGTTTTGGACTCCAAAAATTTGATGCATCAGGTTGCATAAGCGACGTTGACCATTTGGTAAAGGGATGCTTAAGCGATGCATGTGTTTTCTTAAGCGGGCATCATTTAAGTCGCCTGGGAGTCTCTTAAGCGATACCCACCCCTTTGGGGCCAGATCACTTAAGCGATCTTAAAACCAGTTGAGCGGTTGTCACTTAAGTGGCAGGGTGACCGTTTAAGCCTCATATGGTGGCTTTAAATCCCCTTTTCCCCATGCAATCTTCACCATTTTTACACCAAATTATGAGCTCAAAGAAAGGGAAAAGTGGGAAATCATCCATAGAAGCTAAGTTAAGCTATCCTAACTCTCCTTGGTTATTTCCATTAATCCTCTCTTTGAATTCCATACTAATTCATGGTTAAATTAGTAGAAATTAGGTCTTTAATTCCTAAATTGTAAACATTGATTTGAGACCAAATTTGTGCTTTGTTTGTCCTCAACTTTTGAGCACACATTCTTTGCCTTTCGAGAAACCTCGTGACAGATTAAATTTTGGAATCCATTTGAAGGCTCCATAGGCCCATTCTTAGCCTAAATTTGGACCTGCACTTAATATAGAAATATGATTCTCATTTTACTTATAATGATGTGTAGATTACTAATTTAATAGCAATAGTATTTTGAGATTATGGATTGAATACGGAGGATTTATGGGCGATTTGAGGATTGCAGTTCGACATCGAGGTTAGCTTCTATCTACTCTTCTTCATGAGATGGTGTATTATATATTTTTCATGTTCGCTAGGGATGTTAGGATGTGATATTGGGTAGATCACCGTGACTTAGCCTAATTTATGAGTTGAGGGGCTAGAAGGATAATTGATCCTTAAGGTGAAATACTTATTATGCTTTAGGATCTTATTACCCTAGGTTGCTAGCAAGTGAGGCATAGTTGAGACTAACGAATTTTTAATGTGATATTTAATATGATACTCGATGGATTGTGATGGTTTTTCCTTGATTATGATGTCATAGTTATGTCATATATATATATATATATATATATATATATATATATATATCTATCTTTGGGCCCAAGGCCATGATTATGATATTAATTGGATTTTGGGAAGTGATTTATCCTCATAAAATGCATGGCCATAATTTATAGACTTTTAGATGCCTATAATTGTATTGTTTGGATACCGGTGATGGTAGGAATAGATTCGGTACATTCATGCTCACCAAAGTTGTAAATGGTACGATTCCAATTAAAAATATGGTTTTACAACTCTTTTTTCTGAAAAAGAAATGTATTCCCACTTTTCACTTTTAAAATGAATTTCTTCATAATGGGAATCGTACCATCATAATGAATAACTTATGAGCCTTTGAGACTAAAATATGATGTTTTAGAGATTTGATCGAGATATATTTCAGTCCACGATTTTGATAGTACTATTTAATTAGTCAAAAGAGATTTCTACCCTTTCTATTATTCTATGATGATTTAGTACAGGAGTTTTCCCCGGATAATGGATTTGTAGACATAAACTCTTTTAGCCACGGTTATATATATATATATACATATATATATATATATATGCATGTATATATATATAGAGAGAGAAAGAAGGTTTATACACTTGGTTACATTCTTTGATCGGTTATAATAGTATGGATTATACTTTGCATTCATCCTTGCATGCGTATTGCCTATCACTAGTATTAGCCTAAATTAGTCAGCCTTATAGGGGTTACATAGGTATAGGTGAAGAATATTCCTTGCGGTGCGTTATGTGTTGATTGAACCTTCTGGGTTACGGGGCCTAGTTTAGGTATTGTTTGTCTAGGCTAGCAGATTATTTTACTATTTTATTATTACGGTTAATCCGTGACACATTGATTACTAAATTGGTACTGATATTCACAGTATGATTTTGATTCCTTTCTTTACGAATTCCTTATTATGAATAATTATATCATGTTTAGACATATGGATTGGAGATCGTGATTATGTTAGTACTAGTTTCTACTATGATTAAGAGTCCTTAAGATGGTAGTATGACTACTTTATGTTGTACCTTTGCATTAGCCTTGTCTATCTATATATATTTATATATGTAGTTATGGTGTTACCTTATATCCCTCCCTTCCTTCTTGTGTTCATGTTGTATATCCATTCCTAGGACTTGTATACTATTTTATATCCTTTATTTGCTCTTTATTTGTATGTGGGCTAGTGATATACGATATAGTGCTTAGGTTCCTGAGAATGGTTAGAATATGATAGTTTATCCTTATTGCCTCCTTAGCTTTACGATGTTAGTTCACTAGATATTTGAGCATAGTTTACATTCTTGTTTGTTTGTTCTACATATTTTCATCATATTTAGAGCTCAGTCAGCAGTTTCCTACTGAGTACCACGTGTTTGATACTTATACTACACTTTTGCAGCCTGCAGATCAGAGTATGGTTCTCACTGTTTTTCTGTTGTTTGTGTGGAGCATCTATGATTCAGAGATGTAGGGTGAGCTTCTAACATTCAAAGTATTTCTATTCTCCCTCATATGTACTAGACTAATCTCTATGTTGTATTTAGAAATGGGTTGTATCAGTATATTTATTTAGTATTTCATTTTGTAATCTTTTTACATTAGAAGCTCTTGTACTGATTCCATCGGGTTTTGGGATTATTTGGTGTATTTTTACCTTTCTACTATATTTATTCGCCATTCTTACTTTATTTCTCTTGGCAGTCCATTACTAGTAGTTCCAGACTACGAGTTCGCTTGCCTACTGGTGGGTTATAGTTGGTTGCCATAATGACCTGAGAAATTGGGCAGCAATAGACTCACAACTACTTATTATAAAGACTTAGGTACACTTCCCTATACTTCTCCTAAGTGACTACAAAATACTATTTCAACTGATTCAAAAGAAGCAATAGATTAGATTGAATTAGAAAGAAGGTTCACTCCACACACTAGGGGATTGAGAGTTGAGAATACTCGTAGGCCCATTGTAAGGCCAATAAGATCAGGAAGAAGGGTATTGGATTATTCCTTTTATTTTGGATGACTCTGATTGTGATTTTGACTCTATTATGGTACCTCCCCCTGTTGTAATACAAATCAAGAAGGGAGGTGACTTTTCCACACTTGTTTATAGCTAGAAATTCTAACTCCCATATTACTACTAAACCAAATTAAATTGAAGCCTTTTTCAACATCCCTTCTCAGATATCTTATTCCTTGCATTTGTAATGTTCAATTAGCTACTTGTCACCTTTCCTTATTCTCCTTTATTTCCTTTTATATCTAAGGTAGTACTAATTAATTCTTAAATTGGTTTTATTTGGAATAGGGCTGTTCTTGGGTACAAGAGAAAAAAATAACCTGAGCCTTGGCATATCCCTTTAACAGCTTTGCTTAGACTTCTTTTCTATGTCAATCCCTCTATTTGGTTATGGCAGAAGTCGATCCTCTTCTTGGTACTTCACCTAGTGTCTGCTTAGAGGGCATCACTTTAGCAGCCTGGGAGTTACTTAAGCGATACCTGGCCCTCTGGGGCTATATCACTTAAGCGATCTTGGAAACGTTTAAGCGGAACCTAGTGTCTTTAAATCCCTTTTTCCCCACCTGATTTTCATCATTTCTTCCATAGTTTTTACATAAAATTGAGAGCTCAAAGAGAGTGAGAAGTGGGAAGTCATCCATAGAAGCTAAGATAAGCTATCGTAACTCACCTTGGTTATTTCCATTAATTCCCCCTTTGATTTCCATCCTATTCATGGTAAAATTCTTAGAAATTAGGTCTTTAATTCCTAAACTATAAGGTTTGATTTGAGACCTAATTTGCGGCCTATTTGTGCTTAACATTTGAGCACACATTCTTTGTCCTTCGAGGAGCCTCGTGGCAGATTAAATTATGGATTCCATTTGCTGTCCCCACAGGCCTGTTCTTGGCCTAATTTTTGACCCACCTTAATATAGAAATATGATTCTCATTTTACTCATTGCGATGTGTAGATTACAGTTTTGATAGTAACGTAATTTCAAGATTGCGGTGTGAAGATGGAGGTTTCATGGGCAATGTGAGCATTCTGGTTCGACATTGAGGTAAGATTCTATATACTCTTCTTCATAAGATGGTGTATTATATATGTTGTATGTTAAATAGGGATATTAAGATGTGATATTGGGTAGAGCACTGTGACTTAGCTTAACTTATGAGTTTGGGGGCTAGATGGGTAATTGTCCCTTAAAGTGAAATACATATTATGCTTCTAGGATCTTATTAGCCTAGATTGCTAGCATATTAGGCATAGTTGAGACTAATGAAATTTTAGTATGATATTTAATAAGATACTCGATGAATTGTGGAGGTTTTTCCTAGATTATGACATTATGATTATGTTATATATATATATATATATATATATATACATATATATATATATCAATGGGCCCAAGGCCGTGATTATGATATTGGCTGGATTTTGAGAAGTGATTTATCCTCGTAAAAGTTGTGTCCATACTTTATAGAATTTTAGATGATTATAATCGTATTGTTTGGATATTGGTGATAGCATTCATAGATTCAGTACATTCATGCTTACCAAAGTGGTAAATGGTATGATTCAAACGAAAAATATGATTTTACTACTCTTTTTCCTAAAAAGAAATTTATTCCCACTTTTCACTTTTAAAATGAATTTCTTCATAATGGGAATTGTACCATCTTAATGAATAACTTATGATCCCTTGATACTAAAAGTAATGTTTTAGAGATTTGATCGAGATAGATTTCAGTCCACTATTTTGCAACTATTATTTATCTCGATCGAGAGAGATTCTGGCCCTTTCTACACTTTTATGATGATTTAGTCCAGGAGTTTTCCCCGAACAATGGATTTATGGACATAAAATCCTTTATCCACTATACTGTATGTATATACAGTACTGGACGGAGTAGATTGATGGTTATTGGTCCTGCTTTTGTGAGACCCCAAGATGGAGAAGGTGTATACACTAGGTTACATTCTTGATTTGGTTATAGCAGGATGGATTATACTTTGCATTCGTATTTCCTATCAACTGTATAATCCTATATCTATTGGACTTATGAGGATTGCATAGGTATAGATAAAGAGTATTGCTTGCGGTGTGTTGTGTGTTGATTGGACCTTCCGAGTTATGGGGCCTAGTTTAGGTATTGTTGGTCTAGGCTAGCCGTTTATTGGATTGTGTTGTTATTATGGTTAGTTCATGACATGTTGATTACTAATCTGGTACCGAGATTCAAGGTATGATTTTGATTCCTTTTTTATGAATGCCTTACGATGAATAATTATCTCATGTTTATATATGTGGATTGGAGATCCTAATAATTATGTTAGTAGTACTTCCTACTATGATTAGGAGGCCTTAAGATGCTAGTATGACTACTTTAGGTTGTATCTTTAGGTTAGCCTTGTCTATCTACCTTTGAGATGTAGGGTGACCACCTAGCATTCAAAGTATTTTTATCAAAGTATTTTTATTCTCCCTCATATGTACTAGACTAATCTCTATGTTTTATTTAGAGAAGGATAGTATCAGTATATTTAGTTAGTACTTCATTTTGTAATCTTTTTACATTGGAAAGAGGCCTCAGACGGCATGGGAAGATTCCTTTAGTAAAACTAATAAGGATAAGAAGCCTAGAAATGTCCTTATACTTGTAAGGGAAGACAACTCAGTTTCTTATGATTTCCAATTTACATTTATGGTAAACTCAAAAGATGAAAAAGAAAAGGAGGTAACTCTCCTTGATACGAAGGAGAATCTAGAAAAATACACTACTACGGAGATAAATAGCCTTGTTAGTATGTTGATAGATTTTGTGTGTAAACTAAATGGTGAGAATAATGCTTTAGAGAAAAGGGTTGAGAAATAGAAGGTGAGTTGAGTACATTAACTTTTCAGATTTCCAAAACTGGAGAAATGCTCTCTAAGTTGACAATTGAGTTTATGAGTTTTATGAGTCACCCAAAGAAGGGGAGTAGCCTAGATGACAAGGGAAAGATAAAAGATTCTTAGTTTAAATTTAATTGAAGAAAGGTTGAAGGATTCTCAAGAACATTTTATGGCAGCACTACACAGGAATGAAGAGTTAGAGAGGGACCTGGTTCGCTTATGACAAGAATTGAAAAAATCTCTTAAATGGACTATCTCCTTATAGATCCCCTTTAATTTGATCAGTCAAGATGTAAAGGATAGTGGAGGTTTGGGTTATGAAGTATAACTCTAACTTGTTGAGTCTGGTAAAAAGGCTACTGCTCATTATGTTGGAAGCAAAGGGCACAAACTCCTGTGCACTCACAGTGGAAGAAATAGAGATTTGAAAGAAAAATGTCACTCCTAGCTCATGGCTAAGTTAAAGAGCAATGAATATATTTAGCATGAAAACGCATATCCTAAGGGATTCAATTTTCAAAAAGGGGTGGACAGAAACCAATCTCTGCCTAGATGAGCTAATAAGAAATTGATCACACCATTGTCCTACTACTAGGAACTTAGACTCAAGTAGGTTCCCAAGTCTGACAAGTGATCATAATTATAGGCATGAGAAGGGGATTATAGTCAGGAATATCTCCTTGGCTAAAAAAGTTCAAATCTTACTTATTAAAATATTGATTTTGTTCTCTCTCTTAAGGCACTTTAAGATAGGGTGTCTCATTATGAAAGAAGATGATTTCAAAGGACATGGTCCCAAAGAAACTCATCTTAAAGGAAACCTGAGGCAGTTTGAAAGAAGTAAAAATTTGGAACTAAAACTGAGCTTGATCAAAATTCGCTTAACCACCATCTAAATCAATATCACTCCTCAAAACTTAACTATGATCAAGAGATAATTATCCGTAGTTATGTATGTGTATGATTAGTCTAAATTAGCTTCATACTATTGTAGGTATACACCCATAGGGATAGATTAGAAGAAGAACAACTAAAGCTGCCCAAATACTGAATTTATTCAAACTAAGAGGGACCTGGTCCTATCTTTCAGGTTAGAACATAAAGGATGCATAAGTAGTCATAAAATGTTATCTGAAAAAGCAATGTATCCTTCTTTTCTCTAAACTATCAAATCCCTTGTAAAATGAAGAGTCGCACTTATTAGATCCAGACGTGTCAGTTTATAAAGAACTGTCTTTAATGACATTGGTTATTTTTAACAGTGCTAAATCAGATCTTCTCGTCAATTTCACCTTAACTATTCCTATTTATCTTCTTAAATCATAAATCATTCCTAAGCTAAATTGGATCATCACTCCTTCACTAATCTAATGTGTGATGCCATTACTTCCCCATACTCTGTAAAAACTCCAAAACCTATAGTTGAGTTAAACTTTACATAAACATCCTTAACCATTAAAGTCAATGCTTAGTGAATCATAATAGACTTCTCAAACCAAGGGTCTAGGACATCAACAAAATGAGAAACTTCTTCATAAAAAACCTAGTAATTTCCTATGTCATCTGAAAAATCTAAAAAAGGCAAATTTCCAAAAATACAACAAGCTCCAGATTCTCTTACATACTCATACAAAAATAATATTTTTGATTAGTTGTTTGATAAAGAAATTATAGTTAAAACAATTGATCTTTCCTCCAGCCACAACTGGGTAATTGAGAACCTATTACTCTTTGCTTGTGACAACACAGACAACTCAGTTGATAGGGTAGAACAAAAAGTTTATGATATTGATAAAGTGAGTGAGAGAAAGGAGGTTTTGTTATCTTCAAATAAGGAGGATGAAGTGTTTCTAAGATATACTATGAAGAAATTCAGGAGAAACAGAAAAAGGATAAATGAAAATATTAAAGGTATAAAGATTGATATAGAAGAGAAATAGAATTCAAGGGATATTACTACTATCAGCAATGGAAAAAAGAATGATCCTAAAATTGATAGGACTGAGTCCTCCATATCAAAGTCTAGTAGATTAATTGAAATAAGGTAGAAACATATAGTTGCCAAGGAAAGAATCTGGGGGACCAGGTCCCATAAAAGGAACAACCGATAAAAAACAAACAAGTAATAACCCTAAAATAAACAAAAGAAATTAAAAAAGTCTAACATGTCCAGAGAAAGAAGGATTGGAAACTTGAGAACTCAAAAGGTACTGTCAGGAAAAATATTTGATCCCAAAATTTATGTGAAACCCGAGTTGACTGAATTGGTTGAATATGTTAGGTATTAAGGCTGGTTACACTTGTTTCAAGAATCAAACCCCATGGTTCTTAAGAATGAAGTTAGATTATTTTACGATACCATGGAATTCTCAGAATATGGGCTAAGCTTGTCTGAACATATGCAAGGAAAGTCTATCAATTTGGAAGAAAAAGCTCTAGGAAAATTTTAGGATGTGGAAGTTATTGGAGTCAGTACTGCTGTAAAGCAATTTCCCTTAGCAGAGTTTATGATCAATGCCTCTAAGATAGGAGGAACATGTAAAGTAGTAGTGAAAAAGAAGTTCCTAAAATGTGAGTTCCAACTTATATTTGAATTCATCAACAAAATCCTATTGCCAAGATTAGGGAAAACTACCATTGCATCTGAAGCTAATTTGTTCTTGATAAAATGCCTAAGTAAGTTTAAATTGATCAGTCTTCCTACTCTTATGATTGGGCACATAAAGAAAGTGATTTTTGAGAAAAGTAAGAGACATGGAATGCCCTATGAGTACTTGATGAAGAGAGTCTTTGAACATTTCAGTGTGAGTAGAACCAAAGTAACACATGGTACAACCAAACAATTGACCATCCTTAATACCCTTATAGAGAATGAATATATTAAAGTCAAAGACAATACTATGTCTTAAGTATTTGAGTTGTTAGCTGCTTAAGAAAGGTTGGGAAAGGAAATAGAGGAGTTAAGGTTTATGTTGGATGCTAAAGATTCTGAGATAGTGTTTCTAAAGTCGCAGATTCAGAAGTTTTCATCTAAAGGACTAGGTAGCTTTGATGAACTTCCAAGTGAAAATGTAAAGCTCCAGAGCAGAGTGGATGAACTGATTGGTAAAGTTTAAAAATTGAATGCTAAAGTAAAAGATCTTACCAAACAGTTGTTAGATGTTGATAAGGCTGGAAATTCAAGACTAGAGATGTTGCTTAAGTACCTTTTTCCCAAACCTTCTTCCAAACATCCTTTAACCCAAGTCCCATTTTCATTGTCTCAAAATTAATACAGTGTTAATTTCACATCTTACTCCTAGATTTGGTTTTCAAAGGTAGTTATTTTTACAGTTCTTTGGCATGATTGTAATATTACTAATTATTGGTTATGAATGAAAGAATTTTGTTTGTGATCTTTAATTTATATCTTACTTAACACTATTTTACATATTAGTGTTTCCCCAGTGGCAATGAGTTAACTAGTCTTTGCTTATTTTTACTCTTGATTTACTATATATCCTTTTCAATGACATCAAAAGGGGGAATACTGACAGTATATGTAAGGACCTGGTAACACTGGTAGCATAATGATAGGGAAAGTATGTGATATGCTGAATAGTTCATGATGATAGGGGGATGAAAAGGCAAATTGACAAACTGAAGATATATGATGTCCGGGGGAAATTTTTTCTGCAAAATGACACCAAGGGTCAGGTCCTTGTGTTGCATGATGAAAGAGAAAGCATGATGATAGTGGGAATATTCATCCTCAAGTGGTAATCATTATGATTAAATGTGATGAATGTACACTAATGCTCAAATTATATGGTTTGGTTTGCCATCATCAAAAAAGGGGTAAATTGCAATATGTAGTATTGATGATGAGCACTAAATTTCAAGGTATTAGGTCCCTGGACGTGCAAAGTACAGTACAGTACAGCTAGCACATGGTATCAACACAATTTTTTTCTCTTGTGTAACAAACTTGTAGGTGTTATTTTGCATCGACTTAGAAAGTTGGTCCAATGATATTTCATCCCTAATCATCACCCATCTATAAAATAAAAGAGACACCTCTTCAATAATTGGTTTTTACACATTCAAAAGAGTGAAAAGAGAGGTAGAAAAACCCCATTTCTACACTACTAAAGTTCTTAGTTGGTTGTTTATGGTTAAATAGATTTTATTCTTAAGTGAGTGTTGAATTGTAACCAAAATACTCATGTTATAAGAGTAGTGTTTTTCTCTTTGTGAGGAGAGTGCTTAAGTAGAGTTGCCTAAGCTTGTCGCTAGGTAGAGTTAACCAGTTGTTGAGGGAAACTTGGAAGAGGTGTCATGGTGTGCTTGCAATAGAAGTATTGCAAGTAGGAGGAACCTAGGGTTAGGTTTATAGTCTAGTCTATAATCAAGAGGTTGATTATAGTGGACTATTTTGGTGCTTGTGAGGGCAAGCCGTGGTTTTCCCCAGTTTGGGTTTCCATGTTAAAATCATGTGTTCTTACTTTCTTGCATTGCCTTTAAATTTCCAGCACCTCCAAGTTGCTTTACTGATCTTTCACTTGAAAGTAATCCTGAAGGACCTGGTCCATCACTAGGTGGTGTAACCCCCAGGGGTTCAACAAGATCTTATTAAAGTTAAATCGTATTTATATAAATATCTTCCTTGAGATACTAATAATATTATTCAGGTCAGTCAATATAAGCTGGAGGCTATCATAATATATGTCTTAGGGTTGTTGTACAACTATACTTAAGACACCTCAATTTAAGGGTATCTACATGATTGGACAAGTAAGATAACACAGTTCATACATGCCAATATATTCAATAATAAACATATGGTTAGAAGTGCAACAACAAGTGGTCAAGTTGATATCAAGGTCATAAATATTAAATTGATAAAAGATTGCTTCAATTCATGGTCAAAATAAAGTTGCTAAAAAATGAGACACTTTCAGCAAACGGTGATAAAGCAGTAGTGAAAGAAAAAGGAAAAGGTTATTATAAAATGAATTTCTTCATTATATGTGATTTTGACTTAAATGTTATCCCTTTGAAACTCAATATTCCAATGGTTTACAATCCTTTAAATTGGGAAAACATATCAAAGAAAAGGTCCATTTGAGATTAATAAGGGAAGCCTTTTTTGTTATCAGATATGGTAGGCGGTTCCTTAAGTAGTGTTACCTTAGATATATCATTCTTTGGGTCTTAAATCATTAGATAAGTTTAGTATTATATCATCTCATGAAACTAAGCAATTTCTTTGTAGAATTCAATCCATAGTAGTATAAAGATGTGTGCAACATTTTGAAAGGGCTTTAGAAACAAGGATTTCAGATAAATTCTAATACATTAGAGTTCATTAAAAATCATCCTAATAATTTAGAAAAGTAGGTCTTCTTATGCCAGGCATACTGTCACACGTAAATCTAAAAGAAGACTACGATATTCTAAGAAAATCTTATTTCCTGAATAAGGATATAAAAAATGTTTGTATCCTTAGTGATCTCTTTTAAGGAATTACTAAATAGGGTGCAGACAACTAGGTATGATTATTTCATAATCAGGCTAACATCCACATATGGGGGTTATGCCTTTTATCTACCGCCCTTCATGGACTTGCACAAAAGAATCTTCCCCAGTGGTATCTTGTATATTTATAAGCATAAGTCGGTAAGATGTTAAAATCTATTTCCCAACAATCCTCAAGAAGGAATTAACTAGTCAACGAAGGACATAATAGCCATATCAACTGCCTTTATGTTACACCCCAGTTTCCAAGTCATTATGGTACCTACGTTTTCCTATAGGTATGTAAGCCAAATCATAGCCTAGAGCTACGAGCAATAGGCTAATTTGGTGAAAAAATGATACAAATGTCAAAACTTTACAAGTAAAGACTTACAATAATAAATTATGTAAACGAAAATACTAATAATAATAGTACAAATGCAGAGGATAAATAAGAAAAAATAACATCCCACGGCCTAGTAGTGTTGGTACAAGAGCCACTACCAAAAGGAATATGAGTACTATAATAGTTATATATATATATATATATCAATCTCAAATAATGAAAGACTAAACAAACGCAGAAGAAAGAGAAAAGGTCAACTTCGGCTCTAAGAGCTCACCTTGTCTCCGAACTCTAAGCAGCACGATTGTAACGTTAGTGACGACAACTAGTACTCGAATGTGCACTAGAAAGGTACAGAAGTGTAGTATGGGTACTCAATAGGCATCATCGGCCAATTGAGCTTAATCATAATATAAGTATAATAAATATGCAAGATAAATAAACAAAGTCAAGACAAAAGGGAAAACTTAGAATAATGCGCCATTGTAAATAAAAAAATAAACCGGAACAATAACGTAAAGAAACACATAGCTAGCATTGTAGAACTGGCCCACAGAAGCTAGTAAGTACAGATAAGTAAATAACCTAATGCGGTCTCTCATAAGCATGGAGGGTGCAACCAAATATAATAACTAACAAGAATTATACTAAATAACCATATCTCAGGACATAACCGAGAATTCTTCCATACTATAAACATCAAACTACAACCAATTCAATAGTTATCATAAGCAACCCCCCAATGTCGGACTTGAATAGAAACTCGTATAATTCAATACCAAACTTGAACCAAAACTCATATAGTCAATACTTGAACTTGAACTAGATCTCGTGTCATGATAATCCAGGAATCAAATTGGTCTTATGATCATAAATCGGTAGACTTGAACTGGAACTAGTATTAGCTCTCAAGTACCAATCTAGCATAAGTATCATGGAACCAACCTCTTCAAGCTCCTAAATATACAATCTAAAGGATATAATACGTCTATAAAGTTTATAAGGAACTAATAATAATCTTGGCCTATAGTGGGTAAGAAAGGCCCACTTTTAATCCTCAAAATCCATTCTAAGGAAAATTCTGCCTCGAACTAGGCTAAGGTATCTGATTGTTACTACTAGATATTAAATAAACTACTTTTAGTCCTAAGGTAGCAGTTCTATCTAAATCATGAGCAACTAAGTCAATTACACCTAATTTACAATTCCTTAATCGACTAAACAATCCAAATTACTCTAATTATTCCATTGAGACCTAATTTCCAACCCATATTTAGCACATTACCATAAATATACTATGATTAAGCTCAATCTAAAAGAAGGTAAACCTAGCCTACCTGAATGCCGAAGAAATCCCAATAAAATTTGCTAAATTAGTGATTTTCCCTTTTCAGAAGCTTTCGCACGATGCACACTATCAAAATCATAATCTATTTATGAATAAAAGAACAATCGTAACCATTTTGCATCTTTATGCTTTGGGTCCAAAATAACATAAAAATTCTATGTGGAGACCACTTGAAGAATTGTACTTTTAAAACCATCAAAGCATCCCTCTATTCTCCAAGGAACATTTACCTTGAGAATAGGAAAATTCTGAGCTCAAATGGTGTCAAAATCAACCCACCAATATTCTAGAAATTTTAGCAATGCATTAAGAAATCAACCATCGAATTAATGTGAACTTACCAAGAATTCAGAAAAGAAACAAGTTTTTCAAGCTCATGACCACACCAAAATCGCCTATTGATGTTTCTTCCAAGTTTTAACACGTTCTAGGGTTTTCCACTCTTGAACTAATGTGAAAAATGGGAGAAAATCAGACTAAGTGGGGTATTTAATGGCTCTCAGGCACCACTAAAATGATACCCGCGCTAACCTGGCATGCAGCTAACGCGGACTAGCCAGCACTAAAGTAGCTTGCACTTTAGCGAACAAATTGCCACTAAAGTGGCTCAATGGGCTAGCTAAGTTGCTAAAGCGCCCTGGGGCGCTTTAGCGGATGCACCAGCTGGAGACTTAGAATTTTTCCAAGCCTCCATCAACCTCTTGAGTTTTATTTGGAATCCTACACACACAAACGAACTATACTACCCGATAAAATTCGACAATCCAAACATAATGGCACAGTCAAAATTTTCATCCAAGGTCCTTCCAAACAAAATATAGGTCCACACCCAAGTGCCAATTTTCTTAACTTCTGACCAATAACCCAGAATGATATCGGAAGCCTTGGGACCTGGACAAAGGTCCTCCTGGCCAAAAATTGATGTTCAATAGTTGTTGGAACTATAAAAATTGGCATACGAGGTCATTTGTCTAAAGTTTTCACCCACTAGCTAATTTTAACCATTAAAGACTTCAAAATAGGAAATTATCTGTTAATACCAAATAGAATGCTCGATAAGTGAACTGTTAGCTCCAGCAAATCATAAATGAGTTGGGAAATCTATAGGAATGTTCTACAAAGTGAAACTACATGGAAATGCATAAAATGACCTAAAGGGTCATTACAATATCCACTATTAAAAGAACTTTCATCTGCAAAAGTAAAAGGTTAGGATGTATTTGAATGCTAAAACAGTTAAGAATACTGGTCCTACATGTATCTCTCAATCACCCAAGTTTCCTCATTTACTGGGAGGTGCCTCCACTGAACCTTAACCACTGGGATCTCTCTAGAGCATAATTGTCTGACATCTCTAGCTAATATTAACACAGGTTCCTCCACAAAGGTCAACTGCTCATCCAACTGAACTGAGTCCCACTGGAGAATATGAGACACATTAGGAATGTACCATCGTAACATAGAAATATGGAAAACTGGATCAACAACGGCAAAATTTCCTGCTAAGGCTAACTCATATGCTACCTTTCCAATTCTGTGAGAGATCTCAAAAGGTCCAATATATCTGGGGTTGAGCTTGCCTTTCCTCTCATACCTCATCACACCAGTCATGGGCGATACACGAAGAGATACTTGATGATCAACTCCAACTCTAAAGGTATGAAGTCTATGGTTTGCAACGCCTTCTGCCTAGTTTAAGATGCTCTCAACCTATCCTAAATTAGCCAGAACTTATCCAATAACTCTTGAAGAAAGTTAGTACCATAGGGTATAATCTTGAAGGTCTTGAACCATACAATCAGAAAATGACAATGCCTACCATATAATGCCTCAAATAGTGCAATCTTAATACTCAAATGGTAGTTGATGTTATACACAATCTCTGCCAAAGTAAAGTGTTGCTCCCACTAACCTCAAAAATATATAATACAAGCATAAAGCATATCCTCAAGAACCTAAATTATTTGCTTTGACTGTTTGTCAGTCTAACGGTGGAAGGCTGTGCTAAGATCTACATGAGTACCCAACTCTTTCTGAAAAGATCTCCAAAAGCTAGAAGTGAATACTGAGCCCCAGTATGAGGTGATAGATGTAGGCATTCCATGCAAATGGACTATCTCATAAACATAGATATGGGCTAACCTCTCAACACTGAAGGACATCTAAATAAGAATGAAATATGTCAATTTGGTCTACCATTCCATGATGACCTAAACATTATCAAAACCACAGGAAGTATGAGACAACCCACAAATAAAATCCATCGTAATATTCTCCCATTTCTACTCAAGAATAGGAAATCTCTAAATCAAACCACCAGGTCTCTAATGCTTGGTTTTTACCTGCTGACAACATAAGTATTGAGCTACAAAGTCTGCCGTATCTCAGTTCATTCCACTTCACTAATAATGTTGCCTAAAATATCTATACATCTTAGTTGTACCATAGGGAATAAAATATATAGAGTTGTGAGCTTCACGTAAAATCAACTTAATTAAGTCACCAAATCTGCTCAAATAAGGTAGACCTCACCTCACAACAAGAAAAAATACTCCTAAGGTCCAAAATTTTAAGTCGTACCATCAAGTTCGCTAAGAGTTGGATATCCCATGCCCATGGCCATTGAGAAATTAAGATAGAAGCTAGACTACCCATATTCACTATTGTCCGACTTAAGGCATCTTTAATGACATTTACCTTGGTTGGATGATATAAGATAGAGATATCATAATCCTTATGAAACTCCATCCATCTGTGTTTCCAAGAATAAAGCTCTCTCTAGTTCATAACATGTTGAAGACTATGATGATCTGTACCCAAATCTTAAGCATGAAAACCACTGATGCCAACTCCAAATCATGAGTGAGGTAGTTGCATTCATGTACCTTCAGCCACCTCAATACATAAGAAATAACTTAACTTTACTGCATAACACACAACCCAAACCTACATTAAAAGCACCATAAAATATGGTAAATACCTTACCTTAAATAGGAAGAGCCAATATAGGAGATGGCATGAGAAATTTTATAAGCTTCTGAAAGGTCATCTCAAACTTTGTAAACCACCGGAAAGGAACCTCCTATCGGGTCAATATGGTCATCAAGTTGTAATAGTAGCAAGATCCTTAGTGAACCACCTTTAATACCTAGCCAAACCAATGAAGCTACGAACCTCAAATTGAGATGTAGGTCTGTCCCAATCATGAATAGTTTCAATCTTTATTGGGTCCACCATAATCCCAAACATAGGCACCTCATTTCCTAGAAAGTCACGAATCGAGCCAAAACTCACACTTAGAGAATTTGGAAAAAATCCTATGATCCCTTAAATTCTGGAGGACAATCCTCAAATATTATATATGCTCCTCTCTTTTCTTAAATATAGAAAGGTTATTATTGATAAACACAATCATGAAGAAATCTAAATAAGGCCTAAACATACAGTTTATCAAATTCATAAATGCAACTAGGTCATTGGTCAACCAAAAATACATCACCAGAAACACATAATAACCATAACAATACTGAAGGCTTTCTTTGGGATGTCCTTAGCCCAAATCTATAACTGATGTAACCAACCTAAAGTCAATCTTAGAGAATACCATTGCTCCCTAAAGTTGGTTGAAAAAATTATCAATGTGAGATGTAGGATACATATTTTTCATCGTCACCTTGTTAAGCCATCTGCACTCAATACAAATATGTAAGAACCATCATTTTTATTTATGAACAAGATAGGAGCACCCCAAGAAACACACTTGATCTAATGAAACCCTTACCTAAAAACCCCTGAGCTGAGAATTTAGCTCCTTAATCTCAGCAAAAGACATATAGTGAGGTTTCATAAAAATAAGTCGGGTGCTTGAATCAAGATCAATAACAAATACAATATTATGCTTAGGAGAAAGACCTAGTAGATCGGTAAGAAAAACAACAAGAAACTTACAAACTATAGGAAAAGTTCAAGCAAGGGACTCTTCATACTAACATAGCGAATAAAAGTGAGATTAGACTTGCAACCCCTTGAGATAAGTCTCCTAGCCAAAACATAAGAAATTATCCCTGTCGAATTATGACTAATAGATCCCTAATACATAATTGGGGGTATTCCAAGAATGGCTAAGGTAACTATCTTGGAAAACTAATCCAAGACTGTATTGTAGGGAGATAAATAGTCCATCCCTAGAATCAGATCAAAATCCACCATATCTAACACAATAAGATCAGCCTGAGTATCAAACTCTCAAATATTTATAAAACATAATCTATAAATTCAATCCACATAGATAATAATCCAAAGCCAACTCTAACTATATGGCACATTAAATAGATACATAAGAGAAAGAAATACTAAATCAAATAAAGAAAAAGCTGATTGACTGCACAGTGAATTTGTACCTATAATATTAGCATTCGAAAACTTTTCCTTAGGCCTAGCAGGTATAACATACAACTGACCACACTTGCAACATGGCTAGGCTCCTGACTAATCTCCTATTATACCCGCTTGAGTACCTCCATGAGCACCCTAGGTACTATCCCAATAAATATGCATACCACCTCTAGCTAGGGGAGGAACTGCCTAATTTGTGGAATACTTTGAGTTTTAGGAACCATCACTCCACGATTGGGGAACTCTCTCAAGAAATAGCCAAAGTCCTCAAAACCATAACGCACCCATGAAGTTGTACGAAAATAAGAAGATTTGGTTCACCCAAAATAACCACCACGGCTAGAATACCCAGAATTTGAACCCCTCAGAGGCTAACTTTTACTTTATCCAGGATGATCGATGTAACTATACCAGCCTCCATCGATGATCTAAAGTATGGCATGAATGGGCCTACTAGACTGGCCTTGATAATTATAAGGCTGAAGCAGAGGGTACGTACCCTTTGAACCTCTGCCTTTGAATTGTGAGCCACTATGATTCCCACTTAATCTATCTTGGTATTGGGGCCTCTTATCATTGCAACCTAGGGCCTAATGATGCATCTCCTCTATAAATATGACTAAACCTCAACAAAAGATCTCTTAGTAGAAAAGAAACTTAGTATGGCCATGCATAGGGGAATTCTCAATTCCTAAACAAAACACCAAACTCGCTCATACATAATTGTTAGAATAGAAGTAGCATGGCTATCCAACTCATGAAATCAATCCTCATACTCTGTAACAGTCATGGAGCCTTGGTCCAACCTCGAGAACTGATCCCCCAAATGATTTCTAAGGCTATGATCCATATACATATCCAAGAAAACCTCAAAGAACTGAGTACATATCTTAGAGGGAGATCTAGCTGGCCTTAAATCAAGATTACCTATCGATCAATTTGAGCTTTCAAATAAAACTGAAAAAGTAGTGTAATCCACACCACAGGTCTCAACTAAGACCAAATGACGGAGTTTATCCTTATAAGAAACCAAGAACTCATAAGCATCCTCGCCCAATGCAACATAAAACCTAGGCAGAGCCAAACATAAGAATCTACCCAATATCTTTTGCTTCTTAACAGACATAGTAGGCTAGACAACCACCAGAAGAGTAACTACCAACTAAGCAACCACCGAGTAGAAAGGATCTCAACTCTAGGAGCCATAATTATAGGTTATACCTCTATCTTAGTACCACTCTAATCCGCAAACTATGCACCATCAGATGGTGCACAACAAATTAATCACAAGAACTAAATAATGCATCCCAGAGTAGTAAAGAAAAATTAACAGCGGTAGATTCTAGGCTGGTCCCTAGCCCATAACTGGCTAGGGTGGAGAAATCTCTTGTTGGGGGAAAGAAATAGGTTCTAGCAAAGTCCCTTATCCTAGTCTTTGGCTAGTGTTACATCTCTTGTTGACCTTAACCCCTAGATCATCCATAAACTATGATAGGATCCCTAGTCGCGAACTCGAGGTCCTCTTCTCGCGTAGCAGTAGCACGCATCCTAGCCATCTGCAAAAAAAGTGAAATAAAAAGAATCATTAGAAACCAACTTAGACTCATAGTATGAATTGAGCGAAAGAAATGAATATCTCCTAAGAATGTCCTATAGCCATTTAAAGATAAGCAATGATATCATCATTCCGATCCACCGGACTCAACTAGACACTTGCTCTTGTACCAATGATACTTTTGAACCTAGCGCTCTAATACCAATTTATCATGACCTAATTTTTTAGTCATAATGGCACCTACTTTATCCCATTAGTAGGTAAGCCAAATTGTAGCCTAGAGCTATGAGCAATGGACTAATTTAGTGCTAAAATGACACAAATGTTGGAAATTTAAAAGTAAAGACTTATAATAATAAATCATGCAAATAATAATAATAATAATAATAATAATAATAACAACAGAAATAGTGCTAACAGGAAGGATAAATTAGATAAAATAACATCCCATTACCTAGTAGTATCAGTACAAGATCTACTAACAAAAGGAATATGAGTATTGTAATATTCAAATATACATCAGTCTCAAATAATTAAAGACTAAGCAAAAGTATAAAAAGGAGAAAAGGTTAACTCTAGTTCTACGAGATCACCCTATCTCCGAACTCTAAGCAGCATAATTGTGACATCAACGACTGACACAAGTACTTGAATCTACACCCAAAAGGCACAAAAGTATAGTTTGAGTATCAAAGCCACAGGTACTCAGTAGGCATCATCAGTCTATTAAACTAAATCATAATATATGTATAATAAATATACAAAATAAATTAACTAGGTCAAGGAAAAAAGGCAAAAATGGAATAATGATCCATGTACTATAAATAAATAAATAAATAAATAAATTGGAACAATAACATAAAGGAACACTTATCTACCACTACTACACTAACCCCCAAAAGTCATTAAGTGCGGGAAAGTAAATAACTCAAAGCAAGCCCCCATAAGCCTGGAGGGTTCAATAAAATATAGCAATTAACCAAAATTATACTAAGTAACTACATCTCAATCGGTAACCAAGAATCCTTTTAGAACATTAACTTTGGACTAGAACCAATGTCATAACTGTCAGAAGCAACTCCTTAATACCAGACTTGAGTCGAAACTCATAAAATACAAAGCTGGAATTGAACCAGAAATCATATAGTCAAATTTCATACTTGAATATAAACTCGTATCATGAATAATGCCGAAATCAAATCAGTCTTAAGATCAAAATTGTCGAACTTGAATGGGAACTAGTATCACCTATCAAGTACCAATCTAGCATAAGGATCATGTAACGAACCTCTTCAAACTCCTAAATATACAATCTAAAGTTATGATACACCTATAAAGTTAGTAAGAAACTAATAATAGTCCTGGACAAAGGTGGACCGGAGGAGCCTACTTTTAATCTCCAAAATCCGTTCAAAATCAAATTCTACCTCAAACTAGGATAAGGTGTTTGATTATTACTACTAGGTATTAAATAAGAAGATTTTAGTCCTATAGTTGTAGTTTTACCCAAAGCATGAGCAACTAAGTCAATTACACCTAATTTACGATTTCTTAAGAGACTAAACAATCCAAATTACTATAATTATGCCTTCGAGACCTAATTTTTAGACCATATCAAGCACATTGCTGTAATATACTATGTTTAAGCCTAACTACTTGGACTTTAAAGAAAGCCCTATGAAATTTGCTAAATCAGCAATTTTATTTTCTAAAAATCTTTTGCGTGATGCCACGCTATCAAAATCATAATACACTTAGCAATACCAAAACAATGGTACCCATAATGCACTTTTGTGCATCGAGTCCAAAATCACAAAAAAAATCACATGTTGGGTCCGCTTGTAGAATCGCACTTGCTAAACCGTCAAAGTATCTCTCTATGTTCAAGGAACATTTACCCTCAAAATAGGTAAATTCTAAACTCAAATAACTATAGAATCAACCCATGAGTATCTATGTATTTTAAGAAATCAACAAACTAATCAGAATACACCAAAAATTCAAATAAGAAATACGTACTTCAAGCTCATCAATACCCCAAAAACACCTACTGATGTTTCTCCCAAGTTTCTACATGCTCTAGGGTTTCCCACTCTTGAACATGGGTGAAAAATAAGAGAAAATTAGATCAAGTTGGGTATTTAATGGCTCTAAGTTACCTCTAAAGTAGGCACTGGTCTACTTTGGAGGTCATGGCTAAAGCACCCAAGTATCACTAAAGCGAACTCGCGCTTACCTGGCATACCACTAAAATAGACAAACCAGTGCTAAAGCGGCTTGCACTTTAGCAGCCAACTTATCAATAAAGCAGTTTACTGGGCTTTCCAGGATGCTGAAGTACCTGGAATGCCGCTTTAGCAAATGCACCAGGTGAGTGCAGCAACTGGAGACTTTAAATGTTTCTAAACCTCCACTGACCCCTAAGGATTTATCCATAATCTCATATATGCAAATGAACTATGCTACCCTATCAAATTATATATTTACGAACTCAATGGTGTAGTTGAATTTCCGTACAAGTTTGATTCCATGAATAATGGGTCTTACACCAAGTGCCAATTTTCTTTATTTTTGGCCAACAGCCCAAAATAAGCCTGAAAACTGTAGGACACAAACCAAGGGTCTTCCTAGCCTAAAATTGACATTTTGGGGTTGTTCTAATTGTCAGAATTGGCATATAAGGTCATTTTTCTAAAGTGTTTTCTCGGTAACTAAGTTTAACCAGCGAAGACTTTAAAATAAAAAATTGTCTCCAAAATCTAAATGGACTTCCCGCTAACCAAATTGTTAGCTCCAATAAGTCATAAATAACTTGGGGTAGCTATAGAATATCTCTAATTGGAAAAAATATGTAGAAATGTAGAAAATAACCTGGAAGATCATTATACTTTAAGTATAAGAAATTTGATCTTTATGATGATGGTCTAAAATGGTATAAGGAAAACCATAGTTTGATTTATGCTTCTAATGACAATTTAATAAGTATCGCTGAGGGTGAAAGTGATCTATTTATATTCATAGCCAAGGTCCTGTGTGATGATAGAGAAGAAAAATCTACTAGGTTCCCAATAACTCAAAATTTTATTACCAGTGCTTATCAGATCTTGAGTTATTTATTGCTTAATGAGAAAATGGCTAAGAGAACGAATGTTTTTCCCCACCCTGATTAGATATATAATATATATGTACTTGTACTTGATACAAGATTTTTTGTAAGGCATTTTTAGATGATCGAACAAATGAGAATTACACAAGGAAATCATTAAATACAAGTTAGATAGAAAGCTCATCAAAAGTCTATTCATGGCATTGTTCTACGGAAAGACATTGATCAGCATGGTAAAGAATTTTAAGCTAAAATTTGGTGAATTGCTTAGTCAAAAATACAAATTTAACCTCACAAAATAAGAAATAAATTTTGGAAATTTAAATATCCAAACATAGTACAATTAATAAAGTTGATAACTACCATTAGTTTGTTTTATTTTGTAAGAGATCGTCCAATTGTCTATAGTATATCATATTACACTACAAAATAGGATTATATGTCTTTGTAAATGAAGAGATAATCATTTATAAAAGGACTATCAAAAAAAAGACAATGGGTTACTCTAAGAGTACCTACTATTAATAGGGATAAGTGAAAGACTCAATCCTCAGCATGTGTTAACTTTATTCATCAGAAGGATGGATACATAGCCATGAAAGTGGTGAAATTATTATTAAGTCAATGTGCATTTATATATACCGTACATGATAATTTTCTAAAAACTTTGGCTTACGTAAGACTAGTTCCTAATACATATACCAATGTATTTATTAATATGGGACATCCAATAAAAATAATCAATAAATTTATCGATCAAAATCTGATTGTCCTTTCAGAACCCTATAAAAAATATACTATGAGGCATAGAAGTTCTTATATCATTTGATAATCTTATAGATATTTTGATTTCACTTTACCCAAATCCTAAGTAATGATAAAAATATATTGGATAAAAAGGTATGAGAGTTTTTTAAGTATTACTACTACTATACATCTACAGTGGACACTAAACATTATTGGGAGAGATTTATGATGCTTCTATAGAATAAAAGTGACAAATATAGCATACATTATTAATAAAATGGAACTTCTAGTAGATATTCTAAGGAAGAGGGGCTTTTTTTGAAATCTAGAAAGTTTGATGTATATAGATATAGTGTGTGTGCATGCTGGGGTGTAGGTATACCACTTACAAGAAAGAACCTCAATTCAGTAAAGTAGTTAACCAAACACAAGTAACAAGTTCGTCAGTCCTTTCTCTGAGGCCTCCCATTCATTCTTATTTGTTTCATCATTTTATAGTGTAGATCTATTCATAGATCTAAGCCCTTCTAATAAATCCATCTTCCCTCTTCTTAAGTTAAGAAAAAAGAATGTTTTTTGTGGTTGTTAAGGAGATGGTGATAATTAGCCATGCTACCTCTAACCAATACTATTAATACATTGTTATGTTATATATTATATTATACTACTTGCATGAGGCTCGTGCTAAGCCCAGCCCCAAACTCAAAATAATATAATTTTAATCGAATGAAATAAGGGTAATTTATGTTATTTTTATTTCATAATTAATTTCATGTAGTTTAATTTAATCATGTTTTTTTATAAGTATTTTAATCATTACTAACACGATAAACTGTGATATTTGCAACTATATAAATGAAGAAATATATTCCTTTGATATTATTAATTTTTCACTCATTATTTTGTATGTCGCGAGTTATGCTAGTTAAATATGATGAGTTAAGCTTGGCCTTACATGAAATTCAAGGAAAATATTATTAATTCTAAAAAGTTTTAATTAAGTGATCTAAACTATTTTGTACAAATTATTTTATCCTAAACCCGTAAAAAAGAGTATAGAGAAGCACATATGATATTAAATCATTCAAATATAAATAAGATCTAATAATCTATTCAATTGAAAAAGAAATATATAGCTATAAATTTACTATAATTTTATCAAAATGCAACAAGAACAAAAAGAAACTTAATTTACTTCCTTCCATCCATAATTGGCATTTTTAGCTTTCACGTTGCTATATTTGAAAAAAGATATTGACTTTTTTTCAAATTTATTCTTTGTTAGATACATAATCTTTATGTAATCAAGAAATCATATTAAATTGATACTACTATTTAATTAGGATAATTTTGTAAAAATACTTTACTTTCGAGGGTTAGGGATAGTAAAATTGATACTACTATTTATTGAGGATAATTAAGTAAAAGTATGTTTACTTTTAAAGGTGTGTCACATGTTAAGGACTACTCCTGTTTCAAAATAGTTGGCAGTTTTGCTAGAAAAATTTGTCTCAAAATAGTTGACATGTTTAAAAGATCGAGAGATAATTAATCATTTTTTCTAGCTCTACCTTTAGAAATAAAGACTTTCTATATTAATTGAAGAACACAAATCTAATCAATATTAAGTAGATAATATGGCCATATTATTCAATTTACACCCCTTATTAATTTTTTCTTGCAAAATTTATAAATGCTAACAATATTGAGACGAATACAGTATATTAAAACTAAAAACACCACATAATATGAACCATAAAGTAATAGAGGCACTTAGGAATACGATTGTGACTCGCTTTGTGGAGGAGATTCCGCTATTGTGAGGAGTGTCATGATCGCGACTAGGGTGGCAGACAGTAGATCGTGTGATCGTGATGCCTCAGGTCATAATAGTGACTATCGAGGACTTGGACTGGGTATAAAAGGATCCCCTTTCCATTATTTTGGCTATTCTTCATCACTTTCTTCAGACCTAAAAATCCTTAATAGTATGGGAACTTAAAATTAAAGTGTATGGGTGACTTGGGAGCTTTATTAACATTTATTTTTGACATTATCTTCAATTTGAGGTAAGAATTTATCCTTTTCTAGGTTAAATTTCTTTCTCAAACCCCCAAAACTATTAGGGCGTGATTTTAGCCCTAATTTATCTTGATTTTCACCCATTTTTAGGGTAATTATTCCTTGAACTTGTAAGAATGTTGGTTTGATTTTGAAAATGTGACTTTTGTAAGTGGAAATCATATGGGGGTTTGGTGTGATTTTTGTACCTGAGCACAATGGTTCAATTGGGATATCATTATCATAATATTGATGAGTAGAGTGTATTTTTGATATCTTGGCATCTTGATGAGGCTTCTCGAAGGGAAAAGTGGTGGTTTAGTAGTTCATTGAGCTTTCCTCAGCGTCAAGGTAGGCTAGGTTTATTCCTTGTTAGATTGAGTTAACTCATAGTATTCTTATGATATTGTGTTAGATTTGGGTTGTGCTTAGGTGTTAGAATGATAGAATGAAAGACTTGGGTTAGTTCGATCATTTAGGCTAATTTGAAATGGTAGAGTTAAAACACTTGACTTATTTCCTTATGCCTTAGGTGGATTGCACTTTATTGCTCATGTTTAGCATGATAACGCTATAGATTAATCAAGTGGTAAAATGCACTAGTTATTCATGTTAAGGAAAAGTTTATCCATAGTTGCCTACACTAATGAAGGTTGTCTTAGTTTCCATTAGACATAGTTTAAGTTTTTGAGATGAATCTCTACCTTAGGGATAATTGTGGTTTGCTTTACATCTAAGAGTGGATTTAGATACCTTAGCCTAGTCGGGGGTGGTATTTGACTTAGAATATATTTCGGGAATTTAGAAGTGGGCTCTTAGACCCACCTTAAGTCAAGATTGATGGTTATTTAACTTGATACCCTTATACACTTGTTGAATACCTAGAGAATGCCCTTTGAGGAAATATTGAGGAACCTTAGCATGTGATGGTAATGGTGATGACGATATTGAATCAATGCTTATGAACTAATTGATTTAACACGCCCCAAAATTGGGCCATATCGTATGGTCACCTCAAGCCCACATAAATCAGAGGTCACCCTAATAACGCATAATAATTATTACATTAATCACAAGGTTGGGTGAATCCCGACCATATTATGAGATAGTGAAACTATCAACTAACCAACATACCCAAGTCCACAGTCATCCATAATAACACTATACAAACCAAAGTTTAGAAATTTATATGTTGGGAAAATCCCCCAAAAATAACCAAACCAAGTCAAAATAAGACTAAGTCTAACTATAGGGGACCAAGAATGAATGTCTTTCAAAATAAGGAAGCTCACCACTTTCTAGTCAATGCACAGACCACTTCGATCACCTAATCATTGTGTAGGAAGAGAAGATGATGCTTCGACCCCTATATCGTGTGGGTACATAGCGTTCAGAGATGGTTAGTGATTGGAATGCTAGTATGTAACTCAAGGATAAGGATAAAATAGCATCATCATTAAACAACATGTCAATATATATCATGTTCAATCATATTCATAACCTTATTTATACATATAGACATATTACATGTAAGCCAAGGGGGCAAGTCTTATCAACACTTTGGGAACAGTCATTCATCATACGTGTAATGGAGGTCTCCAACCTTCCACACTTATAGATTCAAGAATTTCTCATTAGGCATAGGACTTTAACCATAGTCACATATCATCAAGTAAGAGATTCTAAACACATACACATCCATTTAAGTAAGGGACTCTAACAAATCACACACATTCATTAAAGCAAGGAACTCTAACCACATCCTTACATATTAGGCAAAAGTACACTAAACTCATGTCGTATTAGATAGGGGACCCTAACCCCAAGAAAATTCATTTGGTGAGGAACTTTGACCTTATGAGATCTCATTATGCAAGGGACTTTAACCATAATAAATTTCACTAGGCAAGGGACTTTAACCTCAAGCCATCAACTATCATTAGTCGACATTGGGACTCTAACCCTTTGTCCATGTATCCACATACATTCAATTCCACACGTAAGGATATTAACCCATTTAGCTAATTTCAACACCATACATGACCATATGGTCCTCATGGGAGCCTTCATTGCTCAACCATTTTAATAGGTAAAAGCCTTAATTCAGGTCATAATACAACTCAAACTATGGTCCCCAAGACCCTTACAAGCCATTCACACTTCATTAGCAATTTTATACCACATTTTAGTTCAACACATAATTCAAGTTCATTTTCATGTTATGGGCTTTAACCCCCTTCTTATTAATCAAACCATCAAGGTCATCAATTACATAAGACATGTCTCACTTTACCTTCACAATAACATTCATGTAACTAAACATCTTACTTAGACATTTTCACAAACACCTTGTTACATGCTTTTACCAAGGCCAATTACATGGTATAAATTATCAAGACTAGTGTTACTCAAGACCCCCATGTTATAACACATACAAAAAGCATTCACGTTTGCAAACTACCATCAATAACATGTATAAACATAAGTCTAAGCAAGAATCATCATTAGGCAACAAAACCATTGTCATTTGATTTTAAAACCACTATGTATACTTACTAATCCAAGTGTGGAATACATGGGATTAGAGTTATTTAGAAAGGGAAAGATTTACATGCCTTAGACAACTTGAATCACCAAGAATATTAACTTCACTTTGCCTCTTGAAGATCACTCTTGAAACCCTAGCCTCCAATTCTTCAAAGATGAGTTTGAGAGAGTGTTTAAGGTGTTTGGTCCATCAAAATAGGTTTTTAGGATGATACAAACACTTATAGAGTGCGAGAGATTAGGGTTTTAGACATGGGAAATGACCACAAGGCCCTTAGTTAAAAGCTGAAAATTAAACTCATCCATGGGTACGACTCACTATACGACTCACTTAAGTAGTCATACCCTAGGGTACGAGTGCTACCCTGACTCATACTCTAGGCTTCTCCTAGGTCACACATGCTATTAAGGATACGACCTTAAATCCATGAGTCATATCTAAAGGGTACGACTCACCCTTAACTCGTATGCTCTACTGGTAACAAAATCAGTCCACTCCAAGCTAAGACCTCACCCCATATGACTCACCTACGTATGACTCATACTCTTAGTTTTGATTAAGGAGAGGGTCACTCGTACCTAGAACAGTTAGTAAACCTTACCAAACTGCCTAAGATATGAAAGGGGAGGAGAAGAAGTAGACGTCTTGTATCCCAGGGGTATGACTTAAGCTCCTAGTCGTAACTACCCCAGTGACACCAACATATGATGTTTTTCAATGGTTCTAAGTCAAGGTGTTTCATGATTAGATTTTTGATTATGTTATGATGAGATATTGGTGGTTGGTTATACAATGTATAACCTTTGGGTAAGCCAAAGATAAACTATTTTGTATTCTTTTAAATAGGCCTCGATGATGATGAATATTAAGACATTACTTATGATATTGATAAGTCATTACCTATGATATTTCTTATGATTATGTTTATGCTAAGAAATTATGCTAGTAATTATGCTAAAACATCTCTATTGATGATATTAGAAATTGTATCATGAATTATGTTAGAAGTCATACTTATTTATATGGGGAGTTATGCTATTAATTATGCTTAAAACCATGATACTTGATTTTATGATTACTTATGCAATTGATTTTGCCACTTACTATGATGATGTGGCTATCGGTTTGAGTCTGAATATTATGATTAGGTTTGTATTGATACCCAACAAGGTTGGAGGATATTGTGATGATATATTGATACTCAAAAATGATAGAGAATATTATGATGATATATTGATACCATACAAGGCCGGAGAATTTTGTGATGATATATTGATATCCGACAAGGCCGAAGGATATTATGATGATATATTGATACCCTACAAGACCGAACAATATTATGATAATATGTTAATATCCGATAAGACCAGAGGATGATTATGATAATATATTTATACCTGTAAAGGCTGGATGATGACTATGATGATATATATTTTGCAAGGCCATAAGATATTTATGATGATGCATTGATACCCGACAAGGCCGGAGGATGACTATATTGATGTGCTATGTGTACATCTACTAATTTGAGTCCAGTTATGCCCTATGTATGGACATTATATACATATATATATATATATACATATATATATACATATATATTTATGTAGTTGGGTATGATTTTGATATTAAGAAAGTCGGTTATAGCCTGCATGTGTTAATTGTTTATAAAGTGGTATAGTTCATGAATAGAGCTAAATGTAGAATAGTGGTGGGTATTGTTTAACTAAATAATAATGATTAGTTGAGAAACAAGAATAGTTGGTCAATGATGATTGGTGGTTATATGGTGAATATTTGCTTAAATAAGGACTAGGGGTCATATGATGACTAGTTAATAAATGAATTAGTTAATAAGATATGGTTAGCTAATGAATGGTGACTAATGAGTA
Source organism: Capsicum annuum (assembly GCF_002878395.1). NCBI lineage: Eukaryota > Viridiplantae > Streptophyta > Magnoliopsida > Solanales > Solanaceae > Capsicum > Capsicum annuum. The sequence continues at coordinate 118,875,487 of NC_061119.1, forward strand.
TCGATGATAAGGCTATTACATGACGAAAATACTATGGAATGTGGGTACATTGTCAAATGTTGGTAAATTGAGAAATATTGGTAAATGACTATTTTATGATAATTATGAATCGATTGTTAAATAATGATGAAGGTTAGTTTTAATGTTGGTTGATTGCTTTATTCTACCATTGAGTGTACCCTCTAGGAATTTAGCAGTCTGTGATAGGTTATTTACTTTTCTACACCAATTGGCATTTGGAAGCCAATATTGTAGTTATGCTTGATTTTGTTGATGTTTTATGATACGTAATTATTCTGTACTATTTACTTATTATGCATGGTGATATTATCATTTGTTGATGTCTTATGTTATACTGTTATTCTGGGTTTAATTGCATATTATGTACAGGGACGTCGAAGATGATTCGGGCTCGTTCCTATACCTTGACTTAGTTATGTTATCATGCATTTTATGATATTTATATCATAATTTAGCTCAGTCGACCGATGATGCCTACTAAGTACCCATTGTATTGGTACTCATACTACACTTCTATACCATTTTGGTGCAGATCCATTACGAGCTATCATCATTGATCATTAATCATGTTTGGTTGATATTTCTAGAGATAGGGTGATATCTTGGCATTTGAGTCGCCTATTTCCCTCTATATTTTATATTAATACATTTTTTATTAATATGAATATTGTTAACGTTCCTAGAGATTTGAGTTGTATTATTATTAGACGGTTTAATGCTGGCTCTACCAGGTCGTGGGATAGTATCTTGTATTGACTATTTTATCTATGTAGAACCCTATGCTTATTTATAAATTGTATTCTTAAGATTTGCCTATGTTGGACATTTCCTACCAAATTAACCCATTACGTTAGCTACAGGTTATGGTTTGTCCTACCTACTACCAGGATTTAGTAGGTGCCATCATAACTTATAAATTAGGTCATGACAAATTGGTATCAAAGCTAGGCTCTAGCTGTATTATTGGTACAAGAGAAAGTTTTTATTAGAGTCCTGTAGATCAAAACAATGATGTACGTTTCTTATCTTTGAGAGGCTATGGGATAATTTTAGGAGTTTTTCACTTCTTTCACTAATATGGTGCTAAGAGTCTGAGTTGGTTTATAGAAGTATTCCCTTAACTTTACTCTTTTACAAATATCAAGGACGCACGCTATCTCTACACAAGACGAGGGTCCCAAGACCGAGCCTAGGGATCCTACTATTATTGTTGGATAACACAGAAGTCATGGACAACTGCAAGATATGTCCCCCAGCTAGGGGCTAAGATAAGCTGCCTTTCCTAGGTACTATTATTACTCCTGAGCTGGAGATTCTTTTTCCTAAGCCAGTGGTGGACCAGTGACCAACCCAGGCTCTACCAGCATTTATTTTTGCTTCACTGCTCAGAGATGTGTTGATTCATCCTTTGTGTTTAGTTTGTGGTATTATATCTTATGGTGCACAGTCTATAAATTAAAGTGGTATAGAAGTAGGGTTACAACCTATAGCTACAACACCCAGAGTTGAGGCTTCTCCTGTACTTGTAGTTATTCATCCAGTGGTTGCTCAGCCTATTATGTTTTCTGAGAAGTAAAATATGTTAGGTAGATTCTTAGGATTGGCTTTGCCTTGGTTTTTTGGTGCTTCGAGTGAGGATGCATATGAGTTTTTGATTGATTATGAGTATAGGCTTCATAATTTAGGCCTTGTTGAGACTCGACGTGTGGATTACACTATATTTTAGTTAGATTTAGCTTCTCAATATTGGTGGAGATATTATATAGATTCTAGACAAGATGGATCTTCTCCCTTGACATGGGCTCAATTCTCTATGATATTTTTGGAGAAGTAGATGCCTTGTAGCCTTAGAGATTATTTGAGGGATCAGTTCTTTATATTAGAGTAGGGCACTATGACAATTATAGAGTAGACGCTCATTTTTATGAGTTTCCTAGGCATGCAACTTCTATTTTGGATACTGAGTATGAGAGAGTTTGATGATTTTTTAGAGGATTGAGACATCCCATTTGTATGTATACTCTGAGTTTATTTATTGTAGGTAGGTCTTTTGTTAAGGTGTAGGATCATGCTTGAGTGATGGAGGAGATGCACCATGAAGGTCATGAAGGCCATAATAAGAGGCCTAGGTTTTAGGGTAAATTCAGTGGGAAACATCGTAGTACTTTACCCAGAAAGCGGTTCTAAGAGCAGGTATCCTCCACATTTATCCTATCATCCTTAGAGTCAGCCTAATCGACCTGTTCAGGCAGCCCTTTTGATTACTGACAAAGGTTAGTCTAGTGCTGGTGGTCCCTCTAGTAAGGGTAGTGGTCAATCTTTGAGAGGTTCATCTTCTGGTTATTCTAGGAATGGTCGTTATTCTGAGTTATCCAAATCAGTTAGTTCTAGTTCAGCTTAGGTGTCATGTTTTACTTATGGAGCTCCTGGTTATTATTTGTGAGATTGCCTTAGTCATGGGGTGATTGTTACTTTAGCTCAAAGTGTCCCTCTATTAGAGTAGTTCATCCCTTAGCTACAGTTGTTTCTCATGGTCGCAGGGGTGGTTCCTAAGGTATTTGAGGAGGTTCTCAAGTAGGAAGGACAAGAGGTCGATCAGGTGCCCAGCCAGGTGGCGGGCATGGTCAATTCTATGCAGTACCTACTAGATCCAAGGCTGATACTTTGGATGTTATTGTTACAGGTATGATTTTTGTGTGCCACTAGGTAACCCTTGCTTTATTTGATCTGAGATCCAATTATTCTTATATTTTTTCTTATTATGCCCCACGGTTGGAGTTATTTTTGACTTACTATCTAATTTATTATTTGTATCTACTCCTATGGGTGATTCTTTAGTAGTGGATTGGGTTTTTAGATCAGGTGTTGTGACTGTTATAGATGTTGATACTTTTGTTGATCTTATTATTATTGATATGGTGGATTTTAAACTTATTCTGGGCATGGAATGCCTATCCCACTATCATATGGTTATGGATTATTTTGCCAAGACCATTACCTTAGCCATGCCCAACGTACCCTATGTTGTATGGTAGGGTGTAGTTAGCAGTGAGCTGATGGGGATTATTTCTTATGTCTGTGCTAGGAGGCTTATTTTTAGGGGTTGCGAGTGTTATCTCAATTGTATTTATGATACTAGTATGGAGATTCTGTCGCTTGACTCTATTCTTATTGCCCCCATGTCGCCACACGGAGAGAGCATGAGGACGAAAAAAAGGGGGTCCTATCAACTTGTTAGTGAGTTTACTGATGTGTTCCCTACTTACCTACCTGGTATTCCCACTGTCCATGAGATTGAGTTTACTATTGATCTCAAACCTGGAACCTAACCTCTTTCTATGGTACCTTACCACATGGCTTTCGCCGAGCTTAAGGAGCTGAATTCTTAACTCCAGGATCTTCTTTGTAAGGGTTTTATTGGATAGAGTGTGTCCCTTTAGGGATCTCCCATACTGTTTGTGAAGAAAAAAGATGTCTCCATACATATGTGTATTGATTACAGGATGCTTAATAAGGTAACGGTAAAGAACCTTTATCCTATACCTCCCCTTGATGATTTGTTTGACCAACTTTAGGGTGAGGCCGTATTTTTTAAGATTGATTTGAGATTTAATTACCATCAGTGAGATTTTGAGTTGAAGATATCTTGAAGATAGCTTTTAGGACCTGTTGTGATTATTATGAGTTCTTAGTGATGTCATTTGGGTTGACTAATACCCTGGCCATATTCATAGATTTAATGAATTGAGTATTCAGGCCTTATTTGGATTCCTTCATAATTCTATTTATCGACAACATCTTTCTGTGTTTGAGAAGTAGTGAGATGCATGTGCAGCATTTGAGGATTGTGCTCCAGACTTTGAGAGATCATATTCTTTTTGCCAAGTTTTTATGTGGGAGTTTTGAATTGAATTAGTGACATTCCTTGGACATGTGGTATCTAATAATAGGATGACGGTAGACCCATCAAATATTAAGGCAACTCGTGATTGGGCTAGACCTACATCTCCGATTGAGGTTTGTTGCTTCATTGGTTTTCTAATTATTATAGATGGCTCATCGAGGGTTTTGCTACTATTTTATCCCCTATAAATAGATTGACTCAAAAGGAGGTTCCTTTTTGATGATCTGAAGAGTGTGAGTCGAGCTCTACAAATCTAAAGGATTTCTTTACTTTAGCTCCTATTTTAGCTCTTCCTATTGAGGGGGAGAAATTTACCATTATTTGTGATGCTTTTCTTGTTAGTTTGGGTTTTGTATTGATACATAAGGGTTGTGTTATTGCTTGTGCTTCTAGGCAGCTTAAAGTGCGCTAGTACAACTACCTTACTCATAATTTAGAGTTGGTAGTGGTAGTTTTCGCGCTTAAGATTTAGAGGCATTATCTTTATGGTGTGCATTATGAGATTTTCACCGATCATCACAGTCTTCAGTATCTTACGACCAAGAGGGAGCTTAATGCTAGACAATATAAATGGATGTACTTGCTAAAGCATTATGATATTTTGATATTGTATCATCCTGGTAGGGAAAATATGGTAGCGGATGCCTTAAGTTGGAAGGCAGCCAGTATGGGTAGCTTGTCTTGTATTTCAGTTTCTCAGAGGTCGTGTTGGCATAGAACATTCAGTCCTTAGACAACCTGAAGGTTAGCCTTTATATTTCATATCCTAGGAGGATTTTGTCTAGTGTAGAGGTGAGGTCCTTGCTATTTGAACACATTTGAGGTCGTCGGTTTAAGGATAGTAAGCTTTGGTTTCTTTGTTGTCAAGTTTTAAGTAGTGAGTTCGAGGGTCATCTAGATTTTGAGGGTGATTTGAGATTTGATGGCCATTTGTGTTCTGAATATCGATGACTTGATTCAGTTGATTTTGCATGAAACTCACAGCAGTAGATATTCCATTCATCTCAACACAGCCAAGATGAATAGAGATTTGAGACAACATTATTGGCGGGGTGGTACGAAGAGATATATGGCAGATTTTTAGCTCGTTGCCTATGTTGTCAGTAGGTAAAGTTTGAGCATCAACAACCTGATGGATTGACTTTGAAGTTACCCATTCCCGAGTGGAAATGGGAAAGGATGAACATAGATTTTGTTAGTTTAGAACATTGAATTTAGTATGGTTAAATAGTTCATTAGAATATACGGGATTCTGAATGAATCCCAAACACCCGATTGAGCCCATATTGGGACTTGTAAATCTGGTACCCCAGGTTTTTCGTGCACCGTGATAGTGGTACTTTTGACTGTGATCGTAAACTCACTTTGTAGAGGAGATTCTACGATCATGAAGGGGCATCCCGATCGCGACTCATATGGAATAAGGAAGATTGGTACGGTTGTGAAGCCTTGGGACGTGATTGCAACTATTGAGGACCTAGACTTAATATAAAAGGACCACTTTTTAATGATTTTGAACATTCTTCATCACTTCTTTGAGAGCTTAGAACCCTAAATAGTGTGAGATCTTAAAATTAAAGCTTTGTGAGTGAGTTGGGAGTTTGATTAACATTTATTTTTTAATTCTTCTTCCAATTTAGGTAAGAATTCGCCCTTTTCTTTGTAAATTTTTGATTTCTTGCTCAAAACTCCAGAACCTTTAGGGCTTGATTTTATCCCCAAATTTAGCTTGGTTTTCACTATTTTTTAGGATAATAATTCCTTGATCTTATAAAAAGGTTGGGTTGGTTTTAAAAATGTGATTCTGCAAGTGGGACCCATATGGGGGTTTTACGTGATTTTTGGATCCGTAGAACAATGGTGCAATATGGGTATCATTATTCTTGTATTGATAAGTAGAATGTGTTTTTATAGCTTAGTATCTTGAAGAGGCTTCTCGGAAAGAAAAAACGGTGGTTTAGCAGTTCGTTGAGCTTTCTTTGGCGTTGAGATAGGATAGGTTTATCCCTTGTTAGATTGATCTATCTCATAGTATTCTTATGATATTAGTTGGTTTTTATGTATTGGATTGATGAAATGCAAGACTTAAGTTAATTGGGCCATTTAGGCTAATTTGAAACCATTGAGTTGAAACACTTGACTTGTTTCCTTATGCCTTAGGTGGATTGGACTTCATTGATCATGTTTAGCATAAAAAGGCCACAGATTACTCAAGTTAGGTAAAATACTCTAGTTAATCATGCTTAGGGTAAATTTGACCTTAGTTGCCTACACTAATAAAGGTTGCCTTAGTTTTAGTTGGACTTTGTTTAAGTACTTGAGATAAATCTCTACCTTAGGGATAATTGTGTCTTTCTTTACATCTAAGAGTAGATTTAGATACCTTAGCTTAGTCTGAGATAGAATTTGACTTAGAATATATTTTTTCAATTTAGATGTTGGCTCTCGGATCCACTTTAAGTCAAGATTAATGATTAGTTCTTTTGATACCCTTATACGTTTGTTGAATACCTAGAGAATGAACTTTGAGGCAATATTGAGGAACCTTAGCACGTGATAGTTATGGTGATAATGATATTGAATCAATGCTCATGGACTAATTGATTAGATTGTCATTTATGTTATAGTGAGACATTGATTATGCTATAATAAGCGGCTGGTAATGTTATGAACAACCTTTGGGTAAGCCTATGATAAGCTATTATGCATTCTTTTGAATAGGCTTTGATGATGATAAATATTTATCCATTACTTATTCTATTGATAAGTTAGTGCTTATGATAGGTCTTATGATTATAGATATGCTAAGAAATTATCCTAGTAATCATACTAGAAAAAATTCCTATGGATGCTATTAGAAATTATGTCATGAATTATGTTAGAAGTCATGCTTTTTGTTTTTATGGGGAGTTATTATAATAATTATGCTCGAAATCATGATGCTTGATTATATAATCACTTATGTTATTGATTTTTCCACTAATTATGATGATCTGTCTACCGGTTTGAGTTTAGTTATTATGATTATATTTATATTGATACCCAATAAGGCCGAAGGATATTGTGATTATATATTAATACCTGGAAAGGACGGAGGATGTTGTGATTATTTATTGATAACAGTCAAGGTCGGAATATACTGTGATGTCATATTGATTCTCGGCAAGGCCAAAGGATATTATGATGATTTATTGATACCCGGTAAGACCGAAGGATATTATGATGATATATTGATACTTGGCAAGATCGGAGGATGATTATGATGATATATTAATTCCCAGCAAGGCCAGAGGATGACTATGATGATATATACTCGGCATGATCAGAGAAGTATTATGATGATGCATTGATAGCCGGCAAGGCTGGAAGATGATTATATTAATGTGCCTATGTTTACATCTACCTGTTCAAGTCCGGCTATGACTTATGTATGAAAATTATATACATACATAGATACATATATATATGTAGTTGGGTATGAATTTGATATTGGGGATCCCAGTCATAGCCCGTATCTATTAAATATTTATAAAGTAGTATTGTTGAAGATTAGAGCTACATATGGAATAGTGATGAATATTATTGAAGTTACTAATAATGACTAGTTGATAAGTAATAATTAGTTAATAAATAATGTTAGTGGATAAATTATGGTTATCTAAGAAATGATTATTAGTGATTATGTGGTGACTAGCTGCTTAAATGAGGACTAGAGGTTATATGATGACTAGTTATTAAATGAATTAGTTAATAAGAGATGGTTAGCCAATGAATAGTGAGTAGTGAGTGTCGATGATAAGATTGTTAAATAACGAAAATATTATAAAATGTGGGTACATTATCAAATATTGCTAAGTTGAGAAATATTGGTAAAGGATCATTTTATGATAATTACAAATTGGCGGTCAATAAAGATGAAGGTTAGTTATAATGTTGGTTGATTATTTTATTCGACCCTTGAGTGTACCCTCCAAGAATATGAGAGTCTGTGATGGGTTATTTACTTTTCTGCACCAATTGCCATATGGAAACCAATTTTGTAATTATGCTTGCTTGTGTTGATACTTTATGATGTGTTATTATTCAGCATTGTTTACTTATTATGCATGACGATATTGGCATATGTTGATGCCTTATGTTATATTGTTATTTAAGTTTAATTATGTATTATGTACGGTGGTGTTGAAGATTATTTGGGTTCATTCCTATACCTTGACTTAGTGTAACGCCTTAAGTATATACCCTGGACGCTACACGGTGCTCAAAATCCCAATGTATCACAAGCTAACCCATGACTGGAACCTGCTGCTATAACTAAAAAGTAATACTAAAATTATGCGAAAATTAGGTGGAAACTTTCCATAAGGTTCAAAACTGTAAGTAAATATTGAGTATGGCACATCCATATCAAAATTGAACATCTGTCTATAAATACTCTAGTCTGAAAAGCCTCTACTGTCTGAACAAAGGGTTGATGGGACAAGTCCCCAACTAACTCCAATACTAAAATAAACTGAGCACTGAAATATTGGAATTATAAATCTTTCCTCAAACAATGAGGACTCACCACTAGCCTGTTATTGATGGATTGGGCTGCTAAGTATGATCAGGAGCCCATGCATTTGAACCTATGATATAAGACATCATAGCCCAAACAAATGGTTTGCGTCAGTACTTTGAATGTACTAGTATGCTAAGTGAGGTAGGCTGAGATGCATGGGTTCATATGCATGAACAATACTGACTGAATAACATGAGTATAACTTAATGATATTACATGCATAAATACGTAAACTGTAACTGAGGTCATAATAACACTGGATACTGAGTTTTAAATTACTGATTTAAAGATATCTGAGTTTACTGATACTGTATTACTGTTAATTGAGTGACCGTATCTGACAGTCCTAATTCTATAGAACTAGACAGAGTTTTATTTTGAAGACTAAAACTGAGACTGTAGGAGGTAATTATCTAACCAACATGCCCTTCTCTGAACTGATTGGGGTCCAACCTATAACCCAGTTGGAAGGGTGTCAGTATCGTGCCATGAGTAAAGACAAGATGAGTCACCCTCATCTAGCAGGTGCTCTGAATGAGAATGGTGGTACCCTCAACTGTAAGGCAGGACACCTCATCAACCCTCAACTGGTAGGTTGATGTCTCAACCTACACTGGCTACGTAGTTCTAGAACACAAGGACTGCTTCTAAGGATCACACCCTCTGCTGGTAGGTGAGTCCCCATCATTGGATTCACTCAGTGATAAATCCTACTCCTAACTGAATATACACTGGAATGAATTTTAAATTGTGCTAGGTTGGACTGATCAATTACTGATTTATACTATCTGACTGAACTAAACTGAGTTCGCTGGGTTCTGAATTGATTTCTAACTGAGTTCTAAACTGATTACTGAACTACTGATCATAATACTACCAAGTCTATTCTGTAACTACTATAGCTCTAGGTAAACATCAAGATTGTCTGGTATTAAATACCCCCACGACTCGATAAAATAGATTAGAGGGCAAGCACAAACATGACACATGATAACTAATTACTTGATCACCATTCATTCATTGAGGCATTTTGACAAACACTTGCATGACATGAACTTGGATACATGCTAATATGATGAAGATTTCAATATTCAACTCACATGAACAATCCATCAAACATTTAGAGGGCATAGTATATGCATATAATACTAAACAACATGTGGGCATTACAATATCAAATACCAAATTCACAATTTAAGGGTTTTAGCATGAATCCATATGATACAACACATAAAATAAATAATATAATATGAATCTTCCAACTAATAATGGATTAGGAACCCTATTAACATGGTAATCTATGAACACATTCAAATCCAACCATGAAATTCATCAAATCTATTAACTCGTAATTTAAAATAGTTTCTTGAACTCCAACGGTGGAAGGAAACCCTTGGATGAACACTTAACATACCTTAATGATTAAATTTTGAAAAGATTGATGGTAAGCTCTTGAGTTTGGAATTTGAATTTAAACCTCCTAGGGTTTGTTCTTGAGAGCAACTTGTGAAAACTGAATGAATTTTTCTCTTAGAAGGGTCTAATTTCGTATTTAGGGGGCTGATAGGTATGCGAAAAAGATCTAAATACCCTTGAGGATGCAGCTTTTTAATAACTGAAGACTGAACTAGCGACGCGCAGATCGATGCGCCGCATCGCTGGCATCGATGCGATAGCCAACGCACCGGATCGAGTCTGCATTGGTTCACTGGAATTTGCACTGGGAGATGGAGAAAAATATTCATCAGTGTGATGAGCGATGCGGCGCGTCGAGATCGCATCGATCCACTAGTTGAAGCTTTCAAATGTGCCTCAAACGAAGTTTTAAAAATCCAAAACATGTCCGAGAACACCTACTGACATTCCTGATCATGAATTAACCTAAAAATTGATATTTAAAGGTCATAAGGGTCGTGAAAAAAAATCTTCAACTTACGAAGGCTAAAATAACTCTAAGTAAGAACACTTAGTTGAATTTTTCTAAGTCAGGGACCCCTTACTAGCTCTTATAGGACTGAATCGAGCTTAGTATTTTGTGGGGTCTTACACTTGGTTATATTATTTTGCATTTTATCATATTTATATCATGATTTAGATTAGTCGGTCGATGATGCCTACTGAGTACCCGTTATTTTGGTACTCATGCTATACTTTTGTACCTTTTTAGTGTAGATCCAAGTACTAGATGTCACCGTTGATTATTGATCGTGTTGTGTTGATATTTCTAAAGATAGGGTGATATCTGGGAGTTCGAGTCGCCCATTTTTTTCTATCTTTTATATTCAGTGTTTTGTTATCAAGATAGATGTTTTTAACTATTCTAGATATTTGAGTTGTATTATTATTAGATGCTCTTGTACTGGCTCTATCAGGTCATGGGATGGTATCTTGTATTGGTTGTTTTATCTATTTAGAACCCTTTACTTATTTATAAATTGTGTTCTTAAAATTCACCTATGTTGGACATTTTCTACCAAATTAACCCATTGTATTAGCTTCGAGTTATGGATTGACTTACCTACTGGCAGATTTAGTAGGTACCATCATGACTAGTAAATCGGACCATGATAATTTCTTATTTAGCTGCAACAAAAATCAAAAGGGGGTGTAGGGTACTAAGAAGCAACCACTAAAATAATTAATATATCAATAAAACAATAAAGGGAAACTTTCCTAAAACTTGTAATTATTGAGACAAAAGGGCAAAAAGGCAATATGCAGTACCAAGCCAATTACAACATTTAAGCATATGATTAGTCCTAGGACAATGTCATGACCCAATTTTTAAGTCATGATGGCACCTACCATAATCCACCAGTAGGTAAGCCAACTCCATAACCTGGAGCTAATGGAATGGGTTACCTTGGTAGGAACGCCCAACATGGACCTTCTATGGGAACACCATATAACAATGACATTCCATAAAGAAACAATTGGAATTCAAACACCAGTCCCTTGACTTGATAGTATTAGTACATGAGCATCTAGATTCGATGATAGGAATTACAACTTAAAGTCTAAATATGCTTAAATAATTGCATACATTTATCTTGAATACAAAAGGAAAAATAAGGATAGAAGAGAGAAAGGGCAACTCGAACTCCAAGAGCTCACATTGTCTCCTGATGATAAACACAATACGATATCAACTCAACGGTGGCAACTAGGATTCGGGTCTGCACCAAAAAGATACAGAAGTGTAGTATGAGTACCAAAACACGGGTACTAAGTACGCATCATCGGTCTACTGAGCTAAATTATGATATAAGAATAATATAGAGTAATACAATAACTTAAGGTACAGAATCAAACCAGAATCTTCTTTGATATCGATGTCTAAATAACTAATTAACTATAACAATAGTACAACATTCCATATCCACCTATACCATAACATTCGTAAAATATGAGGAATCATTTTGGAAGCGTAAAGCCATATATAGACAATAACAATCATGTACTTACCATAATCAACATAAGTAATCCCATACCGATGAGAAATACACTCAAGGAAAATAAATAAAGAACTCTTCACGGCATCCCATACTACTGGAGAATGCACCAAAAGTTCAATTCATCAGCATATCAAGGCACAACAACACAAGCAACTCACCAAAGCCGCAGTTGTACATTCCCGCCATGGCCTCTTAGTGAGGTCTAAAATCATCATCAACACCA
>NC_061119.1:118890650-118997033 GCF_002878395.1 Capsicum annuum
TCCCTAAACTTTACCCTACAAAATATATATCTTCTAAACATAATGCAACCCTATCTTCATTTCAAAGCTCATCATCCAGGAACACTAAAGGAGAAAAACAACTAGGTTTGCATAATTGAGCTTGAAGATCCGATTTCAAGGAAATTCCTCCATCAATCATTAAGAATCTTCCTTCTAAGGTATGCGTAGTGTTCATGTATGGATTCAATTCATTCATAGAGTTCAAGATTCAATCTTTAAAATACAAAAGCTTGGTTGATTGTGGTGATATGATCATACCTATGTTGATGCTTGATTGTTTTCCTCTTTTTCATTATAAAGTATGATTTCTATATTGTTGGGTGTCGATGATCATATTGTTGATATTGGGTGATTCCCAAGATGGAATCTTTATATGTTTTTGTGAATTCATGATATCATATGAGTTGGAAACATATAAATTTGGGTGTTCATGATGTATAATTGATGAATTCACCTATGCTTAAGATGTGCATGTAAGGTGTTTGATAAAATTCCAAAAGAACTAGAAACCATACAATATAGCTAAATTGTGACTAAGTGAAGGATTCATGATAAGCCCTTATGTTCCATTAACTTCTATGTTGTTAATGTGCCTTGTAAATGTTGTTGGAATACTCATGAACTATTCTTATGAGATTATACTTTGTTTACTTGCAAATCCCACTCATGAAAAAGATGCATGATAACCATACAATCCACATGAACTTCCATGCTATTAGTATGTGTTGCCAATATGATTATGCAACGAACATGATATTAAGATTGTGCAAGTACTTCCATGTGATATGAAATTCTTTCCATGAAAGACATTGTTGATAACCATGCATAGTATGAGATCCCTACTTATGATATTATATATTATGGACTCTACTCTTATGATCAAGTCAGTCATGTGTGTCAGTTTCCTTCTATCGAGTCCTGGGGGTACTTGTACCCGAAAACTATAGTTGCGTGCCTAGATCCATGTCATGTTTCATGATATCCGAACTCAAGCTATGATTCCATAGACTTCAGTCATTCAAGTGACTTAGGAAAATCTCATGATCTTAGTCAGTTGTCAGATATTATTAATGTTTCGTCAATCATTAGAACCCAGTAAACTTAGTTTAGCTCTGCTAAAAAATACCACTACTATTAGTCCAGTTAATCAGTATCAATTCAGCTAATCAGTTTAGTTTAGTTATTTAGTTCAGCTTAGTTATTCAGTTCAATGTCCTTCAGATGGGATTAGAGGTTAGCACCGAGTGAACCCAACGATGGGAACTCACCCGCCAGTTCAGGGTATGATTCTTAGTAGCAATCCTTATGTTCTAGAACTACTAGCCAGCATAGGTTGAGACATCTTAGCCCGTCAGTTTAGGGATGATGAGGTGTCTTAACTCGTCAGTTTAGGGTTCCCACCATTCTCATTGAGTACCCACCAAATAAGGGTCACTCACAGCTGTCCTTACTAGTGGCGCGGTATTGACACCCCTCCAGTCGGGGCAGAGATTTGACCCTTGCTTAGCCATAACGGCATACACGGGGCATATCGGTTAAACACTACCTCCCACAGTTTTAGTAACAGTCTCAATAAAAGAACTTAGAGTATTCATCAGATTTCAGTATATATATGACTGTCAGATATAGTCATCCATGTTATCTGTTTTAGTATCAGTCTCAATAAAAGAACTCAGAAAGTTCTTCAGATTTCAGTATATATAGGACTGTCAGATACAGTTATCCATGTTATTAGTTTTAGTTTCAGTCATGACAGTATCAGTAAACCATGTATTATCTTATAGGTCTTGCTATCACGTAGTCACGGTTCCAGTTTTTATATATGTGTGTTTGCACTCCCAAGTTCATATTAGTCAGTCAGTGTTCATGCATGAAACCCTTTATGTTCAGCCTACCTTTCTCGTATACTCAGTACTCCAGTTGTACTGATGCATTTACACTATGGTGCTTTCTTTTCATGTTACACCATAAGTTTCGAGACACGAGCTCTAGCCCAGCAGTAGCGGTAGCGTTCCAGTCGCAGAGACACAGTGAGTCCTCATTGATTCGAGGACAATAGGTTTTGATTCATTTATTTATTCTTCAATTCTATTTTACAGAGTTAGTTGGAGACATGTTCCTTCAACTCCTTATTCAGACAGTTTTAAAGGCTTTTGGATTTACTTTTAGATTTACATCCTGATTTAGTTGTTTTGGGTATTTTCACCCACATGATTATATTCAGTTGAACCTTATAGCCTTACAGTGCCATGTATTCCGCATTATTATATTATGATTTATAGTATACAGGTACATATATCAATCATGGGTTAGCTTGTGATCCCTCGAGGTCATAAGCACCGTGTAGCATTTCGGTTCAGCAAATCAGGGTGTTACAAACTTGGTATTAGAGACTAAGGTTCAATGGAGTCCTAGGAAGTTTAAAACCCACATCTACTAGAGTCTTGTACATGGGTGTGTTGCACGCCACATTTATGTGCGAGAGGCTATAAGATGTTTTAGGAATAGTCCCCTTTCTTTATTAGTCATGTCATGCTAGTGAGCATAATCACAAGCTAAACTCTCAGTATAATCCATTTTTCTTTTATTCCAGACCATGGCCCCAAAGAGAAAAAACTAGCCAGATCCTCAGCCCGAAGATCCTTTGGGTGAACATGTTTCCCATGTGGAGTTTAGAGCCTCCTTTACTATACTTGCTCAGTTCATGGCTGCACAGAATGAATGGCTACCAATTATTCCGGCCAATCCAGTGGCTACTCCCAAAGCAGCTAGGGTTCGGGACTTCACCCAGATGAACCCTCTATCTTTCCATGGGTCTAAGTCTGATGAGGACCCTCAAGAGTTCATTGACCTAGTCCAAAAGGTCATTGACATCATGGGTGCTACGTCTATTGAGAGTGTTGAGTTAGTTGCTTACCAGTTACAGGATGTTGCTCATGATTGGTATAAACAGTGAAAGTCTGAGAGGTTAGATGATACATGCCCTATCGAGTGGGAGGAATTTGTCACAGCCTTTAAACAGATTCTTTCCCCAAAAACTGAGAGAATATGATGGTTAGGGAGTATTCTCTTAGATTTACTCAGCTAGCCAGGTATGCTTTTCATGTGGTTGTAGACAATGGAGCTAAGATGAGAAAGTTTGTGTCAGGGGTCAATGATAGCATGGTAAATGAGTGTAGGTCTGTGATGTTGATTAGTGATATGATCTTAGCAAGACCCATGACCCATGCCCAGCAAGTAGAAGAGCAGAAGTTTAAGACTAGGGAGAGGCAGAACAAAAGGGCAAGGTCAGGTAATTTCAACTTTGCTCATCCTAAGTCAGATGGAGGAAACTGTTCACAGTTTTGCTCCAAATCAGTCATTCCAGCTCCTTCCTCTGCCAGCGCTCCAGTGCCAAAGTTCAGAGATGGAAATAGAGACAAAGTGCCAGGCTCTAAATCTCAAGGCAGTGTTAGTAGTGCCCGAATGAATCCCTTTTGTCAGACTTGTGGTAAGAACCACAAGGGCATTTGCAGAGCCGGTAGTGATGTCTGTTTTGGTTATGGTAAGCCAGGCTACGGGATTAGAGAGTGTCTGCAATCAAGTCTTCAAGGTCAGTGAAATTATTCTATAGCTCAGTCCAGTCGCCCGAACTAGCAGGGTGCCATTTACAGTGCTACCAGTGGGCAACACCTAAATAGACTCTGTGTTCTTCAGTCCCAGCAGGATCAGGAAAATTCTCCTAATGTCGTTACTGGTACGTTATAGATTTTCCATTTTTTATGTTTATTCTTTACTAGACCTAGGTGCATTTTTGTCTTTCGTTACTCCATACATAGAAAGCGATTTCGAAATCAGTCCTAAAGTCCTAGTAGATCCCTTCTCAGTCTCTACCCCAGTGGGTAAAACCATCATAGCCCAATGGATATACAGGAACTGCCTGGTTATGATATCTCATAAATCCACGTCAGCAGATTTAGTGGATTTAGAGATAATTGATTTTGATGTCATTCTCGGCATGGATTAGCTTCATTCCTTCTATACCACAGTCGACTACAGCAACAAGATAGTTTAGTTTCAGTTCCCAAATGAGCTCGTCCTAGAGTGGAAGTGTAGCATTTTAGCATTTAGGGGTCAACTTATTTCCTACCTTCGGGCAAGGAAAATGATTTCTAAGGGGTGTGTGTATCATCTCGTGTATGCTAAAGATTTTAGTTTTGAATCTCCTATCCTCAAAATAGTCTCTGTTGTTAATGAATACTCAAATATCTTTCTCGAAGATCTTCAAGGCATTCCTCCTGAAAGGGAAATAGACTTCGACATAGACCTTCTTCCGGATACTCAACCTATTTCTATTCCGCCATATAGAATGGCACCAGCAAAACTCAAGGAACTGAAAGATAAATTGAAGGATCTCTTAGATAAGGGATTCATCAGACCCAACGTTTCCCCATGGGGTATGCCAGTATTATTCGTGCGCAAGAAAGATGGTTCTCTCAGGATGTGTATTGATTATCGTCAAGTCAACAAGGTCACAGTTAAGAACAGCTATCCTCTTCCCAGGATTGATGATCTATTCGACCAACTTTAGGGTTCCAGTTACTTCTTCAAGATAGACCTCAGATCAGGCTATCATCAGCTCAGAGTTAGAGAATGTGACATTCCGAAGACAGCTTTCCGTACTCAGTATGGTCACTTCGAATTTTTAGTCATGTCATTTGGTCTTACCAATGCCCCAACAGCTTTTATGGATTTGATGAACCGTGTGTTCAAGTAGTACTTGGACATGTTTGTCATAGTCTTTATAGATGATATTCTGGTCTATTCTCGCACAGAGCTTGATCATGCAGACCATCTCAGGATTGTTCTTCAGACTCTCAGGGATCACCAATTATTCTCTAAGTTCAGCAAGTGCAAATTTTTGCTAAGATCAGTAGCATTCCTTGGCCATATTATTTCCAATGATGGAATTAGAGTAGATCCTCAGAAAATCAAGGTAGTAAGAAACTGGCCCAGACCTG
The DNA here is from genome assembly GCF_002878395.1 of Capsicum annuum. Classification (NCBI taxonomy): domain Eukaryota; kingdom Viridiplantae; phylum Streptophyta; class Magnoliopsida; order Solanales; family Solanaceae; genus Capsicum; species Capsicum annuum. The sequence continues at coordinate 118,895,672 of NC_061119.1, forward strand.
TATCTCCATCAGATATTAGGAGTTTCTTGGGTTTGGCTGGCTATTACAGATGGCTTGTTAAGGGATTTTCTTCTATTGCATCTCCCATGTCCTAATTGAATCAGAAAAAGATTAAGTTTCAGTGGTCAGATTCATGTGAGAAGAGCTTTCAAGAGTTGAAGACTCGACTCACCTCCGCTCTAGTTCTAGCTATTCCAGATGGTTCAAACAGTTTTGTAGTCTATTGTGATGCATCTAGAGTAGGTTTAGGTTATGTCCTCATGCAGCATGGTAAGGTCATAGCCTACGCCTCCTGAAAGCTAAAGACACATGAGAAGAATTATCCTACTCATGATCTTGAGTTAGCAGCGGTAGTTTTTTCCTTGAAGATTTGGAGGCATTATCTCTATGGAGTTCATGTAGATGTCTTCACAGACCATAAAAGCCTCCAATATGTCTTTTCCCAGAAATATCTCAATCTTTGCCAGAGAAAGTGGTTAGAGCTCTTGAAGGATTACGACTTGAGTGTTCTTTATCATTCGAGCAAGGACAATGTTGTGGCCGACGCTCTCAGTCGACTCTCCATGGATAGTGTTTCTCACATTGAGGGTAGTAAGAAAGAGATGGGTCAGGAGATCCATCAGCTTGCCAGACTAGGCATTTGCTTAGTCGATTCTTCAGAGGGTGGTGTATGTATTCATAGTAGTTCAGAGTCATCTCTATTTTCCGAGGTGAAAGAGAAACAAGATAGGGATCCTACACTTGTCAAGCTCAAAAAGTCAGTTCAGAATCAAAAAGTTGAGGTTTTCTCCCAAGGGGGAGATGGTGTTCTTCGTTGTCAGGATCGTCTATGTGTTCCAGGTGTAGATGAATTGAGACAGCGAATACTTACAGAAGCGCATGGTGTGCGATACTCTATTCATCCAGGGGCCACTAAGATGTACCATGACATGCGGGAGATCTATTGGTAGAGTGGGATGAAAAGAGATATTGCAGAGTTTGTGGCTACATGCTCTACATGTCAGCAAGTTAAGATAGAGCATTAAAAACCTAGTGGTTCCATGCAAGAGTTCACTATTCTTACTTGGAAGTGGGAAGAAGTTAACATGGAATTCGTGATGGGTTTGCCTAGAACTGGTCATCAGCATAATTCAGTTTGGGCCATTATAGATAGAATAACCAAGTCAGCTCATTTTATTCCTGTTCGTACTTCTTATTCCACTGAGGATTATGCCAAACTCTATATCTAGAAGTTATTTAGGTTACACAGTGTTCCACTATCTATCATCTCAGACAGAGGTACCCAGTTCACTTTTTACTTTTGGAAAGCATTCCAAAAGGGTCTTGGTACCCAAGTCCATCTCAGCACAGCATTTCATCCTCAGACAGATGGTCAAGTAGAGAGGACCATTTAGACTCTTGAAGATATGCTAAGGGCGTGTGCAATTTACTTCAAGGGAATTTGGGATGACCACTTGCCTTTGATTGAGTTTGCATACAACAATAGCTATACTTCTAGTATTCAGATGGCTCCATTTAAAGCTCTTTATGGTAGGAGATATAGATCTCCGATTGGTTGGTTTGAAGATAGTGAGGCCTCAATTATAGGTCCTGACTTAGTATTCGATGCCTTAGAGAAAGTTCAGTTGATTAGAGAGAGACTCCGAGCTGCTCAGAGCCGAAAGAAGTCCTATGCAGATGTTCGTAGAAAGGACCTTGATTCTGAGGTCAATGACTATGTCTATCTTAAGATATCTCCCATAAAAGGAGTGAAGAGGTTCGGCAAGAAAGGGAAACTCAGTCCCCGATATGTTGGTCCCTTAAGAATTCTTTGTCACTTCGGCAAGATAGCTTATGAGCTTGAGTTGCCTTCAGATCTGGCCTCAGTCCATCCAGTCTTCCATGTCTCTTTGCTAAAGAAGTGCATAGGTGACCCAGCAGTTGTTGTCCCTATTCAGAGCATTGACATTCAGAACATCCTTTCTTATGAAGAGATTCTAGTCGAAATCTTAGATTATCAGACTCATAGATTAAGGAACAAAGTAGTCTCTCTAGTCGATGTTCTTTGGCAAAATCAGTCTCATGAGGGAGCTACTTAGGAAGTAGAAGCAGATATGCATGCCAAGTATCCTCACCTCTTCCCCACTAATTTAGATTAAGCTCAAGGTAACAGTTCTCCTTATGCTTATTAAGTTTCATGTTCATGTTTCCAGTATAAACTTGGTACCTATTAACCGTTTTATACTCAGTCATGTATTCATGTATCAGTTGTCCGTGCATCAGATATGCACGAGTTCGGTATGTTTAGCATGTCAGTCATGAGGTCAAGTTTCAGTTCTTCATGTTCAGTTCAGGTTCTATTGTCTTTTATCCCTTCTCAGTAAATTCTCATTCGAGGACGAATGTTCCTAACTGGGAGATATTATACCCTGCATGTTTCTAATCCTGTGATTCATACTTGAGTACATAATTTACAATAAATATCCTAGTGATAGGATAGCTTATGATGCATTAATCATGTTCGTATGAGTCACTTAAGGTAATACAAGCTAAGAGTTTTTGAATCCATTAACTTTTAGTGTTCGATTTTTCAAGGGTCATCTTTGAACGAGTATAACTTGATGTTAATGCGGTATTTTGGCTGATTTAGACAAACCAAATTGTAGAGAATCGAATTAGCTTTCCAAGATACCAATTTTGCCATAATCCAATACCCGAGCGAAAAGTTATGCCCATTTTTGTGAGAGACAGTAAGCATAGGCGATTGCTCAGGCACCGCCTAACCCAAGAATAGGCGATTGGTTAGGCGCCGCCCAACCCAATCATAGGCAATCACTTGGGCACCACCTAAGCCGATTCCAGGTGTCAAAAACACTCCATCTTGAGTTATTTTAAAGTTAATGAAGTCTTTAAATACCCCTTACACATCCCTAAACTTAACCCTACGAAGTATATATCTTCTAAACATACTGCAACCCTATTTTCATCTCAAAGCTAATCATCCAAGAGCACTAAAGGTGAAAAACAACTAGGGTTGTATAATTAAGCTTGAAGATCCGATTTCAAGGAAATTCCTCTGTCAATCATTAAGAATCTTTCTTCTAAGGTATGCGTAGCGTTCAGCTATAGATTCAATTCGTTCATAGAGTTCAAGAATCAATCTTTAAAATACAAAAGCTTGGTTGATTGTGGTGATATGATCATACCAATGTTGATGTTTGATTGTTTTCCTCTTTTTCATTATAAAGTATGATTTCTATATTGTTGGGTATCGATGATCATGTTGTTGATATTGGGTGATTCCCAAGATGGAATATTTATATGTTTTTGTGAATTCATGATATCATATGAGTTGGAAACATGTAAATTTGGTTGTTCATGATGTATAATTTGATGAATTCACCTATGCTTAAGATGTGCATGTAAGGTGTTTGATAAAATGCCTAAGGAACTAGAAACCATGCAATATAGCTAAATTATGACTAAGTGAAGGATTCATGATATGCCCTTACGTTCCAGTGACTTCTATGTTGTTAATGTGCCTTGTAAATGTTTTTGGAATACTCATGAAATATTCTTATGAGATTATGCTATGTTTACTTGCAAATCCTACTCATGCAAGATGCATGAGAACCATGCAATCCACATGAACTTCCATGCTATTAGTATATGTTGCCAACATGATTATGCAATGAACATGGTATTAAGATTGTACAATTACTTCCATGTGATATGAAATCCTTTCCATGCAATACATTATTGATAACCATGCTTAGTATGAGATCCCTACTTATGATATTATATATTATGAACTCTACTCTTATCGTTAAGTCAGTCATGTGTGTCAGTTTCCTTCCATCGAATCCTGGGGGTACTTGTACCCGAAAACTATAGCTGTGTACCTAGATCCATGTCATGTTTCACGATATCCGAACTCAAGCTATGATTCCATAGACTTCAGTCAGTCATGTGACTCAGGAAAATCTCATGATCTTAGTCAGTTGTCAGATATCAGTAACGTTCCGTCAGTCATTGGAACCTAGTAAACTTAGTTTAGCTCTGCTAAACAATACCACTAGTATCAGTCCAGTTAATCAGTATCAGTTCAGCTAATCAGTTCAGTTCAGTTATTCAGTTTAGCTTAGTTATTCAGTTCAGTGTCCTTTGGATAGGAGTAGAGGTTAGCACCGAGTGAACCCAAGGATGGGAACTCACCCACCAGTTCAGTGTGTGATTCTTAGTAGCAATCCTTGTGTTCAAGAACTACGTAGCCAGCGTAGGTTAAGACATCTTAACCCGTTAGCTTAGGGTTGATGAAGTGGCTTAACCCATCATTTTAGGGTTCCCACCATTCTCATTGAGTACCCGCTAGATAAGGATCACTCACAGTTGTCCTTACCAGTGGCGTGGTATTGACACCCCTCCAGTCGGGGCAGAGAGTGGACCCCAGCTTAGCCATAACGGCATACACAGGGCATATCGGTTAAATACTACCTCCCACAGTTTCAGTAACAGTCTCAGTAAAAGAACTTAGAGCGTTCATCAGATTTCAGTATATACATGACTATCAGATATAGTCATCCATGTTATCAGTTTCAATATCAGTCTAAGTAAAATAACTTAGATAGTTCTTCAGATTTTAGTATATACAGGACTGTCAGATACAGTCATCTATGTTATCAGTTTCAGTATCAGTCATGACAGTTATCAGTAAACCATGTATTAGCTTACAGGTCATGCTATCACGTAGTCACGATCCCAGTTTCTATATATATGTGTTTGCACTCCCACGTTCATATTAGTCAGTCAGTGTTGGTCATGCATGAAACCCTTTATGTTTAGCCTACCTTCCTCGTATACTCAGTACTCCAGTTGTACTAACGCATTTACGCTATGGTGCTTTCTTTTTATGTTACACCATAGGTTCCGAGACACGAGCTCTAGCCCAGCAGTAGTGGTAGCGTTCTAGTCGCAGAGACACAGTGAGTCCTCATTGATTCGAGGACAATAGGTTTTGATTCATTTATTTATTCTTCAATTCAGTTTTAAGGAGTTAGTTGGAGACATGTTCCTTCAACTCCTTATTCAGACAGTTTTAGAGGCTTTTGGATTTACTTTCAGATTTACGTCCATATTTAGTTATTTTGGGTATTTTCGCCCACATGATTGTATTTAGTTGAACCTTATGGTCTTACAGTTCCATGTATTCCGCATTATTATATTATGATTTGCAGTATACAGGTATAGATATCAGTCATGGGTTTGATTGTGGTCCCGCGGGGTCATGAGCACCATGTAGCATTCTAGTTCAGCAAATCGGGGTGTTACATAAACTCTCTCACACTTTGTATAAAAGATAGAAGTTGCATGCTTAGACAACTTATGGAAATGAGCCTCATAATTAGTGACTATCATAGAAACCTGCTCCAATCTAGAGAAATGATCTCTCAAACGATCTCTAAGGTTGCGTGGCATATACTTCTCCAATAATATCTTAGAGAACTGATCCCAAGAGAGGGAAATATCCAACTGGCCTAGAACTCACAAAACTTTTCCACCAGTTCCTAGGAGATAAGTCCAACTAAAATATGGTGTAATCCATACCACGTGTCTCAACAAGGCCTAACCTATAAAGCCTATCCTCACAAGCAGTCACAAATTCAAATGCATCCTATTTTGGAGCACCAAAAAACCTAGGTAGAGCCAACCTCAAGAATCTTCCTAGTGTCTTCTACTCCTCAACAGACATAGTAGGTTAGGTTACAACTGGCTGAGCGACTATCGGCTGAACAACTACTGGAATAGGAGGAACTTCAATCCAGGAATTACATATGCAGGCTCCTCTTCTGTCCCAGTAGTCTGCAAACCATCAATAATACCTAACAGCTAAAATAACGTATCTCTAAGCAAAGAAGAGAGGATGAATCCTCGTGGAGCCTAGGTTGGTCCCTGGCTCGGCGTTTGCTAAGGTGGAGTGGTCTCTACCTTGCTATAGTCAAGCATCAAACTTTACAAGTTTAATAGCCTATGAGGATCAAGTAATCCCAAGTATTATCACTCACCCATTTATCATCTACGATTCCGCCTAATCTTACAAAATATCATAAATATACTACAATTTAGCTTAATCTAACTACAAGTAAGCCTAACCTACCTTGAGTCCAAGTTGCTCACGAACCAATGAAATTTGCCTTTCCTATCCTAAAGCTTCTTCTATTGTCCAAGCTATAACAACACAGTATAAGCATTAATACAAGAATAACAATGCCCATTATGGTACCATTGTGTCATAGGTCCAAAATAACACCAAACCCCTAAGAGGGTCCCACTTTTGTAAAATAAGTTTCTCAGATCAAACCATTAATTAAATATTATTAGGGAGTACAACCCTCAAGAAAATTGAGTAAACTAATCACAATTGTGTCTATAATTGAGCCTCAACCCATTTGAGGTTTTAGGCCTAGAAATCAAGAAATTAATACCAAACTTGAAGGAATCTACCTTAGATTTGTAGCAAATGGATTATACAAGTTATTCAAGCTCCTAACCAAACTACAAGACTCACTTGGAGATTTTACACTTTATTAGGGTCTAGAGTTCAAGAGAGAGGCATAAAATGGCCAAAAATTTGGGCAAAACAACAATTAAATTGGCCCTTCCCAGGCCTCGGGTAGCGCAATCATGCACCCCACTTAGCCGCGGTCATGGATTACATATTCGCACCTCACCCATCGTGATCGTGGTATCTCTCTATGCCAGACAATGGCTGAAGTTTGGAACTTAGTTTCGGGCTTCGGTTAATGCCTCAAGATGCATCCGGAGTCTGATTTGAGCAAATAAGATACGCAATCATATAGATTTTGACGTTTTGAATGCGTTGGCAAAATTTAATTTTTCATTCAAGGTTGTTTTAGTGAAGTTTTCGCTCGGTGGTCAATTAGAACCAATAAAAACTTTAAAACGGGAAAGTGGTTCTAAATACCAAATGACCCTCCAGGTAATTGAACTATCAGTTTTAGCAAGTCACCAATGACTTGGTGAAACTATAGAGAAGCTCTATCAGAAAAAATAAGCAAGAACACGAATAATAACCTTAAGGGCCATTACAGATGACCAAATTTAGTGACTCTCATTTATATTTAAGTAAAAGATTAGAATGCCCCATGTTAGGACAGGCCCAACATTATGAAAAGTAACAACTAATAATGTTTCTTTCTTTATTTTGTTTTACTTGATTTCTATATTAAAAATAGTTGCTCCAATTTATTTGTCCAGTTATTGAAATTTAGAAATTTCGTTATATTTTTTCATTTTCTACCTTTAGTATTTAATAACTATAAAGTAACAATAGTCAAATTTAGAGTTTCTAAGTATTTTAATAAAATTAATTTAGTAAAACATATTCCTAATTAAAGTTCTCTTAAGAGTATTTCAAGTGAACAAATGTCAAATAAAATGAAATGCATGAAATAATATATTTTTTTCAAAATAATAATTATTAGGATAAAAATATGCAGTCTAATTTCAGTTTAATAAATGCATAGTTTATTGTTGTTCTAATTAAATAATAAACTCTCAATTATCAAAGGATTATAGCAAGGATAAAATGTTTCGACCATTGATTCTCTTCTAAGAGTAAAAAGCCAATTTATTTTTTCATTTAATTTTATATGATATTAAATTTTTTAAGACAAAGTGGGATATGGAGAGAAAAAAATATACGCAATTCATACCTTGTTCCAGTTATGGGCTCAAATATGTTAATACATAACTTTTTTTCAAATAAAATTATCTAGTATATATATATATATATATATATGAAAAAGCAAAAAAATTGTATGTCAATATTTAGTCAAAATAAACGATATAAATCAAATTAGTTTACTTTTAATCAAAGTACATTACATAAATCTAAACAAAAAAATGTGCTTTTGTGCTCTTGTTGTTTCTTTTTATAACGTAATCTTAATTATTTTTTTAAAAATGAATTAAACATGTCATAAGTCTGTATCATTTTACAGTTGATAAATTTTATTAATATATGCTTAATAAATTTTCTTCTAATATGATTGTAACTAATGTTTATCCCCTATGAAGGTAAAATCTTATTAGGAGTTTACGCCAACTTAATAAATATTTTTAAAATATTTTTACTTGGTCCATGTTGATCTGACAGAGGTCTTATAAATATTTATTATAAATTTATTTTACTAAATTAACTTTATAAATATATTTTTAAAATCTAAATTTGACATTTAATATTTGATATAGTAACTTAATCACAAGGTTAAAGTATAAGAGAATCGCCAACAAATATATTTTTTAATATAAGAGAAAATTTTAAAAGCAATAAGAGAAAGAATTTATTTTTAATATAAGAGAAAAATTAACAACAAACATATGACATTTATTACTTTTAAACTTTAATTATGATTAATTAGTCTAAATTATGATTTGTTTAAAATTACTTAGTTGTATTAAAATTATAAAAGCTATTTAAACATGCCTAAAAAATTGAAACAAAATATAAAATTATTTTTTATCCCATAAAAGGAAAACATAAGGTATTTGCACTACTCTCATAAAAAGTGGGTCCACTAGAAGAAAGATTACATGACATGGAAAGGGATATAATTGGTATTTAGAGAAAGTTGTTTGATTGTTTTGTCATTAGACATTTATGATTTTTTTAAAGCTACAACACAATCCAACAATGCACAAATATTTTTTTAAATTGACAGTAATGCCTTTAGAATATTTTTTTTTGACAACCACCACACATGTTGAAACCATCCTTTCTAATATATAGAAAAGAACAGTGTTTTAGCAAATTATCAAAGGTTATTTCTAAGCATTGAATAAAAATTATATATATATATATATAGCTAATTCGAAATTATATAATAGGGATAGCTAAAGTAAAACATAAGATTGATAGTAGGCATCAGACTTGGTATTACACAACTATATATTACGCTAATATAGGATCCAATATACACGTAGACATTATATTATATTATATAAATGATATATAGTTGGCCTAAAATTATATATTAGCATGGAATACACTACTAGTCAGTAATGTTAGATATTGTTTGTATTCATAGATATTGTCAGTAATGTTAAGTTATGCTAGACCTAATACACATGGAACCTACTACTAGTTAGGTTATATGGCGGCGGACCTAAGTCATAATGTGGTGGACCTAATGCATATGAAATACTACAAGAGAAAGGGGATAATCTCTTAAGGATGGATGAGATATTATGTTCATTTTTTAAAGATTCTTACTTCTCTTTTTAGGGTGAGATTTAATTTTATGTTCAATTTAAAGATTCTAGAGAATTTTTTTAGCAAACTCATTTTCTAAGAGATACAAAGATATTGACTTGGGAATCACATTACACCTTTTTGACCTTGTTAGAAGAGGCAATGCTTCAGAATATAATTAGGTGCCTTATGCCAATCAACATTGTTCGTTCTCCCTGCCTGGGAAGAACTTCCCTCCAGACGATAAGCATATCATATTTCAGTAGTTCCAACCTATTTTTTCTACCTCCATTTTGAGTTATAAGGTCTTATTGATTGAATAGCACTATTTCAAACAAGAAAAACCACCCTTTAGGGAAAGATATTGTAAAGCCCTTCAAAGTCTCGCTAGAGCGAAGAATTTCTCCATATATTTCGAGTCCTGGATGAATCCCTTTCATGTCTTCTTGATCAAGGAAGGTGCCAGAGTCTTTTTGAGATGTGAACAGGATAATAACCTAATTGATTATTCTAAAGAAAGGGCCTACTATCTTTCAAAATTAGTCGTTCCTCCGCCTTATTCTTTTGAAGGTATAGGACTTTATTGAGCCATTTTGAAAGATAGATACATTAAATAAAGTCCCTACTGACAAGGCCGATCCTATGGATGATTAGGTGAACTCAAGCTCACGTATAAGTGCAAAATGGACTTGTCATACTTAAAAAAGAATTGGCTCAATGACTTAACTCCCTCACTCCTATAGACTTGTCGTACTTAAAATATAATTGGATCAAAGACTTAATTCCCTTACTCCTTGGAGTCGGTTTGCTAATTAGTTGTAAGCTGTCACTTATGTCGCAAATAAATAGATACGCTTGCTCGCTGATCTATGATCCTCTGCAACTTGTCTTTATTATATTGTATTATACCTTATTAAGTAATTGTTTCCCTTGTTACTGTGAAATAAATCTCTTGTTTCATTGGTGCAGCTACTATTTAGTGAGAAAACTCTTTACTTTTCAATAAGAGGAAATAAGTGATTGAGCACGCAAGTAAAGCAGAAAACTAGTCTTAGATATTGCTAATCTACTACAACCTCCTTTTTCTTAGCTCTTATAATAGCTTATAAATGAGATCTTATCAGCCTAGCCAAGTGGTCATCTAATATCGGTAACAGTGGCTATAGAAAAAGTACTTTCCAATTCATCACGGCATCCCATCCTCCTAACAATATATTGTGAGGAGCATTATGAGCCATTTGTCGTCTATTTATACATAGCTTATCCTTTCTTAGTGACTTGGGAATAATAGCCATGTCCAAGCCAAGGAGTTAGACAAACCTAGAAAGACTAATGGGATTACGAAAGAAGCAACTGACTGATTAAGCGTGCTAGCACAAAAGTAGTTGCAGCTTAGTGCATCCCTTTTATTGTCGGGGCAAGCACACGGTCTGATTCAAGGAAAGGTATAGCTTAGCATAATTAAAGATAATTAGCATATAAAGAAAGTACAGAAAAATGAAAATTAGGAATAAAGGTGTTATTCTCAAGTCTAGTTAACAAAGTTGTGGGGGAAAGCTTACTTGAGATGATATACCTGACTGAAAGGATATCTATTCTATGTCACATATTTTTTGTTACATAGTTATATTCCTCTAATCTCTAATTACTACTTTTTCTTTAATCTTAGGACTGGATGATAACCCTATATTAATCTAACTCTTATGCTAAAAAGAACTTGCTTTTAATTGTTCTTCATCCAAGTATGGCTAATGCTATAATAGGAACAGAACTCATCCTTCAAACTCTTTCCCTCGAAAAGTATTCTTGAAAAGTAGTTATAACATTTCTTTTTCCTTCTTAAGTATATGCCAATCCTTATTATTTAGCAGCTCTCCAAAGTCCTGAAGGTGAAAATAGTTTTGATAGGCAGGATGCAGCACTATCAATGGTGATGAAGAAGGAGAAAAATCCAGGACGATAGTCATTCACACAATTTGACAATAGTACTCCATGGCTCACAACTTAAAAATATATCTCACAAGGCACCATCCAATAGAAATCTGCATACACGATAAATCACCATCCTTCTCTAAATCATGCATATTGGTTTGTTATCGTGGTAATCTCCTTCAGCTCTATTTGCAGATTACAAATATTTTTTCGTTGAGTCAAACGATCGAATATCAATAATGGCAGTCACTCTACTAACAACTAAAATGATAGCAGAATATTTTTTAGGAAACTGCTAATACTAGAGTAGAAGGATTGGAATGATTACAAGACCCTTATTTCTAAGCCTGGACGATTACCTTTAAAAAAGGAAAGAGGTAAAAAGTTCTCACACTATTAAGAAGCTGAAAACAAAGCTACTGGGAATCCTCACTGATGCAATTTAGTTATTCAAGATTGGATTCCTATTAAAAATGACAGGAATTGAGTCATGTCAGGGTTATCCCTACATTGTATTAGCAGGGGGTGGAACCCTTATTTCTTAATCAAATCATTTTTATCCTAACATATATGATTATCAAAGTTCAGTATGTAGGAATCATAGTCTCAATATACTATCATCCCCTTTTGCTTCAAAATTCCTCAAAGAAAGAAAACAACAAGTCAGTCTGTGCATAGCATACTCTCTCAGTTCTTCTATTTTTACAACCTATCAAAAGGGAATGGGAAACTCAAAATGGACTAATTCAATAAAAGGGTCAAGATATGGTAATGTGGTTAGAAAAAAAAATTCTTGATAGGAGGGTAGTATAAATTATAATATATCTCAATAGTTAGAAGAAAGGAATAGGCGATAGAAGAAGTGTTGTGTGCAAGCAAATCCAATAATGCCATAAGCCAGAGCACCTTTCGATGAAGACTGCACCTACTAGGGAAAAAACTAATATACCTTGGTAGAATTTATCCATAAGGAGTCTTAAAAAATATAATAAAAAGCTTTATCGACTGCTTTATCCATAAGAATGTCATAAAGGTTCTCTCATTTCTTCCTTAAAAAGACAGTTTTAGAGCACAAGTCAAATGGTAGGAAAGCAATCACACGCACATGGTTTAGTGGTTAGTTGTGCTCAATGATCTTATTCTTCTGTAAAACTCGACGCTTCATTTGCTTCTTTATATTAGTAGTATTTCAAACACGTTATTGCATGAAACATTTCCCAATTTAATTCTATGGATCCATTGGAGAAAGCGGTTAAGGCCAAGGCCGGAAGAAATGGAGAAATGCATCTGTCAGAGATGTGTAGAGATTCTAACCACATGTAACAACTGTCTAGGGGACAACTTATAGAGAGAATTAAGAACTAGAACCTACACTGTAAATATAAGGGTAGAGCAAACGTTAAGGAAAAAGCAAAGTTCTCAACAAAGTTATGGTTATCTAATTAGATTTGGAGCAGAATCTCCTTTTGATTTGGAGGGTTGATATAACAAAAACTCCATCTTTTCCTAAACTTGAAAAAATGATACAATGAAGTTGTGATGCCTACCTTACCATCTTTGTCCAAATTAAGTTTAGAAAGAGGAAGTGGATTATCACCTGGCCAAATAGACCCTATCTTCCCCCTTAAACCTAGTTCTTTCAATAAGGTATACCCCACATTATTCAAAGAGAAATTTCTCATTTTTTATTATGAAAATATAAACCTCATTGACTAATCCATAAAATGCTAACCTGGAATCTTTTAGGAAACTGACTATCAAAAAGATTCTTTGAGGTTATATCGAGTAAAACTCGGGTGATATCCCCCGTATATGGTATACCTAAGCTGCCACTGATTGTATAGATATGAATAATCTATCTCCAACTAAAGACTTTACCCACAATTTGATCATAAAGCAAGGAATTTCTCTTATTGATTCCCCAAGTCAATCCGGTACATTCTAATAACCTTTCTTCTTGTTACCTTTCCTTTTGTTGAAGATAAGAATAAAAACAAGCGATCAGATAATTATTTTAGTAGCCTTCTTCCGGAATCTCACTACAATAAAGATGAAGTAGGGTTACGGATAGTCCAATTAAGACCAATGCATCCCCTTTTCTAGATGGTATGATTACATAAAGTATATCTTCTCCGTCGCCTCCCGTAATTATGAATTTTAGCAACTTAGGTATTAACCCCTTTAAAAAGTCCGTTAGATCTCTCTTTATTATTCACTTTATTTCAAGGGGTGATAGAATATATCCCCTCATAATATGTTTTGCATATGAAAGATTCTATCGAGAGGCATGATAACGTCTATGCAACACCTTCTTTTAGTTGATGGTATGGTCATTATCAAGATATAGTAACCTAACTAAGGTTGCGGTCAAATCCCAAAGGAATATGTGGTTTGCATTTATCAGCAGTTGTAGTCTACAGGCAGTACTGGAAAGTAAATAGGGGGATTTTTTGTAGAAATCTCAAGCAAGTAACAATATTAACTCTGGTTGAAATCAATTAAAGGTGACCACTAGGATTGTGTTCCCACTGGCATCTCAACTCCGTAGGTTTATCATTCATTGTTGAACCAACCCAATACCTTACATGCAGAACTGATAAGTTATGTACCTCCTACAGTCTTTTGTATGAGTAGGAGGATTTCACCCTTTAAATATTGAGTCTTAGAGTGTTGTGTTACTTTTAATATTAAATCGCCAAATTACTATTGTCTTTATCTTTTCCTAGATACTACCCCTTTGTTAGAGAAAGTAGTAATATCTAGGTGAGATTCTAGTGTTTGAAACCGCTAAGAAAACTATTATAATGAAGATAAAGCAATGTATGCCATGGGTATTGGTTTATGTCAACAATCGCACTTCACCTACTTCATCAATTTGTCAAGATTTCCACAACCCTAGCTAGGGGTTTTAGCCTCTCATACTTGTGAATAAAACAATAACATCCATATTGGAAACCAAAGATGAAATCAAAATGATAAGATAAAAGAAAATCGACAACCATAAACTGAATAATCAAGCAAAGTCAATACAATGAAATCACAAGATCAAAGATGGATCTTGAAATCAAAATATATTTCTAAGTGGTTAAAAGTGTCAAACCTCTACTAAAACATGCATAAAGGATATTTATAGTACAAGAGAAAATCCTAAAAACTAAGTCCAAAAGAAATAAGAGAAAACAGGATCGGTGGCAGCCCGCTTCCTGCACCTGTAGTTTGGTCCTGGTCGTGGGTTATACCTACAGTCTGCTCCGGGCGCAGATACCAACCATAGGTACCAGATGGAAATTTTCCTACAAGTTAACCCTCGGGATTTTGGACTTCTGGTACCTTCTTTGTGTACCCGCGGTCCGTAGGTCCTTCCTATGGTTCATGGGTCAACTTAGTATGTGCCGAATTCAGTTTTTCAGCTCTTTTTTTATTCACAAAAATGCTTTGATCACGATCAAGATGAAAAACATCCCAATCATCCATAATATCTTCAAAAGTAGCCAAAATTATCTTTTTCACTATTTTCATGAACAAATCATCCAAATCATAGTTTTCTACAAAATATATCCAAAACAGATCATTTCGAACAAAAGCGCCTTAGAAAATTGCATATTTTTCTCGTTTTAAGTGTTAAAAGAGTTATATTTCTATAGCACATCCAGGAATATCTATAAATGAAGGATTTTGACTCTAAACTAAGGAATCTGAGCTTTAAAACATTGATAAGCTTTCTAGCCTATGTAGGCATCTGGTATAACTTCTCAAAAGTGCCAGAAATACCCTCATCAATGGCATAATTATCTAGGCTATCTACCACAAAATTTTCTTCCCTGTACACGTAAGAAAATTAAATTTATTCATCCCTCAACAATGTAATAATTTTTTGACTATTATACCAACAACGCAGGGTGCAGACACCTCTTGTATAATGGTCAATATAGCAATGGTTGAATTGGTAGTAATCACCTTATTTATGAAGCCTTTATATGCTTAAATTTCAGTAGCTAATAGAATAGACATTACCTCTATCTACATATTAGGTTGAATGGGTAGCAACATATAAAAAATTACCAGCAACATCTCTTAAAACCATAGCAGCACCACTCTTGCCTAGATTACGTCTTGATGCACCATCTATGTTACATTAAATACATTTTCCACTAGGTAATTCCCGATATAATCTTCTAGAATGTAGCCTAGGGATTTACCTCTCAAACTTACAAACCAATTTTAGCCAATTAAAAGATAATCTTTTCATATAGGAAACCTATACACCAATAATTGTGCAGAGTTGCTAAAGAGTATTACCACCATACCTTCTTTTTTATCCTCTTTCATAGCTTTTAGACAACTTGACAAGGCAATGTTTGATATAAGGGCTTCTGATATACATTTGTATGGTGTTTCAACCACCTTTGAAATACTTATTATAAGATAACATCGTGTATAAGACTTGTACCTAAGGAAAAGTATTGTCATACCTTATCTGTAGATTGACTCTTCAAAAAAAAATATTGTATGGTTTCTAATATTGGTTGATTACAACACCAAGACCTTGAGGGCAGTATATCCAAGTCCTGTTAAAATGTCATTCAAAAAACATTTTCAAATTCATACTCTCAATGAGAAGAAATATATCTTGATTAGCAACCATAATACTCTAATGCACGTTGTTAAGGCACTCTGGAACACTAACGATTACCACATCTTGCAAATAACCATCAATCACAAATAGGAATAATTATATACTATCATAGAAACTTCTAATATCTGTAGATATTCTCAATGCATCATGCGCAGAAATATGTCTAAACACTTTCTACTTCTACTTAACATCAAATCCAAAATGAAATGGAATTCAAATTAGTTGGAAAATAGAATCGTGCTAGCAAAAACTTAGGGAAATATAGAAAGCACTCTAGTATTTTCTAATCAAATTAAGAGTTTACTTTTCCAGTCAATGAATTTACCACACCCAGTAGTTTGAGGATTTGGATGGATACCGATCGAATTTCTACCTCAAAAAAGTCAAGACTTGGGTAGATTTTAGTATCTAACCCATCTCTTTCTATCGATTCCTTGGGTTCTTGGAATCTCTAGTTCTATTGAGACCAGAAGTCCAATTCATTCAGTAATGGGAGTGACTCTCTATTCCCATTCTCCACTGGGTCATCAACTAACTAACCAGCTCAATATATTTCTCTATCGATGATCTTCACTCTAGGACTGACTATGTTTAACCTACCTTAATTGCCAATATAATGCTACCATTGCAAGCAACCCCTAAAATAATAGGGAATAAATGATATCATTGATTCCGTTTGGCCAGTCCCAATATCAAAAGTCCTACAAGCAACCTATACTAAGCTAAGTGAGCTAGAAGCTAAAGTAAATATTTTTTTGCATCTTGTTCTTTACTTTGATCATATTTTTTTGTTTTTCCTCTTTTCTTCAGACTATGTTTCAAAGATAACAAAAAGTTTGAGCTCGAGATCTCTCTTGAATAGTGGACATCAATCCTTTTCTTCTATTGATGTTAAGACTGATGCTTTGACTATCTCCCATAGTATTTGATAATAAATATCCACTACTTACCTTGTTGACGCTAAACTTAGTACCTTGCTACCTTTTTAGTACACCTACTATACATATAATTATTACAAATATATTCACTAGACATCTGACTTAGTAACCTTCTACTTAGATAGCCAAATGATAAGGAAGGATGATTAGCTTAGTCAGAGTGGAAGTATTCAGGCAAGGTTATCATCAGATGATGTAGCTCAAGTTATGGGTAGTTCTTGCCATATGAAAAATGCAATTGTAATGGAAGACAAAGGCAATGTGTTCTTGCAATATAGATGCAGCACTCGTAAGGAAATTTAAACAACATTAGCAAAATGTAGCGCTAGATAGATTAGGGTAGTGTTTTCCATAAAGAAGCCAGGCAAAAAGTAGATCAGGTAGGAAAATGATATTATAATCAAGCTAACACGCGGGTAAGGTTTAAAGGTTATTGTGCAACCTTCAGATTATCACAAGTACAACCTTTGACCTCTTTGTCAACAACCTCTCATTTGTTTGACTACTCGTAGGGCCTACTAGTGGTTAGGTATAAGAAGCCCCATCTCAGAAAAGAGAGTAAAGCAGTACTCATATTAAATTGTGTCCCTTGTAAACAAAAGATCTCATTCCATAAAGTGCTAATGAAGACTGTTTCCCTAATCACTACTATTTGAGTGTGGCATTTATGTAATAAAACTATCAGTCAATGACATATTTTTTGCAAAATAGATCTTTTTCTTTGCCTTGAAAAATATTGCATAATTAAAAAGAAAGATTGCCAATCCTTTTGGGCAACCGAGAATTTTATGTAAAAAGGACCAAGGAGGATCCTGCATGTCAGTAAAAAGGGGAGAAAAAGAAAGATCTAGCCCTAGGGACGAAATCAAATGACTATGGGACAAACAATGAGGCAAAAGAGAGAACATAGAAAATTCACTTTAGAGTACAGGAAAGTTTGTTGGTAGGAATTTCTCTTGGCATATAGATTTTTCATTGCCAGCGCCTATCGAAGAGATTAAAGTTAAGAATTAATTTTGGAATGAAGCACTTCATCAATAGGCATCATAGAAAGGATAGACCATGCGCCTTTTTTCTCTTCTGAGATCTCTCTAGTATGATAGTTTCGCCAAGAGGGGGTCCGCCAATGCAACATGATAAAAGATCTCTCTCTGTTGCGTAAGATCCTCAAATTAAAATCAACCACAAATGAACCAATTCACTTGATTAAAACAAAAGAGAGTGCTTATATCCCCATTTAGAGAAAATAGCTTGGGGTATTCTCTCTTCTTCTTGTCCTTCTTTTTAATTGGTATTAGAAGAGGAAGATTCTAAAAGGATATATTAACACATATGATGTAGGAGGGGCTCTCTTATCTGGCCCTTTTTACATTTCCCCAAGAGAGGCACAATCGCCAATATCTAGCCTAAAGTTTAGCCCATTCCTCATTCCATCCTGGTTCTGGAATTAATTTTCCCTTTCCTTTCAAATATCCAAAGGATATCGAAGCTTCAACCGACTAGCATTCTTATTAAAGAGAGGAACGAGGCTAGGCACCTTTGAGTCTATCTTGGCATATTGGTGTAGGATGGTTTCCCCTATATAATTAAGTACCAAAGGTGGGAAATCTGCATTCTACTCTTTATCCACCCTATTAAGATTGTGACTACTATCTCCAAAAATACCTTAAATAGGTATTTAGCCCAGATCAAGTGGAACGGCAAATGATAGATCCTTCCCTATCTAAAGTTGATTAATGCTAGATACTATTGGTTCTAAGTGTGTTCTCTTCTACCCACTAGGTAGGAGTTGCACCGAACCCACCTATACCCACTCATCAATTACAGTGTCCAGCTAACTTGCAATGATAGACCCCTATTGTATTGGAACTAGGTGCCCATTTTTTTATTGTTGTCAATGAATCTCTTCTATGTTCTATTATACTCTATTTAAGGAAATTTATATGGATGTTATACTGATCTAAGTGGTCTTATTCTTTTTCCTGAGCTAGGAAGCATTATTCCTCTTTTTATTCCAAATTCAAGAATATGATAGATATAATTAATTGGTATGTGCTCCTCTCTGTTTACATTTTTGTATCCCTCTGTTCTTTGAATACAATTCAATCCTTCTGTAGTCAAGTCTTAATTTGTATAAAGCCTTTGATGGATTCTTTATGAAAACATCAATTTTTTAGGTATAGATGGTATCTCTTTATTTTTTGTGATATTGACCATATTTCTGATCCCTATTTTGAGTTTAGTTGGTTGGGCAGGTATGAGAAGTTATGGGAAAGAGTTTAGTATAGCATTTCTAATTTGTGAATTTATAATGATCAACGTGTTTTACATATTGGATCATCTATTATTTTATGTTTTTCCTGAGAGTGTGTTAATCTTATGTTGTGCAGAGCTGAGTATCTTATATTCCCTAAGATAAAGCCTTTCTTTTGTAGGGATCTTATGTAGTAAACCCTTTACAGGAGGTCGTCCATCATCCTAAAGTAATACCCACATAGAATTCAGGAAAAAGGGTAGTCTTGTGCGTAAGCATGGCATTTCTAGTCGAACCTACCCAACCCAACTAAGAAGAACCAAACCTGACAGATACTGTTTTTCTTTTTAGGAGGGTACTTTGAGTAGTAGGTACCTTGTAGGACCTAAAACCTCCTACTTAGGTCTTGTATGGATATATAGTAAGGGGTTCTCCTAGGTTTGTGTAGAGGTTGTGTTTGTTCGCAAGAAAGAATTCTTCATCAAGTATATTTGGGGGTGTGCACACACTTGTGTGAATTCAAGTAATGGATACAAAGGAGAAAAAGAAAGGAAATTATACCCGATCAGGGATGGACATAAACTTGTAAGCTACAAAAGGTAGGGATACTTGTTCAAGTCTTATTATGAAAGAAAAACGCCAGTCCACCATAGCAGATGAGTTTCTTCCTCTTTTGTCGTCAGGGAGCTCTTAGAAAGGAAACCTTAAGATAAGTTATAAAACAAAGAATATGGGAGGATCAACCCATTCATATATTTCCAAAGAAAGACTATTGGCAATGGGTAGAGAGATTTTTTTTCCTCTTCAAAACACAAAGAAATATGGGTAGGGTAATGCTCGATAGAGGATTGGAGAATTGAGTAGGGTCCTATCTGTAAGATTTAGATAATAAAAGAGTTCCAAACTTTTATGCTTTGTACATGTGTTGCATAAAAGTTTCGTCCAGGATGATTGAGAAAGATTTAACCAATTTGAAATGCTTATATCATAATGGTAGTAGCGTAAAGGCCATAAGTCGGGGGAGGCCATAACATTAGGCTATTACTTTCACGCCTCTCTCTGAAGGAGTGATCTACTAAATGAGTAAACCTACTATATCTTTCATGTTCTCTACAGGTTACATATAATCTTTCTTCCCAATGGTCCTTTTTTAAATTTGGAATATGGTATTTTGTTAGGCTTAAAAGGCATGGTTTTCAGTATGTCTCCAGATAGGGCCCCCATTAGTCCGAATAGATAGTACTGAAACACAAGCACCATTGTTTTACACCACCTGATAATAAAAACATTCATTAGTCTAGGCTTAAAATACATTCCTATATAGTGGATTAATGTAAAAAACGATGACGGGAACTCGAGACAGAGATAGAGATGTATAAGGTAGAAGTGTCATTTATTTTTCTTTGAGCAGGAAGTGTCTACCTACTAGAGCTTCGACCAAGCACTACCGATCAATTTCACATTGGGGACACCCCTGATCTACCAATATAATAGGGGCATGGGGTTTGAGACAAAGAAAAATCAAGGAAACATATCAGTTGTTCCTTTCTACTTTATGTGGATCTATTTTTATGCTATTAGCAATTCTATTAATTCTTCTCCAAATAGGACCAACCAATTTAAAAATCTCATTAACCAAAGAATTTAGTGAGTTGAACTAAATCATTCAATTGGTTACTACTTTCACCTCTTTTGTCATCGAAGTAACTATAGTACCAGTTCATATTTGGCAGGAATTGCTTTAGAATTGGGAACCTACAGGTTTATAAGATTTTCCCCAAAGAGACACTTTGTTCCACTCCTTTTATTTATACTTTAACTGCAATTTCTATAATAAATACTTCATCGACCACTTTAAGGTAGGTCGATTTTAAGAAGATCATTGCTTATTCCTTAGTAGCTTATATGCATCTGGTGACTATTGGTATGTTTAGTCTAGTGGCAGCTGTTATGTTAATTAGTTTTTATTTATGGACACACAAGGCCAAAATATGAGTGTTGGGTGAACAACCCATAAAGCTACTAGCAATAAAGGAGAAAGCATAGCATGTCACAATAAAATCTTGACTCGAGGAGCCGGCAAATCGCTTCCCTCTATTTCAAAAACAAAAGTCCCAAGCGTCGTGGTATAGGAAAGGGGGATGGTTCTACGTGCAGGCAAGAGAAACATCGGATCTATAAAATCATAATCAAATCTTTTAATGTCTTACCTAAGTCATTCATGAATTATAATTCAAGGGCATAAAGTGAGTAATTTAATATGTTGCGCCTGCTTCTTATTATGGAGACTATGTTTTCTTGGAAAAAATGAATGATAAGTGAGATGAGCATGCTATTATCAAATCAATTGATAGATAGCCTAATCTTTTCTGACAGATTGAAAGAGATTGAGATGAAATCTCTCAAGAATAAGGGGAAAAATCCTATTTCTATCTATTGATGAGATAACTATCTATTCTTGATCCATCAAAAATAAATTGATATGTCTCTAATAGAGTTTATATCGTATGTACAGCTATCAAGAACTTTTTAGGCAAGATAAATTCTATTATCCAGCAGTCCAATGAACTAGGCTCATCTTATATAGGAAAAAGCCAAAATATAGTTGTCTTGTTCACCACCACGACATATTTCCTTCTTTCCACGATATCATTCCACATATATAGAAAGAGCACACATCCTCGACCTTACCTATAGGTATGCAAATGTAAATCATGGAGTTAAGCCTAAACTGGCAAATTGAAGTCACTTTTGGAACCATACTTTCTACAGCTAACATGTTTCTAGTCTAATGTGAATCCACATCGCAAAAGAACCTGTCCTGCAATACTAAATCCCCCGCTGAATATAAGGGACCGAGTCATAAGTCTATGATCAATAGGGGAAAAAATCACTCATTCTTCCATTGGGAAAAGGTTCATGAACAATAACTTCAAATGTCAAACATCCACCATCTACCTACCATTTAGGTGGCACTAGCGAGATCATGCTAAGATAAGAAAGTGTCACAGCTTCTTGATAAAGCTTAGATTACACTCTTGAATAGGTGTAGTGGATGTTGTCAATATATTTACCAAACAAAGAGTTGGGTTCAAATCCACAGGGAACAATGTGAGTGGTGATCGAATAAGTTCGAAATAAAAGTAACTTGCTAAATTCAAATTTGGGATACAAATATTTTGGGGTTTGTTAGAATGTTTTCAAAGATATAACAATTTTTGAGCTTTTAGAATACTAACTCGAGGCTAAGAATAATTAAAGTGTAATCAATTAGGAGCATATCTTGGGGTTATGCTATTCTCGGTGTGAACTCACGTGTGATTTATCGAGAATTTATACAAATTTAGCTAGGAGTCATGGGTAAGCTAGATCTAGAGGTATTGGTGTCAGTCGTTCAATAAAGCCCTAAAATTCACAAATGGGTTCTTTCGAACACCTCATAAGTGTAATAATTTTACCAATCTATTGCCTCAATTAACACCTTATTTCTAAGATATGCAATTAAATGAAATAATTCAATTTATTATTTACATTTATTCCTCACCCATACCTCCTCTTTCAAGGATGATATGGGTTCAAAGGTAACTGGGATTTGCAACCACCAATTCTTAGTTAAAATATGAAATAAATGATAAATCCATTACAAATAGATAATTAGGAAGATAAATAAACAACACCCATACACTAAGAACAATCTATTCAAGCATAACCCCAAGAGAAAGAATTAGCTACTCATAAAAAAAGTAAAGATATACCAAAATTTCCACCAAATTGATCCACAAAAAATAAAGAGAATGCAATTCCAAGCTTTGATTTTCAAAAAATATTCAACGAAAATACTAGTCCTTTGTCGATGAATCATTCTAATGTCTTCTTAGCACAAGAGTAGTGCAATAATGTTCAAAAGCTAAAAGATGTTAAAAGGATGAAGGATCAAAGATCATGAAAATGAGCTAAAAAACTATTTAAGCCCCAATTCCTCATTTTTACAAAAATACCACTTTGCTCTTAATTTGCTTAAGCAATACCAAAGCAGATAGAGAGAAAATAGAGAGTAGGTTAAAAGTAGGTCCAAAGCAGATGCAAAGCAGATGGATCTTTTCTTTCATATTTGACCTTTATTGACTTGAACAGCTTGCTTATCTTTCCTTTTCAACTTTTACCTGCACAAATGAAAATTAAGTGTCATTTTAACATCAAGTAAATGTAAAAGCATGATCATTTAAGCTTAAAAGGTACTATCAAGTCATCAAATTGACAACTGATCAACCCCCCAAACTTAAACTATTGTTTGTCCTCAAACAATTGAGAATAATTTAATGAGATAGGGTATTTAACTCAAGTCCACCCAAAAGAAAGCTATTGCGAAGGATAAGCTAACAAAGCCCTACAATGACTTTCCAAATATGTCACGGAAACAAGTAAACCAAAATTTTCTAATAAGCACATAACTATGAAGCAAGGCTGCAAGTTTGTATCAAATGAATCTTTCAAATTAGCAATGCATTTTAAGAGGTGGCACAAAATCTTCAAAGATCATCTTAATCTTCGCAATGTAACTTACCTTACCCATTTACCCAAACCGAGAGTAAAACTTCACCATTTACCCCAAAGTATTAATGTTGCTCACATGCAAGAGTTGGCTCCACACACCTAATACATTCCATTCTTAAAGGAGATCCAACAATGAAAGAATTTATACTCACTCTCGCAAAGAAATTCAAGTACAATGAGTAAAACCATAATCTTTCCCTTTGTGTGTATTGCCACTAATGTATACTTACCTAGTTTGGAAACACCAAGGTTTTACGGGTCTAAATGAAGGTTTAAGGTACGAAAAGGAATATATGTATCAAGTGACTAAAAGAACTCCTTCAATGCATTCTCTCATTCCCTTCTACCCCAAATTTTTCAATGTATCCACCTTTTTCACCTTCACATCAATTCTTTTGTCTATCTTAACCCTTAGCTCAGCAAATACCAAATAAAACCAACCCAATATTTTCTTTCTTTACTTCTTTGACTTTTTCAAGGGACTTTTTAACTTTATGTTCTTCTTAGCCCCTCATTTGTCTCATTTCTCTTTACATTCTATGGTCTAGGCTATAAAACTTTATCATCAAGTATGTCTTATCTCTCTTAAGCACATGATTTGACTACTTTACGTACACCTTTCTTGGGTCATCTTAGCATATCCCATTTATCCTCCCCCCCCCCAAACTTGGATTTTGAACCACCCTTACATTATTCTCCCAACTACACAAACCCCCATAAACTTAGTCTTTCATCTATGCTTTAATATTTCAAATCATGCAATGCGTCAAAGGACGTTAAGTGCCAAAAGAAAGATTTTTAAAAGGGTTCAGGTGTTTTAGCAAGGTCATCATTACAAAAAGAAAAAAAATAGTCAAAAAGGCTGAAAGGGTTTAACTAGGGAACAATGTTAAAGTGGGATTTTGGCTATGTGACGAGTCAAAAATGGCCTGGGGTTATCCTCAAATTCAAGCTTGCCTAGGATTTTGCTTTGAATACACTCGAGGCAAGTTCTAGACTACATGTATGTACAAAAATTATTCAAAAATCTCACTACACATGGCATCACACTCATACAGCAAAAAGTTAGTCTCCCAACCAATTTAAGTAATTTTAGCTTAATAAGTTACTATGAGTCAAAGACTCATCCTTGTAAAGAGAGAGCTAAAATTGAACTTAATGGTCTCACTCAAAACAAAGCTCTAAAATAACCTTGTTCTTTTTCAAAAAGAAAAATATGTTCTTGGTTTCTCTCAAAATCACTTCATTCCTTGCCAATGACATTTTAAAAGTATTTATAACTTTTTCCTATTCCTAATAAACCAACAAGACTAGATACTTCACCTAAGGATGTCTCCTTATCATCCATCTTGGGTGAACTATCACTCGGTTTGATAAAGAAACTACACTAAGTAGGAATAAAAGATCAAAAGAAAGAGAAAACAAAATTTTGCTCCTTAGGAAAGAATCGAGTTTTGAAGAGAACTCTTGGAGTTTATTGGACACGTATATACAGAAAGCGACAAGAGAAATTCACACCAATCGGGTATCACAATAATATTAAGTGCATGACACAATCCTAAAAAGGGCAATATTTGACATATTCATCCATATGCCTAACAATGGCCAACCCAACTCAATGTAAATAATAAGAACAAGCACCACGAGGACTAAAGTAAAGAGCAAGCCCCACGAGGGCTAAAGTAAACAAACATAAATAAGTAGAGTATATCTTCATAATCTATCCAACCAATGCCATCAAATATAATTAGCAAGTATAGACCATCAAGTCTAGAGTAAGATGGCCCACCCTCCACTAAAATTCCTTGTATTGTCCTCAATGCAAAAATAAAAAGAGAGTAGAGGAGGTTAGAGACTCTGCGGTGTACGAGGTACACGGGTACATGTCAATGGATGGTCATATTACCTTACTAGGAGCCTCGTCAGACTGGGCTCCTCAACTTAGTTCCGCCACTAAAGTCAACTCAACATTATCTCGGAAGCTAAAAGTAGCTTTTGCCTTATTCGGAGGATGACCCTTTTAGCATCCCGTGGTAAATTTTCTGTCGATATATACCTATGAAAATGAAACAACAACAAAACATAATATAGAAGATATAACATGATTTTAGATTTTTTTCTATTGAAAAACTTGGGTAGAGGCAAGGCAACTTTAGCATTACACTTCATGTGATTATTTCCTCAAACACTCAACTCTTTGAGCTCGACATTATCACTCATTCTTCACATATTGCCCATTTAGCTCATAAAATATTCATGACACCAACAAAAACTCAAACGACCCTATACCCTTAAGAATGGTGTCACCCAATCTATCATAGGGCAAGGCAAGCATTCATGTCTCGCGGTTTACACACACTTAACCTGGAAATGCTATAATCAGCATATTTACCTATCAAACCATGGACGTAACATTCATCAATAATTTCAACAAAAAAACAATTGGTTGTTCAATATTTAAGACCAATTGGACTCAAAACTATGCTTCAAAAATAATCACATACCACCCCAAGAAAGTTCACATTAACCACAAACATATAAGGCATTTCTCTCTTATTGATATTTAACAAACATGTGGCGTGTATGAAAGGTAAGAGCTTGAAAAATAGAATAAAAACACATATGAGCTGCTTAATGCACCAATTCATCACCAAACACACCATTTATACTCAAACTATCCCAATTAGGTCATCAACCATACAATTAAGCAAACAAACTACAAGTGGGTATTTCATCAAATGCATAGTATGAACTAGTGTACAGAGGCAAGAATTTGCGATTGAGCATGTAAAACAAGGCATACACTCAAAAATTTTCATCCCAAAAACCATATTCTACCAAATTAAGCTCAAATGAATTAGATTTAAATTAAAAGAAACCACGAAATGTAATCACCATAGGTATTTAAAAAAGAATTAACGAGTTTAACAAAAGATCATAAATTTTAAGTTCACTTAAGGGAGAAAAATGATAAAATAAATGTCCAATAAAATTTTTCGACGATGCATTCTTTAAATAAAAAAAATTAGAAACTCAAAAAGAGGTTGAATATATGTGAATAGCTTCAGCAATTTGGCTTAAAAATAGCTCATTTGTGCATAACATTGTTAGACCTGTGCCTGGACTACTCAAGTAGCTTTAAAATAGGTCAAACCAGTTTGTTCCTAAGTATTTTATGCCTTTCTGTGTCCAGGATGCGCCCAGCCTACACTGGACTGCTCAAGCATGTCCAGTGCAGGTCCAGGCAGTGATGTAGTTGCTCTCCTACACCCTATATATTGCTGGTATGTATTTGGACTACATCAGCATGTCTAGAGCATGTCCAGCTAGTATAGCTGCTGCTAAGTTGCATTAAGGTTGTTCCGGCTAGACTTCTTAAGCATGTCCAGCCCAGGTCCAAGCTGGAAGAACCAATTTTGCAGCAAAATTTCATCTCAATATTTGTTCTGGGCGTAGTTTTGAGCCCCTGAAATTTCCATCACCCTTTGAGACTTATGATATCACCAGTAAACACCCAAACACAAACGAAAATTAGAATAAAAAAATATTACAAAACACCAAGAAAAATTCCTTGGATTGCCCCTAAGAAGCGCCTTAGTTAAAGTCGCGGCACGACATAATTTACTCATCATTTATGTCTCCACTTAGAGGATTTAAATCACCCATCCAAGTTTATATTAACATATTTTTAAGGTAATTGGGCCAAAGGTAAGGACGCAATGATACTAATTCTATTTCACCACTTTGAAGACTTGAACCTTTTACCCAACTTCACATCAAAATTCTGAGTAGGCTTGTTGAGTCTTAGTGAGAACATCAATAAACCACTAGTTAAACTATGGATTTTGTACTTCTTGACCTTTAAGTGAGAGACGTCATTTCACCCTTTTGGAAAGATAAACTCCATTCCAAAAAGTATAATGGTTCGACTTCCATCACATCAACCAAGTATAATGTCAAAAAGTGGTTGGAATAAGGTCATCTTTCCAACTCCAGAGTTGCATTATTCTTGGAATTCTCATCCTTAAAATAAACTAGAACCTTCACGAAGGATTTGGTAAGCTTTTTCTTACAACTCTAGTATCACTTATTCAATTTTGACCTCTTTTATTGTTTTTGGTTTGATTGGTTGGCAAATCACCATGAATTATTCAACATAAATCTCGCCCTAATCTTCATTGGAAATCTTTTTAACACAATCATGCATATTCATTTGATTTTGAGCACCACATGTTTCAATTCTTGTATTTAATTCTATTTTTAATTTTTGAGTGGCCATTTCAAACTTAATCCATACTTGACATTGCTCTACATGCAATTTAAGGGATTCATCCACCATTAGTAACACACTATCAAGTTGACCCTTATGGATTTCAAGTTGCTAAGTTTGAATCAATGGCCATTCTTGGCTTACGATTTCTTTCTTGTCAAGTTTTTCTTCATTTTGAGACTCAATAATCTCTTGAAAAAGTCCTTCCAAGGTGAATTTGACATCTTCAAAAACTTCATCATCACCATATTAGACTAAGTCCCACCATTTAGCCAAGACTTTTCCATGTTCTCTATTCTTCTCTATTGTGTCCTGTCCTTTATTTGTTTCCTTAGAGTGTCTGAGATTACTTTTTATTCTAGTTGAGCCATTTCTTCATTTTGGTAACTTTAATTTGAGTCTTCACATATTTTTGTCTCAACCACATGGATTGATCTCTCTTTTTTATCAACCTCATTTTGAAGATCCACTTCTTTTTTTTTTTCACTTTTCTTTCCAAATACTACCATGGATGAATGCAAGAAATGCATGTCCTCCCCTATTGTAGTAACCTAATCTAAGATAGTTAGAAGTATTGATTAAACACCTTTGTACCCAGCATGTTGTTCTGTCTTTGCCACATCATGAGACCTATGAAACTCATAAGAAGAACTAATATTTTCGTTAGCATAACTAGGGGAGGGGATATTTGGAAAATTACTCTAATGTCCATCTCAACCACCACATAAAGAACAATCATACTCCCAATAGGACTGAATAGTGCACACACCTTTTTTCGGGGAGCATATTTATAATTTTTTCAAAAGTAGGGTACATCGCAATAAGGACATGGTAAATAAAGATAGGATTTCAACCACTAAATTCATTTTCATTCCATGATGCCATAGGACAATTACAAAAAACCCAAAAATCTACCTAACTTAAGAAACCAAAGAAAATCACAAACACATATTCAAAAGTTTGAATCAAAGCAAGTAAGCTAAAATTCCGAACTAACTAATACACCAAATTGTTATCCGACAATGGCGCCATTTTTTAACGCTCAGATTACACTCTCGAATAGATGCAGTGGACGTTGTCAATATATTTACCCAACAAAGAGTCGGGGTTGAATCCGCAAGAAACAACGTGAGTGGTCATCAAATAATTTCAAAATAAAAGTAACTGTCCAAATTCAAATTTGGGATACAAATATTTAAGGGGTTTGTTAGAAGTTTTCAAAGATATAACAATTTCTAAGATTTTAGAATACTAACTTGAGGCTATGAATAATTTAAGTGTAATTAATTAGGAATGGATCTTGGGGTTATGTCATTTTAGGTGTGAACTCAAGCGTGAGTTACTGAGAATTTATTCAAATTTATCTAGGAGTCATTGGTAGGCTAGATTTAGAGGTACTGGTGTCAATCTTTCAACAAAACCCCAAAATTCACAAATGGGTTCTTTTGAACACCTCATAAGTGTAATAATTTTACCAATATATTGCCTCAATTAACATCTTTATTTCCAAGAAATGCTATTAACAGAAATAATTCAAGTTATTGTTTACATTTATTCCTCACCTATACCCCCTCTTTCAAGGATGATATGGTTTCAAAGGTAATTAGGGTTTGTATTACCCTATTCTTAGTTGAACCATGGAATGAATGCAAAACCCAAAACAAATAGCTAATTAGAAAGATAAATAAACAACACCAATGCACTAATCATAACCTATTCAAGCATAACCCCAAGAAGGAGAATTAGCTACTCACAAAGATAGAAAGTAAATATTTCCACCAAATTGATCCATGAAAAATAAATGATATGTAATTCCAAGCTTTGATTTTAAATAAATATTCAATAAAAATGCTAAACCTTTGCTTAGGAATTGATCTAATGTCTTATTAGCATAAGAGTAGTGCAATAATGTTCAAAAGCTAAAATATGTTAAAAGCATAAAGGATCAACGATCATGAAAATAAGCTAAAAATCCCTATTTAAGCATCAATTCCATATTTACAAAATATTACAAAAATGTCACCTTGCTCTTGATCTACTTAAGCAGATGGGGAGCAGGTTGAAAAGAGGTGCAAAGCATATGAAAAATGAATGCAAAGCAAATGGCTCTTTTCATTCATATTTGACCTCTTGTTGACTTGAACGGCTTGCTCATCTTTTCTTTTAAAATTTTACCTATACAAAAGAGCATTAAGAGTGAGATTAGCATCAATTCAATGAAAAAGCATGATAATTTAAGATTAAAAGTATTAAAAAGTCATTAAATTAACAACCTATCACTGCTTCACTTTGTTGCGTGCGGTCTTATAAACTGAACTTCATTGCCTTTCCGCATACGAAGTGAATGTGTGTTGTGTCTTTGGTCAGTTGTAGGAAGCAAAGAGAGACCATATGAATGATTTATTTAGATTGACAAAATTTTTTAGCCCAAAATCTCAAAATCAATAGAATGTCTCTTTATCCATGAACATCTAATCTACCTCTATACCTAGGGGATCGCTCTATACATATAGATTTTTATGGAATGGTATGATTGGATAACCATATCTGCATATTAGTTATTCTCGATGTAGGATTTTTGTTAAATTAGATCTTTTGGAAAGATTTTGGACCTAGAAAAAAGTGCTCTAAGCCTTTATGAAAGCAACCGCAAGAGAAGTAAAGCACGAAGTTATTGCTTCCCTCGACTGACTAAATTACAATAGTCATAACCTATTTTCTTTCAAAATAAAGAAGAAGGGTTTGGCAATAAGCAAATGGCTTTTTAGCATAGGTTCAAGGGTTCCAAACATTAACTAGTAGTACCAAAGGTTGCTTTCGGTTGGTTTCATAATTGGGATGTTCACTATAAGATATTAGTGTTTGTTTTTGTCTTAGCTTTAATGTTATCTTATTATCGTTTTATATCCATGATGGGTTTCCACTGAGAACGGAATAGTGTTCATGTCCAAAGGTGAACAAAGACCTAGATTTTAGAGTTTGCAAGTTTTACCTAGTTGTGAAAGGGCTTACAATGCTCATCTTTTTTTATATGTTCATTCAATACCAATATAAGTGAAAACTACACCAAAGAAGAAGGACTGACATAAAATATAAAAGTAGATAGCCTATAGTAGCCGGCCTAACCAAAGCCTCATGACAACATAAAATCAGCATTATAAACTGAATCATAAGTAGGGTCATAATCTGTTGGCCTACCAATAAAAGAGGTTGAGAGTAAGAGTAAGCTCATCCAAAAGCTAGAAGAGTTACCCTTCATTCACTTCATGGGAGTCTCTTAGCACATAGTTGGAAGTAGATCAAAAAGTTCCTTCTAAACCACCCCATTCATCCAAAAGTGAAAGGGAAGAGGCCTATGTATTTGTATGACCCCTAAAGATCTTACCTTATCTATACCTGAAGCCACTCCCCTAGTAGTCCTACCACCATGCCGCAGAACGGGACCTCATGTGGAATTTTTTATTTTGGAATAACAGTGGTAGAACATAACAAAATATTATTTTTACCTAACATAGGGAACAAAAGTATGGTAAACTCGACCCAAATATGAGACCTGAAGGGCCCGGGGTGCATAATCCTATCCTATTTGAGTTTGAGTGTACCCCTTATTGTTTGGGTAATCGTTTGTAGCACTATAAGAAGGGTCGTGTACCCCTTGTTCTTTGGGTAATCATCTGTAGCATTATAAGGAGGGCCCTACCTTTAAGGTAAAAAAAGAGTAGGGTACATAGGAGGTTGGTTTTTCTCAACATGGTGTGTAGCAAAAAAATACTTTCTATATAAGATAGGGTTGTTGACATAAAAGAAAAAATAAATCTTTTCTTACCTTCTTTCCCAAAAATAAAAGAGAAAAAACGGTCTTACGGAGAGAGGGGGAATGTCTTGGGCCTACCTATCCGGATTAGACCACATAAAAGAAGGGAGTTGTGGAGAGGATCCATATTATTGAAAAGAAGGATAATACTTTTGTACGTGATCATAGTATGTCACATCATTTACATCTCCACTGTATCAAAAAGTACCTATGCACTATGTTTGGGTTCAATGACAAGGAACATAACATTGGGGTGGTGGTCCACAATGTGATATTAAAGTATAACCAAGGGAGATATATGCTAACTATGGGTAGAAAGCTAAAATAATTATGTCAAAAATTGTAAGGTGTTACAAATCTCATATACTACCATATATCGATAGAGTGGAATGACCTAAAAAGTAGTTAATTAAGAAAGACATATGATAGGTCGTAGCTATCTTGTATGGTACTAGAGGTAATTGGCATACTCCGATCGGGGAGGTGCAACCTTTGACTCTGTTGAACATACAGGGAATTGTAGATAGCATTCTACTAATGTTAAGTCATGGACTAGTTTATTCATTCCCTTTACTATGTGTTGTTATTCTATATGATCGACATAAGACTCGACTTATTAGATATTAAGGAGGTTTAGTGGTCACTATGTCGAGTCTCTCTACTATTTTCTTCTCTTCCACTTTGGCCAATATGAGTTCACCTAGTACTACCAAATCGAGGAATTTCTCATCTTAGTATGATATTTATAAATAAATAGCTTAGTGGACACATTAGCAAGGCTTGGGATGATTTTAGGAATGACCTATTCCCTTTGTCTATATAATCATGCAGTTTTGGGGAATTTAAAACCCGGTTTCCTCCATACATTCTCTAATCCAAATGGCAGTGAAGTTTCCATATTTATACCTTTTCTTGTAGGAGGGGTGACCATACATTAAACTACCAAAGAAACTATGGTAAACTAATGTGATCATGACATTGTAGGTGATTATGATGAAACGGATGTGACATTCCTCAGTTGGTTTGGGTGGCATAGCCCATTAAATAAATCCCCTCCCCCCTCTTTTTAATCCATTTCTTTAGTATTTAGGGAGCCAAAGCTTGAGTTTACTATACTAATAAATAAGGATCAGCCATTTACCTTTTTTGGTTGTAAGGTTGTGGTGGCTTTTTAAGTGAGATTGATAGAAAGAAAGGACAAAGGCAGCCATGTGTGGTTCTTCTCGACCCTGTCTCCGAAGTACAGTTGAACTAGCAACTCATAGATGATGTAGGATTGGATGAACCAATAACTCAAAGGTGTTTGGTCTGTTCTTTGAGAAAGAATCACTGTGTTACCTTATTTTCACCATGATACGAACTACAAGCTCTTATACAGAGCATGAGGAGATTTATCATCAATATGATAATTGGAATGGAACCCAAAAACACGACTAGGGTCCTCGTGGTCTAAGTAACCAAACCATTAATAATAGTAATGTAAATCACTAGAAGTTATCACTTCATATTTTAATTATTTTTTCTGTTTGTTTTTAGATTTTAATTTATTAGAGAGTTTAAGTTCTCAAAGAAAAATTAATCACCTTGATAAAACTAGTGCATATACTTCTTATCAGAAAAATTGATATGGAAACTCTAAGTTGATTTTGTTGCTAGGGAGATCTTTCACAATAACTTAAGTAATCATCATTCAAATTTTAGATCCAATGTGCAAGTCAGTACTTGATCTGCCAAAAAACATCATTTTAAATATCTAGAAAAAATGATATCAGAGTTGGAACAAAAGAGTAAGAAAGGATAAGTAGAGACGATTGGGATGAAATAGAGGAAGATGTATAATAATATGATTATTAAAAGCGGATTTTAATTATATCTTTTATAGTAAAATGTATGCTACTTCTTGTCTTGATATGAATGATACGTTCTTCATATTTTGTATACTAATTTTTGAGATATTTTTTAAAAATTATCAAAAGTTCTTTAACCATTATATAAATAAATTTATATAAGTAATTATTTATTGTTTCTTCCATATTCTTGTGCGGGTGAAGAAACATTTATGTGAAACATGTGAATGAGACTTTGTACCATTACAAGCAGATTGGAAGGCATGTTTTTATTGGAATTTTATTTCTCATTCATAGGCTTGTTATCTTTGTAAAGCTATTAAACGCTCTTAAATCAATACATGAATAAATCTATATAAGTTCATATTGATTGATTCTTCAATATTTTTATGCAAGTGAATGATGATTATGTGGAGATTGTGATACACTTTGTATCAATTACGAGTGGATTTGAAGGCATGTTTTTTTAAGAAAAATATTTCTCATTTATATTGGTACTATTTAGATGTTATCACAGAATTTGTTGTTGTTATTTTTGTTTCTTCTCATGTTCCCTTCTTGAAGAAGGAGTTACAATCCTTATGGGTATTTTCCTAGGCGTTAAAGCCCATCACCTCTGTAACACCCTGAATCTGGTACTCAAAATGCTACACGGTGCTCAAAATCCTGAAGGACCATAAGAAAACCCATAACTAATATCTGTAACTGAGCACTGCATAATATACTATATAAATGCAGAATAAGAGGCTGAAAGGCCATAAGGTTCAAATATCTGATAAAAACCTAACATCTGGAAATACGGTATATCAATACCAAAATAACTAAAATAACTGTCTGAACATGCTATAATCTGAAAGCCTCTGAACTGTCTGAATAAGGAGTTGATGGGGCATGTATCTAACTAACTCCAACTACTAAAATAAATTAGGTACTAAAAAAATGAAATAATCAACAATAACATCCTCGAATGATGAGGACTCACTGCTAGTCTGTTTGTTGAACGATTGATCTACTAAGGATGCTCTGGAGCTCATGCTTCTGAACCTATGGTATAAAACACCATAGCGCAAAGGAAAAGTATGAGTCAGTACATAAGAATGTACTAGTACGCAAGTGGGGTAAGATAAATGCAATGGGTTTATATGTAAAAACTATACTAACTGACTGAGTAACATGAACGTAAGAATACATGTATGAATACATAAATGTAACTGAAATCATGATACTACTAAATCTGAATAATGATAACCTGAGTTTCGTGTTAATTGAGTGACTGTGTCTGACATTCCTGATTGAAATAGAACTAGCTGAGTTTCTTACTGAACTGGGTGACTGTATCTGACAGTCCTAAATCTGAAGAACTATCTGAGTTCTTTTACTGAGTCTGAGACTAAGACTGTGGGAGGTATTCATCTAATTGACATGCCCCAAATAAGGTATTTTAGCTGAGTTGGGGTCCAATCTGTAACCCTAATTAGAAAGGTGTCAATAACGTGCCACTGGTAAGGACAAGTTGTGAGTGACCCTCATCTGATAGGTACTCTAAGGAGAATGGTGGGACCCTCATCTGAAAGGTTAATCCACCTTATCAACCCTTATCTGATATGTTTTGATGTCTCAACCTACGCTAGTTACGTAGTTCTAGAACATAAGGACTTCTCTTAAGAATCACATCCTCTACTGGTAGGTGAATTCGCATCCTTAGGTTTACTGGGTGCTGAATCCTACTCCCTGCTAAATAGATACTAAACTAATTATACTGAGATAAATTGGACTGAGTTCACTGAGTCTCGTGGACTGACGGAATACTACTGAATTCTGTTAACTATCTAAGTTCATGAGGTTACTGAGTTTTCCTGAGTTCTATAACTGACTGAATTTTAGTGATCATGGCTTTACTGAGGGTGTCGTGAAAACTGACTCTATCTCTAGGTACACAGCTAAATTATCAGGTACGAGTACCCCCAGAACTCGATAGCATGAAACTAACAAAACATGATATTTTTTTAACACATGACTATTATCAACAGTTCACAATACAACCAATGAGGGATTTCATGAAGCATTTATCATTCATAAACTTGTATATGGATAGAAATACGTATAAACATGCCATAATTTCATAACTTCTAATAACATGAATATTCCATCAAGGAACTACAATGCCCAATAATCGTGTGGAGGTCATATTTGAACATACAGGTAACATGAATTCAACAATTAGGTTTTATTGAGTCATAATGCTTAAGTATTATTCTCTGAAAAATATCAAACACCTAGTATGCATAACTTAGGGCTTAGGCATGATATCAAATTAATAAAACATGATTCCATACTTCAATTCAATTTCATAAATTTCAACCCCATACTAGCGTAGTTGAATGAACAACACATAAAGATTCTAACTTGGGAATCATGCATCAATAACTACATGAACATAACCAATCCACAATATAAGCATTATAATTCATATTTAAAATTGGATTATTGGGCTTCATGGATGAAAGGAATCCATGAATAAACACCTGACATACCTTGATTCTAAGTTTCTTGAAGTTCTTGGAGAGATTCTTGGAATTGGCTTTGATTTCTTGAAAGCTAGGATTTTATTTCATGGGAGAGAATGTTCTTGATTTGGGAAAAAGTGAGTAAATAATGATTTGAAACATTTTTAGAGGTTAAATCCCGCACCTGGACGTGTTAAAACCTTGGGAAAAGATCAATTTATCCCTAAATAAAATATTTAATTTTCATCAAAATTTCCTGATTTGGCAGGTTGGCGCGACGCGGCACTATCGTGCCGTGTCTCTAAAAATTGACTATTGGGAACTGGCTGGGTGGCGCGACGTGATGGAATCGTGGATTAGCATTTGATGCAAATTTCACCCTTAGCATGACGCGCTAGGATGGCATTGCCTTAATGGAATTAGACAATTGTGAACTGGGTCTTTGGCGCGATGTGCGACTATCATGAAACAACACTTGAGATTGACAATTTCTATTTTGACATACTTCACGATGCGCTACTGGCCTGAACTATGGTGTTTAATGACTGAAACTTTAATTTGCCATAACTCCTTACCAGGTTATCGAATTTAGACAAATTTTGTATCGATGGAAAGCTTATTCAATTTTTTACACAAAAAATGTCAAAATCTTGCAAATTCCTCATGCAGGAAAGTGGATTCATCTTTTAAAGCAAGTCTTTAACATTTTTTGGATAAATTTAAGCTAGGTAGAAGTATGGGGTATTACAATATCCCCCCCATGGGAACATTCGTCCTCGAATGAGACTGATTGAGATAGGAGAAATGATAAGCTAAAGTACATACTAAACATAAACAACTAAAACGTGACTACATGACTGACATTTCTGAGATTCATGCTGAACATGCATATCTGATGCATGATTTTATGACTGAACTTACTCATGAATACATGACTGAGATTTCTGATAACTGTGTTTCTCACAAGGAGAATGCATATCTGATACATGAACACATGACTGGTCTGATGCATGAATATATGATTGAATATGCAATGATAAATGGATACATAGTTTAAAATCGGAATCTAAGCATGAAATTGGTTTATAACTGGAATTTTAATATGAAACTGAATAATCTTTAAGGAAAACTATTACCTTGGGCTGAGTATGAATTTTCAGAGAAGAGGTGAGGATACTTGGTTTGCATGTTTGCTTCTGCTTCCTAAGTAGCTCCCTCAACGGACTGATTTCGCCAAAGAACTTTGACTAGAGGGACTCCTTCATTCCTCAGTCTACGAGTCTAATAATCAAGAATTTCGACTGGATTCTCTTCCTAAGAGAGGATGCTCTGAATATCGACGCTCTCAACAGAGACTACGACTACTGGATCACCTATACACTTCTTGATCAAGGAGACATGAAAGACTGGATGGATTGAAGCTAGATCTGAAGGTAATTCAAGCTCATAAGCTACTTTGCCAAAGCGACTGAGAATTTTGAAGGGACTGACATATCGAGGACTGAGCTTTACCTTCTTGCCTAATCTCTTCAATCCCTTCATGGAAGATATCTTTAGATAAATATGATCAACAATATCTAACTCAAGATCTTTTCTGCACACATCTGCGTATGACTTCTATCAGCTCTGAGTAGCCCAAAGTCTTTCTCTGATCAATTGGACTTTTTCTAAGGCATCAAACACTAAATCAGGCTCTATAATTAAGGCCTCACTATCTTTAAACCAACCGACTATAGATCTGCATCTCCTACTATAGAGATCTTCGAATGGAGCCATCTGAATACTGGAATAATAGCTATTATTGTATACAAACTCAATCAAAGGCAAGTGGTCATCCCAACTACCCTTGAAATCAATTGCACACGCTCACAGCATATCTTCTAAAGTCTGGATGGTCCTTTCTACTTAACCATCTGTCTGAGGATGTAAGGTTGTACTGAGGTAAACTCAGGTACCAAGACCCATTTGGAATGCTTTCCAGAAATAAGAGGTAAAATAGGTGCCTCTATCTAAAAAAAATAGACAATAGAACACCATGTAATCTTACCAACTCCCTAATATAGAGTTTGGCATAATCATCAGTTAAATAAAAGGTATGGACTGGAAGTAAATAATCTAATTTGGTAATTCTATCTAAAATGACCCAAACTGAATCATGTTGATGACGAGTACGAGGCAAACCCATCACAAAATCCATGTTCACTTCTTCCAACTTCGAAGTGGGAATATTAAACTCCTGCATAGACCCACTAGGCTTCTGATGCTCAATCTTAACCTGCTGACATATAGAGAACTTAGCAACAAACTCTGCAATATCTCCCTTCATCCCACTCCACCAATAGATCTCCCACAAATCACGGTACATCTTAGTAGCCCCTGGATGAATAGAGTAATGTGCACCATGTGCTTCTGCAATAATTCGTTGCTCAAGTCATCTACACCTGGCACATAGAGATGACCCTAATAACGCAGTATTATTATTAGGGTTATCTATCCTGGGATCTCTATCCTGTTTTTCCTTTACCTCGGAAACTAGACATGATTCTGAACTACTCTGAACCTATATATTACCCTCCGCTGAATCAACTAGGCGGACACCTAGTATGGCAAGCTGATGAACTTCCTTAGCTAGTTTCTTCTTACTATCCTCAACATGAGCAACACTACCTATAGACAGTCTACTGAGAGCATCGGCCACTATATTGGCCTTGCTCGAATGATAAAGGACACTCATGTCATAATCTTTCAAGATCTCTAACCACCTTCTCTAATGGAGGTTAAGATCTTTCTGACAGAATACGTACTAAAGGATTTTATGATCTATGAACACATCTAAATGAACACTATATATGTAATGCCTCCAAATCTTTAAGGCAAAAACTATAGCTACTAAATCAAGATCATTAGTCGGATAATTCTTATCATCGGGTTTAAGTTATCTGGAGGTGTAGGCTATGACCTTACCATGCTGTATGAGGACACAACCCAAACCTACTCTAAATATATCACAGTACACTACGAACCCATTTGAACCCTTTGGAAGGGCTAAAACTGGGGCTAAGGTGAGTTGAGTCTTCAACTCCTGAAAACTCTTCCCGCAAGGATCTAACCACTGAAACTTGACTTTATTCTGAGTCAATCTAGACATAGGGGATGCAATAGATGAAAATCCCTCAACAAAACATCTTTAATAGCCATCTAAACCCAAGAACTTCCTGATATTTAATGGAGAGATAGGGCAAGGCTAGTTTCTAACTGTTTCGGTCTCTTGAGGATCAACTCTAATGCCATCACTGGAAATTATATGACCCAGGAATGCTATTAACCTTAGCCAAAATTCACACTTACTGAATTTGGCAAACAATTGATATTTCTTAGAGTCTAAAGTATAATTCTGAGATGGTCTGCATGATTCTGCTCACTGCGGGAGTAAACAAAGATGTCATCTATAAGGACTATGATGAACATGTCCAAGTACTACTTGAACACATGATTTATCAAGTCCATGAAGGATATTGGGGCATTGGTAAGCCCAAAGGACATGAATAAGAATTTGAAGTGCCCATAACAAGTATGGAAAGCTATTTTCAAAATGTCAAATTCTCTGACTTTGAGCTGATGATAGCCTTATTTGAGGTCTATCTTAGAGAAATAGCTGGAACCCTAAATTTAGTCAAATAAGTCATCAATTCTGGGAAGTGGATACTTGTTCTTGACCGTGACTTTACTGAGCCGATGGTAGTCTATGTACATCC
The DNA here is from genome assembly GCF_002878395.1 of Capsicum annuum. Taxonomy (NCBI): domain Eukaryota; kingdom Viridiplantae; phylum Streptophyta; class Magnoliopsida; order Solanales; family Solanaceae; genus Capsicum; species Capsicum annuum. The sequence goes on from NC_061119.1 coordinate 118,935,429, forward strand.
TAAGAGAATCGTCTTTCTGGCCAATGAATAAGACTGGTGCACCCTATGGGGAAACACTGCATCTGATAAATCCCTTATCTAAGAGATCCTTCAACTGATCTTTCAATTCTCAGAGTACTGCTAGTGCCATTTAGTGTAGAGGGATAGATATAGGCTGAGTATCTGGAAGACGGTTAATGTCGAAGTCTATTTCCCTTTCGAGAGGAATTTCTGGAAGATCTTTCAGAAAGACATCTGAATATTCATTCACTACTAGGACTGATTTAAGAATGGGAGTTTCGGAACTGGTGTCCTTAATTCGAACAAGATCATAGATGCTTCCCTTAGATATCATTTTCCTTACCCGAAAGTAGGAAAAACGTTGACCTCTGAAAGCTGAAGTACTACCCTTCCACTCTAGGATGGGTTCATTTAAAAATTAAAATCGGACAACTCTATTTCTACAGTCGACTAAAGCATAGTAGGAATAAAGCCAATCTATGCTAAGAATGACATCAAAATTAGTCATCTCTAATTCGACTGAGTCTGCTGAAGTGAATTTCTGAGATATCATAACCAGACAGTTCTTGTATACCCATTGGGCTATGATGGTTTTACCCACTAGGTAGAGACTGAGAAGAGCTCTTCTAAAATTTTAGGACTAACTCCAAAATCAACTGTTATGTAAGGGATAACAAAAGACAAAGAAGCTCCTGGATCTAGCAAAGCGTAAACATGTACATGAAAGATCTGTAACGTACCAGTGACCATATTTAGAGAATTTTCCTGATCTTGTCAGGACTGGAGAGCATAAAGTTTGTTTGGTAGTTTCCCACTGATAGAACTAGAAGCAGCGCCCTACTGATTTGGGCGATCGGACTAAGCTAAGGAATAATTCTACTGACCCTGAATACCTGGCTAAGGACAATCTCTAACTCTATGATTAGTCTTGCCACATCCAAAACACACATCACCGCCAGCTCTACAAATATCCTTATGGTTCTTACCACATATCTGGCAGAGAGAATTAGTTCAGGCACTGGTAACACTGCTCTGAGACTTAGATCCTAGTGCCCTATGTTTGTTACCCTCCCTAAACTTAGGAACTGGAGCACTGGCTGAGGAAGGAGCTGGGACGGATGACTTTGGGAGAAACTAAGAACGGTTACCACCCTACAACTTAGGATTATTTAAATTGAAGCTACTTGTTCTAGCTCTCTTATTCTATTTCTCTCTCTCCTTAATCTTCTACTCCTCTATATGTTGAGCATGGATCATAAGCCGGGCTATGTCCATCTCACTAATCAACATGGTGGTCCTGCATTCCATGACCACATTATCATTCACCCCAAAAATAAACTTAATCATCATAGCTCTACTATCTGCTACCACATGAGGAGCGTATCTAGCTAGTTTAATAAACTTAAGAGAATACTCTTTCACCATCATGTTTCCTTGCCTGAGGTTGATAAACTCTAATACCTTAGCTTCTCTCAGCTCTAGGGGGAAGAATCTATCTAAGAAGGCAATGGCAAACTCCTCCCACTCAACAGGCCCTGTATCTATAGCCCTCTCTGTTTTCCACTATTTGAATTATGTGTGAGCCACATCCTACAACTGATATACAGCTAGCTTAGCAGCTGACACTCCCATAATATTCATAACCTTCTGAACCTGATCAAGGAATTCTTGATGGTCCTCAGCTTTTTAAGACCTAAAAAAAGAAGGAGGATTCATCCGAGTGAAGTTTAGAATCCTAGTTGCAATAGCATTGGCCACTGGATTTGCTAGAATAGTAGCTGGCCATTTATTCTGAGCAGCAATTGAATTAGAAAGAGTAGTGAATGCATCTCTGAACTCTGTATGAGAGATATATTTATCATAAGGATCTTCTTGGATCGGCTGAGGGGCTGACTGATTTCTGTTTCTTCTTTTGGGAGGCATGTTCTATAAACAAAAAGGGAGAAACGGATTAGACTGAGTGTTGAATTTGAGCTCATGCTCACTGGCATGACATGAATACTTGAAAGAAGGAAAACTATTCCTAAAATATCTTATAGCCTCTTGTACATAAATGTGGTGCGCAACACACCCATGTACAAGACTCTACTAGATGCGTCTTTCAGACTTCCTAGGACTCTATTGAAACTTAGGCTTTGATACCAAGTTGGTAACACCCCAAATCTGGTACTCAAAATGCTATATGATGCTCATGACTTTGAAAGACCACAAGCTAATACATGACTGATATCTGTAACTGAGCACTGCATAATATATTGTATAAATACAGAATTAGAGGCTGAAAGGCCAAAAGGTTCAAATATTTAATAAAAATCTAATATCTGGAAATACAGTATATTAATACCAAAACAACTAAGAAAACCGTATGAACATGCTATAACCTGAAAGCCTCTGAACTGTCTAAATAAAGAGTTAATAGGACACGTCCCCAACTAACTTCAACTACTAAATGAAATTAGGTATTGAAAGAATGAAATAATCAATAATAACATCCTTGAATGATGAGGACTCACTGCTAGTCTGTCTGTTGAATGGAAGATCTACTAAGCATGATTTGGAGCTCATTCTTCTAAACCTATGGTATAAAACACTATTGCGTTATATAAAAGCATGCATCAGTACATAAGAATGTACTGGTACGCAAGTGAGGTAAGCTGAATGCAATGGGTTCATATACATGAACTATACTAACTGACTTAGTAACACGAACATGAGAATACATGCATAAATATGTAAATATAACTAAAATCATGATACTACTATCTAAATACTGATAACATGAGTTTCGTGTTAACTGAGTGACTGTGTCTGAAAGTCCTGATTCTAATAGAACTAGCTGAGTTCCATACTGAACTAAGTGACTGCATCTAACAGTCCTGAATCTGAAGAACTATCTGAGTTCTTTTACTGAGACTAAGACTGACACTATAGAAGGTAGGCATTTAACCGAGTTGAGTTCCAATCTGTAACCCCAATTGGAAGGGTGTCAATATTGCACCACTGGTAAGGACAAGTTGTGAGTGACCCTCATCTGACAGGTACTCTAAGAAGAATGGTGGGACTCTCATCTGACAGGTTAAGCAACCTTATCAACCCTCATCTGATAGGTTAAGCAACCTTATCAACCCTCATCTAACAGGTTTTGATTTCTCAACCTACGCTGGCTACGTAGTTCTGGAACACAAGGACTGCTCCTAAGAATCACACACTCTACTGGTAAGTGGGTTCCCATTCTTGAGTTCACTCGGTGCTGAATCCTACTCCGAATAAATAGACACTGAACTAATTATACTGAGATGAACTGGACTGAGTTCATTGAGTTTCGTGGACTGATGAAATACTACTGAATTCTATTAACTGACTGAGTTCATGAGGTTACTGAGGTTTCCTGAGTTTTGTAACTGATTAAATTCTAGTGATCATAGTTTGACTGAGAGTATCATGAAAACTAACTCTGGATCTAGGCACACTTCTAAATTGTCAGGTACGAGTACCCCCAGGACTCGATTGCATGAAACTGACAAGACATGACACTTTTTGAACACATAACTATTATCAACATTTCACAATACAACCATTGAGGGATTTCATGAAGCATTGATCATTCATAATATTGTATATGGAAAGAAATATGTATAAACATGCCATACTTTCATAACTTCTAATAGCATGAATATTCCTTCAAGCAACTACAATGCACAACAATCGTATGGAGGTAATATTTGAACATATAGGTAACATGAATTCATCATTTAGGTTCTATTGAGTCATAATGCTCAAGTATTATTCTCTTAGGCATTTTATCAAAAACCTAGTATGCATAACTTAGGGCTTAGGCATGATATCAAATTAATAAAACATGATTCCATACTTCAATTCAATTTTATGAATTTTAACCCCATACTAGGGTAGTTGCATGAACAACACATAATGATTCCAACTTGGGAATCATGCATCAATAACTACATGAACATAACCAATCCATAACATAAACATCACAATTCATAATTTAAAATTGGATTCTTGGGCTTCATGAATGAAAGAATCCATGAATGAACACTTGACATACCTTGATTGTAAGTTTCTTGAAGTTCTTAAAGAGATTCTTGGAATTGGCTTTGATTTCTTGAAAGCTAGGATTTTGTTTCTTGGGAGAGAGTTTTTTCTATTTAGGGAAAAAGTGAGTAAATAATGATTTGAAATATTTTTAGGGATTAAAATCCCGCACCTGGATGTGTTAAAACCTTGGGAAAAGACCAATTTATCCTTGGATGAAATAGTTAATTTTTCTCAAAATTTTCCAATTTGGTAGGCTAGCGCGATGCGGCGCTATCGCGTCTTGTCACTGGAAATTGCCAACAGGGAACAGGGTGGGTAGTGCGACGTGGTGAAATTACAGATCAGCACTGGATGCTAATTTCACCCTTAGCGCGACATGATAGGATCGCGTTGCCTTACTGGAATTGGATAATTATGAACTGGGTCTTTGGCGCGAAACCCCACTATCGCGGAGCAACACTAAAAATTGACAATTACTATTTTGACACACTCCGCGACGTGTTGTTGGCCTGAATTATGGTGTTTAACAACTGAAACTTTAATTCGGCATAACTTCTTACCCGTTTATTGAAATTAGATAAATTTGGTATCAATAGAAAGCTTATTCAATTTCTCACACAACAAAAAGTCAAAATCTTGCAAATTCCACATATATAAAAGTAGATTCATCTTTTAAAGCAAGTCTTTAACATTTTTTGGATGAATTTAAGTTAGGTAGAAGTACGGGGTATTACAACCTTGTAGTCGTAGCTATAGTCAATCTGCATATTGCGGCCATGATGAAGCCCCATATGTTAATGGGTAAAGTCTCTATTTCTTTTTTATGTGAAAACAATTGATACTTCTCTTCTACAATATATATATATATATACTTGGTTAACATCTTTGGATAGGTTACAACTTATTTTCATGATTGGATATTTATTTTTATTTTTTTTTAAAATACTATGATTTATATGAGGGAAAAGCTTTAAATTTCATGCTTTTTAAATGTTAAGAAAACTCAAAATATGAAAACAGGTGAACATTTCACCTGTTGCCTAATTTCGGCTAAAGATTAATAGCCATGTTATTACAAAGTTGGCTATATGTTTCTCTTAGCTGCTTAAGAGACAACCCTTGTATATAACCTTCTTCTTTTCTTGAATTCTCTATATTTTTGGACCTCCAAACTTTAGGAAAGGCAATTTTTGAGGATTTCAACGTTGATTTTTGTGTGGGTAACTTCTAAACTCATAATCCCACTATTTTATATTAATTTTATTTTTAAAACACCTTTAAATCATGATTTTGAAATGGAAAAAAAATTGGGGGTTTTAGCGATAAAGTTTAAAAAGGATTTTTCTTCATTTTGGACCTCAATTTTATCCAATTTTCATGTGGGTTTTCTCCTGTAGGATCCTATAAGTAAGTAAAGTTATGAGATGGCTTTCATCATTCATTCCTCCACATTGCATTCCATACATATCTTGCTTGCTTTCCTTAGTTTCCTTAATTTGTGTGTTGTTTCTGTGTATTTTATCCTTTATATATGTTTTGTTACTACTTTTGTATACTTATATATGTTAGAACTGCTAGTAAAGATGGTGTGAGATACCATTTGAGACTTTTTTATTTGCAGGTGGCGTGTTCATTGTATATTTTACTTAATTTATTTTCTACATTACTCAGTCAGCTTATAATACATACTGAGTACAAGTGGACCGTACTTACTCCTATCGTGCCCTTTCGGTGAGGATCCTAGCACAAATACGACATATGGAGATTTAGATCATGCTATTGATTGGTGATATTCGAGGTACTGGACCGTTCTAGATTGGAGCATCACAATGAATTAGGATATATGGAGCATTTGATTTAAACTTTTTTGGTACCCTATCATTAACTTCTTTATTGAATTGCAAATTATCGAAATAATGAAGAAAGAACACTTCACAATTATACCTTAAGCTAAAACAACATAATTTTAGAGAAGTCGAAAAGATTATTTTTATAATGTTGTTATTAATTTTATATCAATTTTATAGTGCTAATTAATTTCACAATTTATTTTTTTTGGTTTAAACCACAAAAAAAGTTAATCGACTAACTTTAGTAATTGGAGATAAAACTTGAAGTCTCAAATAATATTTGAGGTGTATGAAAATGGATTTATTCCTTCATTAAGCTAGCTTAAGATGACCAACACTCATTATTTTGATGACCTTTTATTTTATTTTTATTTGGATATTTATTATATAACTCAAATATTATAACGACCTGTTTTTTGATGAAATATGTGAAATTTGTGATCTTTTGTGACTTGATTATTTTATCCCTTTTTATGGTTGCATTATAGTATTTCTAGGGTGTGGGGGTGATTGGCACGATTCCCGAATGTATTTTGATACAATTTATGCGATATTGTGATTTTTGATGGCTTCGAGAGCCTTATTTTGGACTTAAGTGGATATTTTTGATTCGTGCGATGGATGAATGAACAGACGGTGCCATCAGCTTTGAAATATCACTTTTAGGCTAGGTAGACCTTTGGTTTGGATCCTGATGCACCCGATCTTATTTCGACTGGTTGGTTGGAAAGTTGAAAAATTGAAACTATGAATGTGGGAATCACATTTAGTCAAAATGACCTCAGATAGAAAATTAACTTCGCCAATGCGTCTGAAACATCGATTTTAGGGTAGGTACCATATTTGGTGTGATTTTATGATTTTTAAATCTCATTGCGATCCTCAGTTTGGAAAATTGTGATTTCAAATTTTGAGAGTCAACTTTGTGAAAATGATATTTTTTTCAAAAATCTGATATCATCATTGAGTCCAAAACATCAAATTTAGTGTTCTTGCATAGTTCATTTGCGTATATAGAACTCCGAACGAATCTCGAGCACCCCATCGAAATTCGGGTTGGACTTAAAAAAACAGCTTTTTCAAGATTAATAGTTATTGAGATTGATCTTATTTGTCAAATTTTTGCTTCTCGGGGTCAACCTACTTGAACTTTGACAAATATTTTAAGATGTATTTTTTTATCATATTACTATGAGACAGATTGCATTTTGTATCATTTTTCGTATAATTTTGGATCATCAAAATTTTAAATTAAATATTAAATTATATATTTTAAAATATTACTCAAAATTGAAAAAGTTGACCTTAAAAAATAAAAAATAACAAGTAAAAATGAACGAAGAGGTTAGTTAAATTCAACTAACTATTGCTTCTCCCCACACACAACCCAGCTGCCCATATAAAAACCATCTTTCGGCCAAAAAATTCTCAACCCCACGCTTCATTCAAATGACTTTGAATGGAACTACCTCAAAAAACAAGTTTACTATTGTGGCTTGGTTAGTTATCAATGACTTAAACTTTATTAAAAAGCAAATAAGCTCTTGTTGTGAGAGATTATAAACTTTGAAAATTGTTGCTTCTAAGTCTCACTTTTTCTCTGTCAAAACTTTATGATCGATCTTCTTATCATTTTCTTTTTGTTTGGATTTTCATCTTTAATTGTGAGAGTGTAGATTTGCTATGTCTAAGAACCATTAACACATTGTTGTATAACTTAATTTATTATTGCTCATTGTTAACAGTTTCTGACTACCTTCCATGACAACTATTTTATACAATTTTCTTGTGATCCCACAAAGTTAGTGATAATGATTTAAATGCATTTGATTAATATAGTTTTATTGCACATAGAGGATTGTCATTGATTGGCACAAATAACAACAGTTTTAGTATTACAACACAAACAAAAATAAAATAACATACAAACAAGAACAACATTACAAGATGATGGACATAATTTTTCATAACATTACACTAGTGACCTGCCGATTCTAAATTGGCAAATTTCTAACAAACACATACTACTACTAACTGACTCAGACTACTAACCTAACCAGCACAAACAGACATAAAATAGACAATACTATATCATCTTGGTAGCTATAAGACCAACAATAAATTAGAATCAAGCTAATTAATTGATACATTCTCAAGTTCAATTTTGTTACTTTGTCACTCAAGGTGTTCACTTTCTTCAAATTTGTACTTTATATAACATTCTTCAACTCCAAATGTGATATTTTATTCTTTAAACTTTAATATTCATGAACAATCATGTTCTTTAACTCTAAATCATTATTTAGTTTCTAACTTTCAGTGCCACCGAAATCCTTCAAAATCTTCTTCGAATGATTTCTTTTATTTTGAGATAAGTTCAACTTAACTTTTTGATATTGGATCATCAATGACACATGATTTGAAAGTTTACCATCAATCCAATATCATTAACCACAAGATGATGAGCTAGGACGATGACATTTAATGAACCGACATCTACAACTTTTAGAGGTTGTAACAATGAATTATCTTGCAATAAATTTACACTTATATATACGAGACTCAACTACTTGAGGAGAATAAATAACAGACAATGTCAAAATTTAGCAAAAATACTTGGAGATTTACCTATTTGATTAAGGAATAAAGAGGTATCTTCCAAAAATATAGGAAGAAGAAGAATTGGAGAAATGAATTCGTTTTAGAAGGATTTGCCGCTTCAGTTACTAAGACATGGGTTAGGTAGATTTTAAGAGGCATTCGGGTTTGATTTGTCGGTTAATAGGATTTTGGTTAGTTAAAACATCAACTAATTAAATGCTATCATGTATTAAATGAAAGTACAAATCATTTTTCCTACAGGGTCGGTTAAGGAAAATTTCAAAATAAGGTCATATAGGTGAACAAAAAAAGCATTTTAGAGGCCAAGGATAGAAGGATGATATATTTGTATTATTTTCAATATTTAAAAGGAAATTTAGTCTCTTTTACCATTTTTAGGGTGATAAAATCACTCAAGTTATGGAGGTACTCCATCGAAACTATTTTATTCCTTTTTAGGACAATAATGTCATCTGAGCTATTAAGAAATCATATTTTTATTATTTTTTTCCTTCTGGATGTTCCCCATAATTAATACGTTTTTTCTTTGTGAATTTAACACCAAAACTAAGAAAAGAAATTTAGGATAGAATAACTTCAATGTTTTTAGGACAACCAAGTTAACCAATTATTATATTTAGACTAAAAAAATAAAAGGTATATTTTGAACATGTCATGCAATTATTACAAATTTATTTTTCTATAAATTTTATTTGCTTTCTGTGCGTGCTCGCTAAATAAAAGAAGAAGTAAATCCCATAAATTAACAGTTTTCTTCATTTTAAAACATTATTAATTAACTAAAAATAATTTTTATTAGTAAAAAATAGGATCTCAATCTAATACCACGTCTTAAATATGCATTTTGATTTTTTTTTTATTATGTTAAATACAATATTATGTTATTTTATATCCTAAAAAATAAAATGACTTTAATAAATATCCCGTCGCCAAGTCATTTTTCTTTATTTCATTTATTTTTTATATTTAGTGATTTTCTATAGTTGTCCTAAGTCATTTATATTTGTTGAGACGGATAGTTTGATTCCCAAGGAGTTCATTTGATTTTTATATAAATTTTCTTTTTTGGAGTTTCAAAAGTTGAGAAAATAGTTTGAACCAAAACATCAGGTAAATAGACTTAAACGGCAACTCTGTTAGCTCCAGAATATGAGCTTTAAGTAAGGGAGACCTTTGGTTCAGATCCTAAGGCTTCAAGCTTATTTTGGAATTTTGTTCGGATTTTGGTAAAAAAAATAAAACATTGGATGTAGAGATCACGTTTTGTCGATATAACCTTTGCTTGAAATTTAAATAGTATCATTGAGTTCAAAATGTCATTTTTGGAAGGATAAATTATTTTATTTACGTGCAAAGAAATTCAAATGAATTCTGAGAGTCAATTGACATATTTAGAGTTGGCTGAAATTTTTTGGTTTATTTGATCTTGTGCAACTGCTTAAGTAACACTTTTACCACTTTAGCGGCTGAGTTCTACTTTAGTGCTACCAAATGATATCAGAACCAACAGCTTAGGAGGCCCCTTGTACGCTTTAGTGGAGCCGGATGACATTTTCAATGGACACTTAAGTAGTGACCCTTCCACTTTAGCAATAAAAAGTGTTTATTTTGGCGGCCAAAACTGGTGTTGTATAAATATTTTTCCCTTTTAGTTTTCAACTCATAATTCTAATTTTTAACTCCATCATTGATAGTATGAGTAGGGGAATCTAAATTAATGTCGGAAATGGATAAGGGACATTAAAGTGATAATTTGTTGGTCATTAACTTGTAAGTTTTCAGTCTAATTTTGATTAAATTCTCTATTTTGTTCTTGAATCTTCAAATTTTATTTTGAAGTTATTTTGGGAAAATCATGGAGTTGATTGTTCTCAATTAAGCACAAAAGACGTTGTAGTTTCAATTTTTGAATTCCATAAGTGGGGCCACACGATTGATTTTTATCTTGATTTTTATTCAAATTATACAATTTCAATATGGATATTATTGTTCTCGTCTTGAGTACTATATTATTATTTTTCTAGCATGGCAGCATTCAGATATTTTTCAAAATGAAAAGGCTCTGATTTTGAGAATTTCTAGTGCTTTTGGTGGTATTCAGGTAAGCTAGACTTATTCTCCTTTAGACATTTCTCTTTTATGGTATTGGCATGGAATTTTGGTAATTAGTGGTATGTTATTGTAGTTTGGATAGCTATTTGGCATCTTACGAGCCTTATAGCTGATCATAGGAATTTAGGATAGATTTTGACCACAAATTCCTTTAGTTCTAGTAGATGCTCTCTTTTAGAACTTAGCTTAGCATATCTTAGGGCTAGATTTAGATACATTAGTCTAGGCTTGCATAGTTGTTGGTGTTAAGTTGGGTTCTTGGGACTTGTACTTAGCTTTATTGCTACTTTTGAGGTAGATTACTTTAGGATAATGCCCTTTTTAGACATATATGATTATAGGAATGCATCGAGAGACTGCTTATTAGGATCAAGTTGGCTTGATCACTATATTAAGTTTGCTAGCTTTGATGTCCTTGATATTTTAATATGTTGGCCCTAAATCACAATTTTCAACTTAATAAGTGGAACTTTGCATTTCTTTAAAGTATTTGGCCTTCTAAAATAGGAAAAAAGACTAGTCAAACTTGGTTTAAATTAGAACTCTAGATTATGATCTCATATTGTATATCTAGCTCTGGTTTGACTCCGGTATATGGTACAATTGATTGTTTTTTATTTATTTTTGGTTTTATTTCAACATTTATTATTATTATTATTGATATTTGGTTGGACATCTAGTTGTAGAGTAATATGATTTATGATTGTTGTTGGAGAAAGAGTATAGGATACGCTTATCACACATCATGATGATTTTTCACATTTCATTCTATTTTTTTTAATCAAATGAGGCCTGAAAGGCCATTTTATTAAAACCAAAATATTTATACCATGAAATAATAGGACATCACTAGGTCCAATCTATTCAGCCTAAACTTGATAATGTCTTTCATCACACGAAAAAAGCAAAAAGAAAATTAAAGCAAACAAAAATTAGAGAAAATCAATAAAGTTTAAACAATTCTGATCTATTCCAGCGTCATCATGAAACTTACATCTTCTCTAGCTAATTGTAAATTATATTTGTCTCAGAAACTCACTAAAATACTTATTTTTTATCATCTTAAAGATTTGATTCCACAGACGAGGTTAAGTTTTGGGTGTTTCTTACATTGAGCATTTACATGTCTAACAAATGCCATGAATCACTCCAATCAAAGACTTCTTTCTCCCATTTCTCTCAGATCTATCCTCCATGAACCAGTATGAGAATTCATCTATTGTTCTTGATCTTGTGTTGTTCGCTTTTGACTGTGAATTTCTCTTTAAACATTCTTTATTTGATAAGTTGAGCTCAATTACGGAATTAATACGACTTCATAAGGTTTAAAAGTCAAAGATCTATTCTTAGACATATCTGGTATATACTTTATTTTTTTTCGACCTTTTCTTGCCTTGTATGTAATCATATTTTCCATGTTATATGTTATACCCTCATGCTGCTTCTCATCTTCCTTAATATATAGACTAAAATTAGTTTTTTCCTGCATACATACTTTTATGTTTTGTACCTTCAACTTTGTAAGCATATTTTCTATCATCCCCTTCCTTGATTGCTAAAAGCCCCATTCTGTAGCTTCTTTGCAATGATCTAATTTTTGATAATTTATGTATAATATTTATTTTTATATGATTTGACCATTTTACCCCTTTCCATAGTTGGTTTATGGTATTTTTGGGTGTGGAGATTATTGACATGATTCCCAATGCATTTGGTGTGATTTATACGAGTTTATGATTTTTGGCGGCTTGAAAATTTTATAGTTAACTTTAATCAAAACTTATTAATCTATGCATCTGATGGCAAAATGGAATATGCTAGCAGATTTGGAATATCAATTTTAGAATGGTAACATGGTTTCTATGGTTTTATGGCTTTTATATCTCATTTTGATCCTTGATTTAAAAAGCTGCAAAATTGGGTCTATGGGGTCAATTTGGTAAAAATGATGTTCTCTTTCAAAAATCTAATTTGTCTTTCGAATATAAAGCATCAAATTCAGTAGATAACATAGTTTGTTTGCTTACTTAGGATTATGGATAAATATCAAGGAGTTCGCAAAGACTTAGAATTCTCTAAGTGTCTAGCTAGTGCAGTCACTTAATTGATGCTTTGGTTTTTTATGACACTTTGTTTGACAGCTAATGTGCCGCCTAAGTGACACCAGGCTTTCTTAAGCTAATGCTTCTTAAGGGATGGCATGGTCGCTTAAGCGATATTGGCATGACAAATATTTGTCTCTTAAGTAAAATCTAAGTTGCTTATGCTAAGAGGCAGGTTACACTTAATAAATGCATGGTCTCTTAAGAAATACCCTGATCCTATAAAGTTTATCTACCCAAATCTTGGAGTGGTTTTTTATTCATAAACTGATCTGTTATAAGAGTAAACCTAGTGCTCTTCCTGCTCTAAGTATTGTACTTCCATCTTTGCTAAAGTCTACTTAAAATATTTGTCCCATACCGAGTGCATATCCTCTAGTGGAACCGATATTAGTGTATGGTACTCCATAGGCTTTGAGTGTTATTCCTCCTTTAATGCCTGCACCAGAGTATGGTATTTCAGATCAGCAGTTCAACCTTTGTCTCCTCGGGTAGGATCTCAGCCAACCAGATTTACTTTGCATCTTATTATTGTGAGTATAGTTATGTATTTTGATATTAGTAGAGGTTTAAGAGATTCACTTATTTGGGTCCTCCTAGGTCACTGGTGTTGTAGGTGAGGATGCTTATGAGTTCTTGATTGACTATCGTGAGAAGTTACATAAAATTGGTTTGCTTGAGTTTGATGGGTTTACTTATACTACTTCTAAGTTAAGAGATGCCGCGAGAGTTTGGTGGAGGTCACTTTTTGGTTGTATACCTCTCAATTCTCCTAAGATTACTTGGGTTCAGTTTGCTAAGGCTTTTTGGTGAGATTCATGCCTTACAAACTGAGGGAATCATATAAGAGATGGGTTTGATCAATTGGAGCAAGGCTCCATAACTATTATAGAGTATGAGCCTTGTTTTCATGCCTTGTATAGATAAGCTTATACCATCATTGCCACCAATTCTGTGAAGATTCAAAAGTTTGTGAAGGGGTTAGATATTTCTCTTTAACTAGCTACAACTCATATGGTAGTGTATGGAGCATTATTTAAGAATATAGTGGATATGATGATTGAGTCTATTTAAGGATTTCAGGAAGGTGCCAAGAAGGTGCACCATCAAATTGAGTTCTGAGGTCATACTTCTTGAGATAGAGTTTTAGATATTTCCATAGGTATCATGGTAGACCTATGCAGGCAGCCTTGCAAAGTATAAGTAGTGGGTATTCTAGTTCAACGGCTTTGGGTAGTCGTTCTAGCTCAGGCGTACCTTCTTCAATTGAGTTTGGTCATTGATTTTTCTTTGTGCGTTATAAGATTGGCTATGTGGCCAAGGACTATCCCCTTCATATTTTCAAAGCTACTCTTATTTTAGCTTTAATAGGTTGAGGTTCTACTAGTGACCGTGGTGGTAGTCATGTGGCGATCCATTCTGGTTGTGGTTGTGGACAGTGCTATGATATACCCTTCAAACTAATGACAGAGAATTCCAATATCGTCATCACATGTATCCTCCCTATTTGTTTTAGATCTACATTGGTGTTATTTGAACATAGATTGACTTTCTCATTCATATGTGTTTGCATATTTTTCTTTGGGTTTTTGTTATACTTGTGAGACTTTTGAAGTGCCTATCCGTGTATCCTCCCCCCGTAGGAGATGTTTTTGTAGTGGATTCAGTGTACAAATCTTGTGTTGTGACTTTTGCTTTCCGTGAGACTAGGGTAGATTTGGTTGTCCTTGATATGGTAGATTTTGATCTCATCTTGGGTATGGATTGGTTATCTCCTTATCATCTTATCCTAGATAGTTATTCAAGGACTGTGACTTTAGCTTCGCCGAGTGTTCCAAGGATATATTGGAGAGGTATGCTTCATTTAGGTCCCAAGAGAGTTATGTCTTTCCTACAAGCTTATCAATTGGTAGAGAGGAGATATTTGTCTTAATTGGCCCATATATATAATACAAGTGTTGCTTCCCCTACTTATATTGTAATGCCCTGAGATCCCATCCCGAGACGTCACATGGTGCTTATGACCCCAAAGGACCACAAGCTAACCCTTTTCTAATATCTGTACCTGTACATTGCTTACTATCTAAAATAAATGCAGAAACTGGCCATAAGGTTCAACATATCTATACATACTCAAAAATGAAAACTGAATACTAATACATCTGTCTAAAAAACCTCTAAACTCTCTGAACTATGGAGTTGATGGGACATGTCCCCAACTAACTTTGACTACTGAAAATATACACAAAGTCTGATGCCATAATAGTGAACTGAGATTCATCCTTAAAAGAAGAGGACTCACTGCTACGACTACTGCTGCTGACTAGGACTGAACTACTGAAGAAACTTTGGGTCCTATGCCTCCGAACCTATGGTACCAATAAAACACCATAGCGCAAATGCATCTATATAGGGATGTACTGAGTATGTTGATGGGGTAGGGCTAAATGCAAGGGCTCATGCATGCATAATATCTAAACTGAATGATCATGAAAATGTCGCACGAGAACACATACATGAATGCACAGACCATAATCACAATCATCACAACTCTAAATACTGAAACTCGGATACCACTTTACTGTAGACTAAACTCACTACTGACACTGAGATACTAAATCACTGACTCATCTGATACTAGTAACTGAGGATCTAGATGCACTTACATAAAGGACTGAATTTTGAGCTTTACTGCTTTCGACTAATAGGATTAGAGATCAACATCTCTAACGAATGATTTCAGAAACTATTATCAATGATAAGAAATATGAATATATCTAAATCTGATAACAAGGATACTCAATAGAATCTGAGACTGTAAATCAAGCCTGTCTGGCGGTATATCTTTGAATATGATATCAAATAACTGATTATGAGCCAAGCCTATTTGACGGATGGTCTATGAATCAATGGAACTATCTGAGTTCCTCATTGAGATAGATGGCTGTATCTGACAGTCCTGATTTCTGAAGGTTGATACTGAGACTGAAACAGTAACTGAAATTGTGGGAAGTAGTTACTTAACCGACATGCCTTGACCTACCACAGGTGGGGTCCAACCTGTAACCCTAGTTGGAAAGGTGTCAATACCGTCCCACAGGTAAAGACCTCTCTCTGGTTAATCCTCTCAAGTGGATGACCCTTACTAGATAGTCGACCTAAGGTAATATAATAGTCAAATACTCTTTCGCTGGAGGTGATAGCCTTTTTCCTGAAGGTGACTCCTATATCCTGCACTGGTTACATAGTTCTGGAGGTCAGGGATCACTACTAATGACTCCAGCCTCTCTCACAAGCAGAAGAAGCCTCCATTCTTTCCCTCGCTCGGTGCTTGTTTCTACTCTCAATTAAAGACTCTGAACTGAATTCTTAACTGAATACAACTGGACTAAATCTGATACTGATCATGTTATCAAAAGATCTGACTAAGCAACGCTGAGATCACTTAGTTTCGTATCTGATGGAAATGGTATTGAATTATTGTATCTGACTGATAATGCAAAGCTTGGATAGATTACTCGAATCGCTTCTGAGATTAGAATTAGCACTTGATACTATTGGATGTAAGCTGATTACAAGACTGAGGCTAGATTACTAGTGATATGAAGATTATAGAGATAACTGAGATTACTAAGATTTCTTAAGTTCTGTAACTATATGAGGATACAATATTCTATAATTCATTGAGTTCTGAGATTCATGGCTCGACTGGAATTATCGTGAAACTGATATGGGCTCTAGACAACAGCTAAATTATTGGGTATAAATAACCCCAATACTCAATAACATTAAAGTAAAGCATAATTATTCTTTACTAGTCATCACCACAATCATTCATTCATCATCAAAATCATTCATGCATCTCTTCAATTAATTAGGAATTATATCACATGTTCATCGTCACAATCACTAGGACACAACTTCAAGCATATAAGGATTACAAATATCTATTCATCATCCCAACTCACCAGGGGGTCACTTAAAGCTTTTCAAAATCATAATCATATAGTAACATAGGGAAAAACATGCTACTAGATCATACTCCATTCAACAACGTCTTACCCCGGTACTTCATGCTTATATCAATCTTGACATGTATTCAGGTATCACATGGTTTGGGGAAACTTCATACTATCACGTCACAACTTACTTGCTAACCACATGGCATGTATTAAAAGCTTAGCATATATCAAAGAGCACAAAATTGGGGAATTTACCACTATCTTGTCTCAACTTACTCACTAAGGTCTTTTAACAACACTAAGCAAGTATGAGTTTACACCTACTTGGGGATTTTACACTATCATAGCACCATTCATTCGCTAAGGCATTTTATTAAACACTAGGCATGCTTCACCTAAGCTTTCATCAAACTTATTGGGGAAATGCTCCGCATATTCCACTATTTCTACACCCAAATATCATAAACACATCACATAGAAAACAACTTCAAGAGGGCTCATCATAAACATCATATAAATCCCACATACTAGGGTCAAAGCCCATAAATCTTGTAAACAAACAGGAATCGAGACTCAATAACTTATGTACCATCAATTTCAACTCATACAAATCATGTAATCTCACAAATATAAAATATTTAAATTTTAGAAAGGGTTCTTGAGCTTTTTGGATGAAAAGGACCCAAGAATCAACATCTACATACCTTGGGAAAAATCTTTTCTAGATGGTTCTTGGAAGGATTTTTTTCTTGGTTTATCTTAATTCTCTTGAACTCTCTTGAATTTATTTTGTAGAAGGATAAGAGAGGATTTTTGATTTTGGAAACCCTAGTTTTTGGGTGAAAGAATAGAGAAAATTAGACTAAATCCTGTGTAAAGGGGGTATATATAGGGGTTGAGAAAAGCCCCTTTTCGCCTTTGGAATTAAACTGAAAAATCCTGATTTTACATGCTGGCGCGACGTGCCATAATCGCGCTAGTTCACTGGAAATTGGACAATTGGGAAACTGCATGACGGTGTGACATGGTGGAAATCGCGTTGCCATCTTTGTTGAGGACTAGAACTATACTGCAATACGGTGGAATTGCGGAGGCTCACTGGATTTTGACAATTGCCATTTTGACTGGCTCCATGATGCGCTAAGGTACTAGGTGGCACACTGTCTCACTAAAATAGCTCTAACTCTTTACCTGAGTGTCCGATTTGGGTGAACGATTAGGCAAATTCCACATGATTCAAAGTATTTCACATTTACAAAGACACTTCTAAAAATTTTGGACTCAGCTTTTCACTTCGCCGAATACGCTCTAAGGCTCAGAGAAGAAGAGAAATTTATGAGGTATTACATATATGGATTCTAGTCATGTTAGCTATGAGTTCATGGATGTTTTCCCTACAAATTTGTCTGGTATGCCTCCAAAATGTGATATTAAATTTCTTATTGATGTTAAGTTGGTCAACAATATCATTTCTATTCTCCTTATAGGATATCCCTAGTGGAGTTGAAGGAATTGAAGGATCAGTTAGAGGATTTGTAGTATAAGGGATATATCTGACCTATTGTATCACATTGGGATGCACCTATCATGTTTGTGAAGAAAAAAGATGGGCCTATGTGTATGTGTATTGATTATTAGTAGTTGAACAAGTTGAAGGTTAAGAATAAGTATCCTCTTCCTTGTATTGATGATTTGTTTGATAAGATTAAGGGTCATTAGTGTTTTATAAGATTGATTTGCGATCCAGGTATCAACAGATGAGGTCTAGATCTTCTGATTTTAAAGACAACATTTTGGACACGGTACGATCATTATGAGTTCTTGGTCATATCCTTTAGGTTGACCAATACCCTAGCCACATTCATAGAGTTGATGAACTGAGTATTTAAACCGTATCTCAACTCCTTTATTATAGTATTTATAGATGATATCTAGGTTTACTCAGGGATCAACAGATTATGAGGAATATCTATGGGATTTGGTTTAGAGACTGATGGATGAGAAGTTGTATGCTAAATCTTCAAGTGTGAGTTTTTACTGGAGTCTATTCTTTTCTTAGGACATGTGGTGACCAAGAATTATATTATGGTCGATTTAGCCAAGATTGCTATAATTTATGATTGGGCTAATCCTACTTCTCCTACTAAGATTCAGAGTTTTATTGTTTAGTTGATTACTAACAGTGTTTTATTGAGGGTTTTCATTTATTACAGCTTTGTTGATCAAGTTGACTTAGAAGAAGATTTTATTTCAACGGCCCGATGCTTGTGAGATGAGCTTCCAAAGGCTTAAATATTTGTTGACTTTAAATACTATCTTGACTTTTCCAAAGAAGTATGATGGTTTTGTCATCTTCTATGATTCATCAGGTGTTTTCTTAAGTACTTTGTTGATGTAGGAAGGTAAGGTGATTGTATATGCATCTTGTTAGTTGAAACCCCATGAAAGTAATTACCCTACCCATGATTTGAAGTTGTACGCGGTTGTTTTTGCTTTGATGTTGTGGAGTCACTATTTATATAGAGTCCATTGTGAGATGTTCATGGATCATCTTCGCCTTCAGTATTTCTATAGCCAATGAGATCTTAATAGAAGGAAGCGCTATGGGATTGATTTGCTTGAGGACTGTGATCTTACTATTCTCTTTCATTTGGACAAAGCTAATGTGGTTGTGGATGCTTTGAGCTAGAATTCGACAAGCATAGGTAGCTTGGTGCATATTTTTACCTAAGATAGGCCTTTTACCTTATAGGTTCAATCTTTTCCTAACCAGATGGATATGCTGGCTATTTTAATATCTGGTTGTGTTTTGGCATTTACAGAGACTGGGTCTTCTTTGATAGAGAAGATTTGGGCTCATCAGTTTGAAAATATTGGGTTGAGAGTAATTTAGGATAAGGTGTTGAGTCGTGAATATAAGAAAGCCTCACTTGATAGTGATGGTATTTTCAGGATTGGAGGATGAGTTTTTATGCCGAGAGTGGGTGACTGGATTAGATTAATTTTGGAGGATGCCAAGTGTTCTAGGTATTCCATCAATCTAAGAGTGACTAATATGTATTATGACTTGAGGCAACATTACTAGTAGGGTGGTATGAAATAGGATGTAGAAGATTTTGTAGCTCATTGGCTTTGTTACTGGTAGGTGAGGGTCAATCTTTTATGACCTAATGGATTGCTTCAGAGGTTACCCATTCTTGAATGGAACTAGAAATGGATCACTATGATCTTTGTGATTGGCTTACCTTAGACTTCTCATGGTTCATACAGTTTTTGGGTCATTATTGACCGAATAACTAAGTCTGCTCATTTCATTCTGATTCATGTCTCTATCAGTGCTGAGAGGTTGACCGGTATCTATATTTGTGAGATTGTGCATCTTCATGGTGTGACAGTATCTATGATCTTAGATTGAGGTTCAGTGTTCATATCTTAATTTTTAAAGCACTTTCAGGAGGAGTTAGGTAGCCGAGTTGATCTTAGCCTAACTTTTCACCACCAGACAAACGGTTAGTCAGAGAAAACAATTTAGGTTTTAGAGGGTATGCTCCATGCTTGTGTGATAGAATTTGGAGGTCAGTGGGAGCAATATCTCTCTTTGGCAGAGTTGTTGTATAATTATGGCTATCATACCAGCATTGAGATTACTCCTTTTGACGCTTAGTATGGTAGGCGTTGTTGTTCAATAATTGATTGGTTTGAGGTTTATGGGATTAGACCTCAAGGTATGAACTTACTTCATTAGTCCTCAGATAGATTTCAGATTATTTAGGATAAACTTCGAGTGGCTCAGAGCAGGGAAAAATTCTATATAGATCGTAGACTTTGTGCCTTGAGATTTTGTATGGGTGATCGTGTCTTTCTTTGTGTTTATCCATGAATTGTGTGACGAGGTTTGGGAAGTGGGGAAAGCTTATCCCTAGGTATATTGGACCCATTGAGATCCTTCATACTTTTGGGGATATGGCTTATGAGTTAGAACTATCTCTAGATTTATTAGTTGTTCATCAAAATTTTCATGTTTCTATTCTTCGGTGTTACATTCCAGGTAGTTTCATGTAATTTGTTGGAATTCAGTTTAGTTAGATGAGTGGTTGTGTTTTGTTGGGCAGCTTGTCTAGATTCTAGCCATAGATGTTTGACGGTTGTATTCTTGAATTATTCCTATAGTTAAGGTCCAGTGGAAACATCGGCCTGCATATAAGTCTACTTGGGAGGTTAAGTCTTATATTCATAGTAGTTATCCCTGTTTTTCACCGATTAAGGTTTTTCCCTTGCCTTTAGTTGGAGGACAAATTATATTCTTAGTTGTGGATGATGTAATGACCTAATTTTTGGTGTTTTATGTAAAATATTTATTTCTATGTGATTTGACCATTTTACCTCTCCTAATGATTGTTTTATGGTATTTCTGGGGTATGAGGATGATTGGCATGGTTTCTATCATTTTTTACTGCTATTTGGGTGAGTTTAAGGTTTTTGGTGGCTTGGAAAACGTTATAGTTGACATTGGTCAATATTTATTGATATGTGTATTGGATGGCAAAATGAACTATGCCAGATGATACAAAATACAAAATTTAGGCTGTAACATGGTTGGTGTTGTATTACATATTTTATATCTCATTTTGGCCCTCAATGTAGAAAGTTGTAAAATTGGTTCTCGAGGGTCAATTTTGTGAAAATAATATCTTCTTTTTTAAATCTGATATTGCCTTTGATTCTGAAAAATTAAATATAATGGGGTAGCATATTTCTTTTGCATACTTAAAATTCTGAATGAATCTCGTGGGTCAACTGAGACTTGGAATTCTCCGAGTATCCAACTTGTGCACTCATTAAGTGATGCTTGGTCTCTTAAGAGACTTGGCCTGACAGCCAAAGTGTCACCTATGAGACACCAGGCTTGTTTTAGTGATTATTGCATAATTGATGGCCTAGTTGCTTAAGTGACACTAGCATGCCATACGCCTGTCTCTTAAGCGATAGCCAAGTCGCTTACGCGATGAGGTAGGCTTTGCTTAAATAATGCCTGATGGATTAAGCTATAGCCACCTAAGCAACCCAAAGGTCTCTTAGCCGATGCCTAGGTGGATTACACCCTTATTTTTGAGATTTTTTCACCAGTTTTTGAAACTAGGAGCTTGGGGTTCAATTTTTTGGGTATTTTATTCTATTTTTAGGCTTGATTGATTACAAATTCGTTCATTATGTGTAATCCTAGGTTGAAGGCTTGTTTATACTAGTTTTTAGCATTTGATTAGGTTATGGATTAACTTACTCCGGACTAGGATAGGTAGCAGATATTGGTATAAAAATATGTTATGGGTAACCAATCATTAAACTTATGTTGTTACTGTGTTGTGCCGGTATGCAGGTCTTTATTGTTGTTATTTGGTTATTTTAAGATATTATCAGTTATGTGTCACCATATGGGGTCTTATGTAATGATATTAGTGTGATATTTGAACAATTGGTTGTTATCCTATGTAGAATATTATCTAAATTGGTAATTGTGCAGTATGAAATATGGTATATCCTAGTTTATTGGTATGTGGATTGTATTGGACCATGAATAACTGGTTTATTAAGGGGATTTTTTAGGTCACACACTTGGTATATTGGTTGAAGTTAGAATTCTCATTTTCTTTGTTGTGAGAATTGTATCCCCACATCATATAAATTCATGATACATTGGTACCATTGTAGAGATACTGAAACACTGGAAACACTTATTTATGTCATCATTATAGACCCTCTTTAAGGGATATGCCGGAGAGAAGTCATAGATATTGGTATTGGTTTCGGACTTATATGGGTGGATAAACCCCTCATGGATCCTAATTTGGAGCATAGCTTGGTAGATGTATACAGAGGTTGTTCGAAAACCTCATGTATCATTTTACATCATTATTTTAATCATCATCATCATCATATTCATTTTCATTTCATTTCATATGTATATTATGCTCAATCTATGTCGTATTATTGTCTTTGATATGATGTATATCTATGTGTACATCATAATATATCTATAGGTGCTATATCTTTGTACTTGTATTTGTGTGTGGTATATATGAATATGGTAGAACTATTAGTGGAGATGTTGTGGGCTACTGTTTGGGACATTTTCTAATTGCAAGTGACGTGACTCTAGTGCGTATTTTGTATGCTTTGTTTTCTACTTTCCTTAGTTTTCCTATGATATCTACTGAATACAAGTGGACCGTAAACACCCCTACTTTGACCTTTCAGTGCAGATCCAAGTGTGAGTGCACCCCATGATAGTTGATTTAGGCAGTACTTGGAGTCTATTCAAGGTAGCAGTTGCTCTATTGACACGACCCAAACCAGTACCTGGCCGTGATAGGTATTTCAAGTCCGCTGCGTACCAAAGACCACCCCTTTTACCCTAGCCAACCAGAACACAATACAACTAGCAGTGGAAGAATTTTGAACATATAACAAGATAGCTAATAAACTAGTTTAGAAAGAAGTATAAGAACTTTAACATCCATAGCCATAGCCTCTAATAACCAAGAATATCCTAAGTCAGGACATGTCCCCGACCATAGCCAAAATGATTCCAAAAGGAATAGTGCAAAACATAAATGCACAAAACCATGAAATGAGGGTTCTCCAGAGTATGGAAGCTCACCTCTTCAATCTGACTCACCATCGATCCAAAAATCACCTAATCACTATGCAGAAAAAATAGAAGTGTCTTTGTTCCCTGCATTGCGTAAGGATACATCATTCGGAGATAGTTAGCAAGGTGCGTGCTAGTATGTAAATCAGGGAAGGAATAAAATATTACCATGATCAAGTCAGTCCAAAACCAGTCAAAAACCAATGCACACAGTCATATATATATATAATATATAATATGTCAGGATAGGGAACAAGTCTTAGGATGAAAGTAAAATAATAGCTGGGACTGTGTAGCTCAAACCTTCATTCTGACCCATGAGATATATGGGTCTTGCTCTGCCCTGCTAGTTGGTCTAGCTCCTACTCTACTGGTTAGGCCCCAGTGTATGTTAGCCATATGAACCTGTGATATCCAAAGAAGTACCAAGCCATAAAGGCTTCAACAATTTCAAAATGTGTACATGTATGTAAAGTGTGAACTATGCACACAGTCATAAAGACCAACCACCATGTCGAAAATGTGGTTTCAAGTATCGGTCGCTTAGGACCTCATTCTTCACGGCTTAGCTACACAACCCTCTTTCATCCCAATTAAAATATTTACACATTCCCATTTATTAAACCAAGGATCATTGATTAAGGCATATACCATTAGGATCGTCATATCAGTTACGCTTGCAAGCTTATAATTATGCCATACCAATTCCATCAAGTTAGAGAAATTCCTTGGCCCCTTATTATTATTAAATAAAGTTGACGGAATGCCACAACTCCCATTTTTCAGTAAATTAGGGTAATGGTACGACCCCTTTTGTTCATTAGATCAAGTTGGGGGAATGTCGCGACCCCTTTTGTTCATTAAATTGAGTTTAAAATAAAAATATGGCCAACATGGCCTTCAAAACCCTTTTTATCCATTTAACTATTTATGCAATGCAATAGCGTAGAGAAGTAACCCAAATAATATGATTAACTTTAATTCAGATCCAATTATGAAAGTGGGTTGAGGGAATACAATTTCCAAAACCAAATTCCAGACCAAAATCATCAAATTGGGGGAATACCTCGACCCCCATCCTATTCACCATACCCATGCACCCCAATGGGTTTTAAAATACATAAATAAAACATAAACACTAGCATTAAAACTATAATAATTCAACTCAAGTATCATTCCTTCCAAAACCCGCAACCCAAATCAAAATCCATATTCAAATCCGTATGAATAACCATTTAAATAGATGCTTTAATTAAAACTAGTTTAAGGGGAAGAGTAACATGCCTGAAAGAATCCCAATTATGAGAATAAATCACCACTTGGATTATCTAAATAATCAACCTTGAGAAACAATAGATTGTTCTTGACTTTGGGATTTGAGAGAGTTTAGGAATGCGTTTTATTATGTTTTTTGATGATAATGAGGTCCCAAAAGAGTTTTAAGGTCGTGGGTCACAATTAGAGAGAGGTAAATGAAAAAAGTGACCCTAATTATAACACAGGGAAAACTATCGTCAGTGACTATAAGCCCATGACGACTCATGACGTCAGGTTACGTGTCATCATCATGACTTGTAGTTTAGGAAGAGACATGGGGCCTCATCCTTGTTAACCTTATGAATAATACCCTACGACCCATATATGGAACTTATGACTTATAGCGTTCTAGTCGTAACCATAACAACGAGATTGGGTACCAACTCTTGTTTGGCTATGGAAACTATCCTATGACTCGTATACAGTCATTTTGACTCATGATATCCCAGTCGTTATGACAATAGTAAAATGGGGAGCCCTCACTGGTCACCCTATAACTCAAGCACTATGATCCATAATGAAAGCTTACAACTAGTTAGGTAACCTATAGCGTAAGCAGTTTACTCAAAATTGAAGAAATTTTTAGAGGAAAAAATTAAGGGTTACATTACCACCAATAGGATCATTCATCCCCGAATGAGGAGTCAAGGCATCCATTAGCACGATTGTAAAATAGATAAACAACCACAATTTCTTTAACATATTAAGAAATCAAAGAGAGTAGGAAAACACATACCTAAAGAACAGTTGTCTAATCCGAGAAAAAAGAATGGATACTTGGACTTCATGTCCTCGTTGGCCTCCCAAGTAGGTTCTTCTATCTTATGGTTCCTTCATAGAACCTTTACTGAATCCACGTTCTTAGTCCTCAAAAAATGGACTTGTCTATCTAAAATCTCAACTGGACTTCCACATAAGACAAGAAATAAAAAATTCCAACACTCTCAAGAGGCACAACCAAAGAAGGATAATCCATGTACTTGTTCAATATCGAAACATGAAAAATTGAATAAATGGAACCCAAACTCAAAAGAAAATCCAACTCATAAACAACATTACTCACTCTCCTCAAGATCAAGTATGGATCCACATACCAAGGACTGAGCTTTCCCTTCTTCCAAATTTCATCACTCCCTTCATAGAAGATACATTAAATAATACCCAATCACTAACCTCACACTCCAACTCTTCTACCTCACATACTCATAGGACTTTTGGAAACTCTGAGAAGACTTAAGTTTATCCCTAATCACCTTTACCTTCTCCATAGCTTGGTGATCTAATTCTGGACCAAACAACCTAGTCTTACCAACCTCAAACCATCCAATAGGAATCTACAACTCCTACCATAAAGAGCCTTAAAATGAGCCATGTCAATACTCAAGTGACAACTATTATTTTATGCAAACTCGATAATAGGAAAATAATCCACCCAACTACTACTAAAATAAATCACATAGGACCTTATCATATCTTCAAAAGTCAAAATGATCCTCTCCGCTTGTCGATCCATCTGAGGGTGGAATGCAGTGCTAAGGGTCACCTGTGTGCCCATGCCTTGCTAAAACGAATACCAAAAGTAAGCAGCGAACTACATACTTTAATCGGAAATAATGGAAACTAGAGCACCATGTAGTTTAATCTAAAATACCTCAAGGGATATTTTATAATCTAAGACTTCATAAAAGTAAACTACCATATATTTCCCAATTAAAGGTTTTATGACATGGTTCACTAACTTTGTCAATGTACTAAGAGCATTTGTGAGGCAAAAAGCCATAACCATTTTTTTTTAAACATCAAACTTGGTCTTGAAGGTTATTTTCCACTCATCAATCAGGTGAATCCAAATTTGGTGGTACCCACTCTTGAGATACATCTTTGAAAACATCAAATAAATATTTAGTTCATCTAGGACATCATCCAAATAGGTAATAGGGTGATTAAACTTTACCATTATATTATTGATTGCTCTGCAATCACTATACATGCTTTAAGTCCCATCTTTCTTTGGAACTAATAATATTAGAGTCATACATGGACTCATGCTCTTCTTGATATATCCCTTGTTGAGAAGTTCCACAAATTATATTTGAAGTTTTTTTGTGTCATCCGATTTCTTCAATTAGCTAGTTTATTTGGTAATTTGGAACCAAGCACAAAGCCAATTAGGTTTTTAATTCTCTAAAGTAGGGGAAATCCTTTCGAAAGCTCATTTGTAAATACATCATCATAATCCAAAAAAAAAAAGGGAATTAGTATGGGTAATAAGAGAAGTAGAGTGGTTAGAATAAAAAAACATGGGCTAGGAAAATTATGGTGTCATCCTTATCGACTTCTTTGAAAAGATCCTTGTTTCTAGTTAATATCATCATTGGACCCTTTCCTTTAAACTTCCTCCTTTCATTCCTTTCATCGTTATCCTCTCCATGGAATTCTTCCTTCCCCTTCTTTCTACTTTTCTCTTTTAATTCTCTTATCTTTTGATATACTTCATTCACTTGTGAAGATGAAAAGGGATAAAGTATAAATTTTGAATCATTCAACTCAAGTGAATAATGATTGGTTCTTCCATCATATTTGGTTGAAGATCAAATTTCCTTGGCATCCTAAGAAAAATGTGATCATCTTTCATAGGAATTACATCATAAATCACCTTGTCCTAATAATTTCCAATCTTAAACTGAATTACAACCTCCCTACTCACTCTCAACTCTCAACACTCATTTAACTATTAGAGTTTGTACAGTGTGGCATACTTGGTTGTTGCCAACTTTAAAAAATCAAGCATGGTGGGACTAAAAACATTAACACACCACTATCAAAGACCAAAACTCTCATATTTTCTTTGATAAGACATTTCAAAGGAATAGATTCTCCATTTGGCTCAGATCATATAATGCTTTACCAATCATTACTTATCTTACCACATTGTTTGGGATCATGGACTCTCCTTTTTGAGGTCAAGCATTATTAATTATGGCCTCTCTGATCATCACATAGGGTGTTGTAGTTTCTCCATCATCTTGATCATCCCCAATGTGCTCACTATCTCAAAACTCACCTTTTATTATACCTCTTATTCACTGTTCTTTTTTTGCTCTACCTTTTCTCTAAGGTAATACAACTTCTCTACTCAAAGGATGACATTTCTTCGATTAGGACATTCATTCACCTTGTGACCCCAACCATGGTATTTAAAATATTAAAAATGCTTATGAGTAGGATTTAGGTATTTATTACCTCTATCCTTTGGAGTAGTCTTTTCCATGGACTTTTTGTCATAAAACATATTGATTTCCATATAATTGTTCAATCTCAATAATGATAGACCACTTTCTTTTATTTCATCAAGAATTGGTCGATGGGTATCCTTTGGGTTTGAAATATGTATTCTTCTTAAGATTTCTCTCAATATCCAAAGCCTCTTTAAAGATTTATTCCACAGTAGCAAGCTTATGACAAGTCATTAAAAAGGAGATCTCCCTGCTCAACCTAACCTTGAAATTGATGATGGCATATTCCTCATTCTCTTGATACTAAAGATTCAAGATTAATTGTTGAAATTCATCATACTAAGCCAAAACACTCTTGTTTTATTTCCTTAAGCTATACAAAATGGCAAGTAACTTATGTGGATATCTTTTTGGCATATACTTTTGTCTCATACAGCCTTTCAATGCATCCCATGGTTGTGGATGCCCTTTATAAGGACTTCTTTGTACCTTTTACCATATTCCTACCATGTATCCTTTGTTCTTCATTTTTCTTCTAGTAGTGGCTGGGGTGATAAATGGTAGACTAGGGTCATGTCATATGTTTAGGTCGAGGCAGGGTTTGGGTCTTAAAGCTAGTCTGGGGTATGGGGAAATAAAGAGTAGGGCTAGGTGTGCTAAGGGTGCTTCTAGTTTGAGAGTTGGGTCCTAAAGCATAGGTACACTTCAAGGTAAATTTATAAAGCTGGTGAAGATTCTTAGAAAGAGGAGGGTTAGTATAGTGTGTGTTCAAAAAACTAAATGAATATGCACTTAGGCGAGAGATGTGGATGGATATAAGTTGTGGTACTCGAGTAGTGTGAGATATAGAAATGGGGTAGGTATCATAGTAGATGAGGATCTTAAGGAGTGTGTGGTAGAGTTTAAGAGGGTCAATGATAGGTTGATTTCTGTTAAGTTGGTCCTTGGAGTGTCGTTGGTGAACATTATTAGAGTCTATGCTTTGCAAGTAGGTTTGGATGAGGAGGAGAAGAAGGGCTATTAGGAGGTTTTAGATAAGGTGGTGAGGGGAATCCCAAGTACTTAGAAGTTTTTTGTGGAAGAAGATTTCAATGGGCATATAGGCTCTTTGTCAAGAGGTTATGATATGTGCACAATGGTTTTGGTTTTAGGGAGAGGAATTAAGGTGAAGCTTATCTTTTGAATTTTTCTAGGGCTTTTGAGTTGTGGATAAAAAATTTGAGCTTTCCAAATAGGAAGGATCACCTTATTACTTTTTGTAGTTCAGTGTCCAAGACATATATAAACTTTTTGCTCATTAGGAAATATGATAGTGCACTATGCAAATAATATAAATTCATACCTAGCGAGAGTCTTTTGACTTAACATAGGTTATTAGTTATGGAATTGGTAATCAACAAGAAAAGAAAGAAGAGAAGTATGGAGGCTTGATCCAAGATTAAGTGGGGTAGCTGGTGTTTGCTAGTACTTTGGAAATGGGGAGAAGTTGAAGAGTAAGAGGATTTAAAAAGTATACAGGATGTGTATAGTATGTAGGAGACAACTATCAGTTGTATTACGGTGACTACTAAAGAGGTGTTGGGTATCTCAAGAGGTCGATTTGGTAAGCATCGACGGGATTGGTGGTGGAACAAAGAGGTTCAGATGAAGGTGCAGTCTAAGAAGGTGGCCTATGCCAAGTTAGTTGAGAGCAAGAATGATGAGAAGAGATAGAAAAATAAGGAAGAGTATAAGGTAGCTAGGCAAGAGGCTAAGCTTGTGGTTATGCTGGCTAAGACTGCAGTGTTTGAGAGCTTGTATACAGCTTTAGAGGATAAAAAGGGGATAAGAAGTTGTTCGGGCTTGCCAAGGCCAGGGATTGAAGGGCCCATGATCTGGACAAAGTGAAGTGCATCAAGGAAAAGGATGGTACAGTATTGGTTAAGGATGCCCTCATTAGAAAAAGGTAGTTGTCCTATTCTCATAAACTCTTGAATGATGAAGGGGACAATGGTTTTGTGTTGGAGGATTTAAAGAAGTCGGAGAAGTATCGTGGTTATGGTCATTGTAGGAATATTGAGGTTGAGGAGGTCAAGAGGGCTATTTAAAGGATGCGTCGGGGTAGGGCGATGGGGCCAGATAAAATTGTAGTGGATTTCTAGAAGAGAACTAGTGAGGATGGTTTGGACTAGTTTACAATATTATTTAACATGATATTTAAGATAAAAAAGATGCTTGAAGCATGGGGGTAGAGTACGATGATTCAATTATATAAGAACTAGGGAGACATCAAGAGTTGCAACAGCTATAGAGGTATTAAGTGGTTGAGCCATAGTATGAAGGTTTAGGAATGGGTGGTTGAGTTGAGATTGAGAAGGATTGTGACTATCTCTGAGAATCAGTTTGGTTTCATGCCAGGTCGCTTGACTACTGAGGCTATTCACCTTATAAGGAGATTAGTGGAGCAATTTTCTAAGAGGAAGAAGGACTTGCATATGGTGTTCATTGATCTTGAGAAGGCTTATGATAGGTACTTAGGGATAATCTGTGGATTTGTATAGAGGCTAGAGGCATGCTCGTGACGTATATTAGGTCGATTCAGGACATATATGATGATGAAAAGACTAGTATGAGTATGGTGGGTAGAGATTTAGAGCACTTTCTAGTTTTGATAGGGTTGCACAAGGGATCGACTATAAGCCCTTTTTTAGTTGCCTTCATGATGGATGTGTCGACACGATGTATTCAAGAGGGGGTGCCTTGGTGTATGTTATTTCCTGATAATATGGTATTTATTAACAAGACTCGGGGAGGATTTAATGATAAGTTGGAGATTTGGAGACATACTCTTGAGTCTAAAGGTTTTCGGTTGAGCAGGACCAAGACAGAGTACCTGGAGTATATGTTTTGTGATTTGTTGTAGGAAGCTGATGTGGTTTTAAAGCAGGACTCTCAACCAATTCAGAAGAGGAAGACTTTCAAGTATATAGGGTCTATGATTTAGAGAATTATGAGATTGATGAGGATGTCACGCATCATATCGGGGAAGGATGGTTGAAATAGAGGCTCGCTTCAAGAGTTCTATGTGATAAGAAAGTGCCCCCGAAGCTTAAAGTTAAGTTCTGTAGAGTGATAGTCCGATAGTTTATGTTGTATGGAGTGGAGTGTTGGCTAGTTAAGAAATCCCACATCCAAAAGTTAAAGGGCGTGGAGATGAGGATGTTGCAATAGATGTGGTCATGCCAGGAAAGATAAGGTGAGGAATAAGATTATTCAAGAGAAGGTGGGAGTGCCTTTGGTGGAGGACAAGATACGAGAAGTGAGGTTATGTTAGTTCAGGCACATGATAAGGAAGGGTTCTACTACTCTAGTGTGGAGGTATGAGACACTGGCTATGGATTATTTTAGGCAGGGAAGAAGTATGCCGAAGAAATATTGGAGGGAGGTAATTAGACGTGATATGGAGCAGTTACAACTAATAGAGGATATGACCATTGATAGAAAGGTGTGAAGGAGGCGGATTAGGGTAGAGGGTTAGGGGTCGGTAATAGTAGGGGAGTGTTCTTTATTTGTGTCTAAAGTATCTTGTTCATGGTATTGAGTGATGTCTATGATTTTGGATTTATAGTTTTAGTATTATCTTATGGATCTAGAATTATCTTATGGATAGCATTGTTAGTTTATATATATTTATGTTTTGTGTTTGTTATATTATTATTGGTTCTAAGTCCGGGGTCTATCAGAAATAGTCTCTCCACTTCACTTGAGGTAGTGGTATGGACAGCGTATACTCTACCCTTCCCATACCCCACTAGATGGAGATACATTGGGTATATTCACGTGTCGCTACAGAACCTTTACATTCAAGACAATGTCGCTTGGATTGTACCATTCACCGGATACATTAAAATGGTGTATGATGTCTATTTTCTCAAACATGGTGGAGGACACTTTGGAAGTATTCATGGATAATTTTTTTGAGTTAGGCGACTCATTTGATTTGTGCTTGGTAAATTTAAGCAAGGCATTGCAGTGGTGTGAGGAATTAAATCTTATTCTAAATTAGGAGAAATACCACTTCATGGTGAAGAAGGGCATAGTGTTGGGACATATAATTTTAGTGAAAGGGATTAAGATTGATAGATCTAAGATAGAAGTGATTGAAAAACTTCCTCCTCCTATTTTAGTTAAAGGTGTTCATAGTTTCCTTAGCAATGCAGGTTTCTACCAAAGGTTCATCAAAGATTTTTCCAAAATTGCATATCCACTTTGCAAGTTGTAGGAAAAAAAGAGCAAGTTTGTGTTTATGATAACTGTGTGAAGGTGTTCCAATGCCTTAAGGAAAAGCTGGTTTTGATACCTATCATTGCTGCTCCAGATTGGTCTAAGCTATTTGAAGTTATGTATGATACAAGTGGGGTTGCACTCAGAGCTATTCTGGGGCAAAAGAAGGAGAAGTTGTTTCACCCTATTTAATATGCTAGTAAGGATTTAAATAGTGCATAAAAGAATTACACTATGAAAAAACAAGAACTCTTGGTTATGGTGTATACGTTTGAGAAATTTCGAATGTATCTATTGGGAACTAAGGTAGTAGTTCACACTAACCACGAAGCTGAGATATCTAATGGCAAAGAAAGTTCCCAAGCCAAGGCTTATAAGATAGGTGCTATTACTTTTGGATTTTAACTTTGAGGACAAAGATTGGAAAGAATGAGAAAATCAAGTTGCAAACCATTTGTCTAGGTTAAAAAATGACAAAATAAATACAAAGAAGTGGTAAATTGATGATTCTTTATCGGATGAACAGATTTTAGTGGCTACTCTTTATTTGGTGCCATAGTATGTAGACTTTGCTAATTTTGTGGTAAGTGATATCATCCGAGAAAACTTATTATTTCATCAAAAGAAAAAGTTTCAACAAAATATTACTAGGTATTTATAGGATGAGCCTTATTTGTTCATACATTTTGTTGATAACACCATCAGAAGATGTGTATCGGAGGTTGAGATACAGGGTGTTTTAGAGGCTTTCCATTTTCCCTGGTTAAAGGACACCATGAACGTGATTGTACTGCAAGGAAGATTCTGCAAAGTGGATACTATTGCTTTTCATTTGATAAGGATGCTTACAAATTCATGAATAAGTATGATCAATGCCAAAGATAGGGTTCAATCTCGAGGTATCATGAAATGCATATGTCTAAGAGTCTAGAGATAGAACTATTTGATGGTTGGGACATAGACTTTATGGGACAATTTGTTAGATCTTGTGGTCATAAATATATTCTAGTTATTGTGGACTACGTGTCTAAGTGGGTTGAAGATGTTGCATTGGCATATAATGTAGGAAAAATAGTAGTGGCATTCTTGAGAAAAAATATCTTTTCACATTTTGGTGTTCCGAGTAGTATCGTAAGTGATGGAGGGTCTTAATTTTGTAACAAGACATTTTGAGCTGCACTTTTAAAGTATTGGGTGAAACAATATAAGGTAGCCACTCTGTATCACCTGCAAACTAGTGGGCAAGTGGAGTTATCAAACAAGGAGATCAAGTCGATCTTATCCAAGATGGTAGATGATAACAAAAGTGATTGGTCGAGGAAATTGCATGATGCCCTGTGGGCTTACCGGATAGCTGTCAAAACACCAATAGGAATGTAGCCTTATTAGCTTATTTTTGATAAAGCTTTTCATCTGCCAGTTGAACTGGAACATAAAATACTATGGGATCTTAAGTGATTGAATTTGAATAGGAAATAGGCAATAGAATTGAGGCTACATCAGCTAAATAATGTAGATGAGTTTCGTCTTCATGCATACAAGAGAGCTGATCTATACAAGGAATGAATGAAGAAGTACCATGATCGAAGAATTAAAAATTAGGAATTTTAAGCGGGTAATTGGGTATTTCTTTTTAACTAGCACTTTAAGCTTTTTCCTGGCAAGTTGAAATCAAAATGATCTAGACCCTTCAAAATAACTTAGGTGTTTGCATCGGGTGTAGTGGAACTTGAAAACAAAGAAGGGAATTTGTTTAAAGTTAATGGAAAAATAATCATAAGTTATATTGGCCCAATTGATAAAGTAAGTTTGTTGTCCAAAGTGTATCTTGACAAAATTCTAAGTAGTCAAGATAATCGAGTCGTGTCATGATTTTAGACAGGCGCTATTGGGAGGCAACCTAACTTTTGTTTTGTAATTTTTTTTGTTTTAAGATTTCATTATGGGTAATATGTTTGATAAAGTGTGGAGGAACAGAGTTGGGATTAGTGTCAAATTAGGATAGAGTTAACGACAAAGTTGATAGGCCATCAACCAAGTGACGACCCATCACTTGTAGTCATCAAGCAGAGCATAATAAAAGGTATACACTGGATAAGATTTGATGACATGGTTGTTAGGTTATTAATAAAGTGATGACCCATCAACTCTAGTCGTCAACTAGAGAAAAGAAAGGGTTCAATATCGATAAAGGTGAAGACAAGGTTGACAAGCCGTCAAAAAAGTGATGAGCTATCACTCCTTGTCATTAGTTGAACCTTAATGAAGCATCATTCTTCTATTTAGGTTGACGAGTTCAGTGTTGGGATATTAACCCAATGACAAGCTGTCAACTAAATTTGTTCCTAGGTAAATCATTTTTAACCTGATCCAAATCGGGTGGAACCTTTTATTCTCCAACTCCCTCTCATAAAGCTTTGTCCCTCTTCTATTCTTGTACACTTTAATCTTTATTTTATGTGTAAAAATAAAAGTAAAAAAAATTTGGAAAATGGAAAAGAAAATTAAGAAGTCCACATAGTGGAAACTCCTCAAGTTCCCTTTCTTTCTTTTTTCAACTTCTAATGCATCCTTCTCCTATTTAGTTTCTCAAAACAAGTTCATAGTAAATAGAATTCTTCTCCATTGTGTGAAATCCAAGGTGCAAAAGTTCTTATTTTTCCTGATCAAGTTGAATATTCGCAAGTTGGGTTGTGCTATTTTAAATTGTTTTCATGGTATGCTCAAAAGTGACTCTTTTTGATATATGGCTCAAAAGTGGTTTTCTTATCATGTGTGTCAAATCAATTGTGGACAACTATTGATGGATGAAGGGAGGAATACTTACTTAGTTTAAAATATCAATGGCTAATTTACCTATTTGTGTATATTTTATACTTGTAGATAAATATAATCATTATCCGATGCATTTTCAAAGGCACTAAATTTATTATATTCAAAGTATGATAAGATACAATTATTTCTATTATTTTTTCTTAAGGTGTGTCACGTCAATATGGACAAATATTATTGGACATAGGAAATATTCTACAATTTTAGTACTCCTATTGTTTTATGATAATCGATTTATTTACTAAATTTATTTATTTCATAATACTTATTAGTTTCACATATCAATAGAACATTAATTATTCTTGTCCAACATTTTTATTATACTTGAATTAAAAGGTAGATATATAAATAAAAATTTTAAAAAAATCACACTCCTAATTATTATTTTTTATGAATTGTACAAAATCTAAACATGACAACCATTTTAAAATGAAGAAAGTAGTTTAATATGATCACTCAATTTCTGAGGATATTTCATTAGATCCCTTTTATTCTTTTAGGATAAGAAAGTCATCTAATTTATAGAAATATTTCATCAAAGTTATTTTATTTTTCCATTCTAATAAGGTTATCCAACTTAAATGTTTCCTCCATTTAATTTTACTTAACCTCCATACTAAAAATAATAATTTTACTTTACTTATTCAATTTATGAAATCAAAATAATTTTATTATAGTTTTTCCTTTCCACCTCATGTATTAAATAACTACATAATGTAATAATAAACAAATTTAGAGTTTCAAAACATCATTAATAAGTTAATTTAGAAAAATACACCCAAAATACAATGAAATGGATGATATATTTATTTGGTGGTTATTCCACCTTTTGATTAAAAAAAGTTATCCAATTAATAGGGTGTCATGACTCAAACTCTCAGGTCATGATGAAACCTACTTTAGCCTGTTAGTAATCTAATATCATAGTTTGAAATGACGAGTAACGAGCTAACAAGTTGAAGAAAGAGAAACATAGGTAAACCAGTAATTTAAAGCAACTACAAGGGAAAAATATACAAGCATAACATACCCAAAAGTTGGAGAAAAGGACAAAATATGCAAATGAATCCCCCAAGACCAGGTAAGGCCAGTACAAGAGCCACTACACATAAAGAGTACTATACAGATACAAAAATATATAATTAGCCTTTGAAGATACAAATAAGACTAATAATAGAACAGAAGGAGATGGATCAGCATAGACACTAAAAGATCACCCTATTATCTGATCAACAACTACGCTTGAGGCCAAAAAAAATAAGGACTACTCATACTAGAATTTGCATTAGAAAAAAGATGCAAAAGTGTAGTATGAGTACCGAAATACAAGTATTCAGTAAGCATTATAGGTCGACTATGCTTAATTCAAGTAAAAACATACTATAGTGTGAATCTGTACTAATAGGAAATAAAAAAAGGGTCAGAAAGGATATAACATGCTATGCTAAGCAAATGTGAGAAACATATGTAAATAAGTCAAAAATAAATAAATTTCTAGCTATAGCATAATTGAACCCCCATAATCCCAAAAGGTACACCCTATAAGAACAAAGCCTAATCAAGCCGCCATAAGAATGATGGGTGCAAATAAGGAGTAATATCAGTATAAAATTATGTATAATAGTAAGAAAAATAAAAGCTAGTCAAGATTTACGATAAACATACCGAATACTCTTACTTTAGCCACAATCATAAATCATACCGATCTCAAATTAGATTTTCATCCAAAGATCAACATTAATAAATGCAAGATTCGAATCAAAATTAAATATGAAATATGAGGTAAAAATCCAAAGTTCTTATTTAAATCAAGTCTAACAAGTCTTTTTTCTATGTTAGAAGGTCAAACTCTCTAAAGAAGTTCTAAGTTCCACTTATTAAGTTGAAAACTGCCATTTAAGGCAAAAATATTAAAATATCAAGGATACTAAAGCTAGTAAACATAATTATCAATCAAGACAACTTGATCTCAATAATTAGTCTGTCAAAGTAGTCCTATTATTATATATTTCTGAAGAGGTTGTTATCCTAAAGTAACCTACCTTAAAATAATTGATAAAGCTAGCTACAAGTCCCAAGAACCCAACCTAAGAAAAGCAACTACCTAAGTCTAGACTAAGACATCTAAATCAAGTGCCAAGGGCCCCATGGTATGCTAAGCTAAGTTCTAAAAGAGCCCATCTACCAGACTTTAAAGGAATTTGAGGTCAAAATCTATTCTAAATTCAGCTAATTGGCTACAAGGCTTATAAAATGCCTAATAGACTATCTAAACTAAAATACCAAACCGATAATTAAAAAAATATCATGCTAATATCATAAATAGTAAAGTCTAAAGGTAGGGTAAGCTTAGCGAACTTGAACTCCATTGAAAGCTCTCGAAGTCCACTAAATAAAAGTTTTTTCCTTATAAAAAGCCTCCAAAAATTACCGTTCTACCAAAATAATAATCTAGGAATCAAGATAAGAACAATGATTCTTGTATTGTAATTTTATGCTCTGGATGAGAAATAAAGCCAAAAAATCATCCGTGCGATCGACTTATGAGTTTTGCAAATTGAGACCACAATAATGTTTCTCGGGAAAAAACAAGTTGTGCCAAAAAAATGAGCACCATTAGATCCATAATTGTCCCCAAATAGCCACAAAATAAATGTCAAAGATTCAACAACAAAATAGAGGATTTAATTAGATTAAAAACTTATGATTTAATAACTGAAAAATGATCACTTTAATGTCCCCTAATTATTCCCAACTTTAATTATTATTTTCCCAGTATTTTCAATCTCCCAATATAAATAATGGAGTTAAAACTTAGAAATTATGAGCTAAAAATCAAACGAGAAAACATATATATAACACCATCTCTAGTTTCTAAAGAGGTACTTTTTACCGCTAAAGTGGTACTGCGTGAGGAAAGGGTGATCGCTAGAAGCTAATAAAGATATTATTTGCTCTGCTAACGCAGACCCTTAGCTGCTAAACAGGATATGAGGCCACCTAAGCAACTTGTGTTGACACTATTAGGTACTGCTAAAATGTGGTGCCCTAGTAGCTAAAGTCATATAAGGTCCACTTAAGAGGTTGCACTAGATCAAATACACTATAAATTTTCAACTAACTCCAATTATCCCGATTGGATATTCGAGATTCCATTAGAGTCCAGTGCACACAAAAAAAATATACCGCTCTACTAAAAATGATATTTTGGACTCAGTTCAACCATTAAAATTCCTACAAAAAGTGGGTCCCATACCCACCATTTCATTTTTACAAAAATTCAAACAATTACCCAAAATGAGCTCGAAAGCCTCAGGACCCAAATCAAAGGTCCTCCTAGCCTAAAACCCATATTAGGGATCTAATAAAACTATTGTAATTGGCATCCGGGGCGATTACCTAAATTTTTTGTCTAAGACCATTTTCTCAACCTTAAAAACTCCAAAATAGAGAAATTAATATAAAACTCAAGTGAACTACCTAGAAACCAAACAACAGTTGCAAAAAGTCATATATAACTTGGGGCTTCTATAAAAAACCTCTAAATATAGAAAATGCATGAAAATAAATGACCCAGAGGGTCTATAACACCTTAAAAATCCATGCTAAGATAAAAAAATACTTCAAGTGCATATAGAACAAAAACCAAAGATTTGATAGTATGAGAAGTGCTTTAGATATGAGTTATGGCCATAAGTTACTCTCATAGTTAAGTTGAAAACTTCATTAATGATTAAATTCTTTTACTGAATCTTTCTAGAGCTAGCTTCAAATGAATATAACTCCTAGATGATGAAGAGTTTTGAAGCTCAAGACCCACAAAATGAAAGCCTTTGAGTCTTCTTTCAAAACATAATTTTTCCTTCATCTGATTTGAGAGCAAAGAGTTTTGTCTATTTTAGTGAAGCACTATCAAATTGTTATATCCATCAACCCTTATAACAACTATTGGTTAAAAAAATAACCCTTTCCTGTACTCAACTGTATGAAATAGTCCAAAAGTCCCTAGTATTGACAATATGCTGCCTTATAAATGTAAGGGACCAAGGTTCTTTGAAGAACTGATGAGTTATTGGTTATCATTAGTAGCCCAAAATAGGGAACCAACAGCCAACTAATGAATGATGATTGGACAATCCAATGATACATCCCTAGACTCACCTGATGTACTCTAGCCCCCCTAACTAATGAGCACAACCAATGATTATTAGTCGAACCATAGACCGTTGATGGGTTCATCCATCACGATGCTCAGATTTTGTTGTTATGTTTTAAAGGAGTATTTTAGTCCTTTCCCATTTTTAACCACTAAACTATGTTGTTTAATCTATTCCAAGGGTTAATATTAAGCTTAAACCTCCCTAAAGACCTCATTACAACATAAATCAATCACAACTTGGAATAAAATTAGAGAAAACAAGTGACCTACCTCTCCAAAGTAAGAAGCTAGGGTTCATCATCTCTAGGCTTTAAATTCAAAGATTGTAGAAAGGTTTTGACTTTTAGGTATGTGGGATTTTATCAATGGGTATCCTTTCACCCATTGATTCCCAAAATACACTCAATTTCTCAGTTAATCCATCATTTAGAAATTAGAGTTTTCATTGAAGGCACGATTCTCATTGTATTTTAGTTCCTTATAACTAGTCATCTATAGCTACATGTTTCTCAATGAAATTTAGATTGTTGATAGTATCATATTCATGAATCCTCATATCACAACCAAAATGAAGGCCTTGTCATGACGAGTATCTCAAGTTCCACTTAGATAGGAGATCACCCCCTGCATCTAATAAAACCGAACACACCACACCCAAAGGTCGTCTATATTCCAAACATATAACAAGATAACATACAATAGTCTAAGAAAGTTTTAGATGTATTTCCATAACAAACCACCAATGACCGGCTAAATAATAGACCTCCACCACGCAATAGCCACAGTAGTCCAAACAAAGCTTTTTAAACTATGATCCAAAATTAAATATCGATATAGTGTCGGGACACGCCCCTAGTAATATCCAATAACCAAATCCAAAGGGATAGTCAAAATATAAAGGAAATCATAGTCATAAAATGGGGTCTTCTAAAGTATGGAAGCTTACCACTGCAATCTGACTCGCTAGCTGATCTCGAATATAAGTCACTAAGCAGGAGGAATCGAAGTATGACCAAAGCTTACAAAAATGGTTAGTGGGGTGAACACTTGCATCTAACTTGGGGATAAGGATAACATAATGATATGGTTAATAGCTTAAAAATCAATCAAAACTAATGCACATATTAAAATGCATATATATATATATATATCATATGTTGAGATAGGGAACAAGGATTAACATGCTTTTCAAAACCCTAGCCACGATTGTGTAGCTCAGCTATCATATATTAGTACCCATGGGCTATATAGGATATAACTCTAATCCCTTGGTCGGGCCCCAGTACGTGTAGAAACACAAACCAGAGAATAATATCATATATATGCATATGGGGGACTAGAATCTCTCAATATATACTAAGGTGACTTAAGCACCAAATCAGATAATGATTTAGGGGGGACTCAAACCTCCCTAATCATGAAATAATAATAAAGGGACTCGAACACGAAACACCCTAGTTTCTGGACCTTAGAAAATTTCGTAGAATTTGAATATATGGACCCAATATAAATCATGGGTATGCGTCATATATTGGGGTATATATGGTATGGTCTAGTTATATACTGACCAGTGTTGGTTGGTAGGATGGATTTTTGTTATTGAATGGATACGACTTGGGGGTATGAGTCATATTGGTGGTTACAAATCATTTGGTTCT
Organism: Capsicum annuum; assembly: GCF_002878395.1. Taxonomy (NCBI): domain Eukaryota; kingdom Viridiplantae; phylum Streptophyta; class Magnoliopsida; order Solanales; family Solanaceae; genus Capsicum; species Capsicum annuum. The sequence continues at coordinate 118,976,250 of NC_061119.1, forward strand.
TTAAATTAATCTTAGAATTGGTTAGGTTGGATATGAGTATGAGTGGATCACCATGATCCATAAGCCAGGGGACAAATCATACCAGGGACTCGTATAGTAGGCGGTATGTAATCCTCCTGGTATTTTATTCTACTAGGGATACAGGTCATGGAAATAGATCCCATACAGTGGTTATGACTTGGTTTGATAAGTCATATACAGTATAGTATTTGATCTTAGGGTTGAGGCCAGGTTAAAAAAATGGATACTGATCATATCAGAGGGTACGACTCATGTGGGTTGGTCGTATCCTTGCCACAGGATTTTGGTGTAACCTAAGTGAGAGTATTCTAGATATTTTTCCACTTATAATAATAGGGTAATACGACATATAACCTACTTGGAAGGTTATTTACCCTATTATTTAATTAATTAACACTTAGAAACTCTTCCTAAATATTCCATAATTCTCTTAAGAGCTTTTGGGCAAAGGGAGCTAAGGTTTCAACCAAAGGATCAATTTTGAGTTTGTCTTGGTTATTTATTTTCATCATCATCTTAGTTTAAGGCATGTTCTCTTCTCATTGTTAATTTTACTTAAAGGAATGGTTTTTATGGATTTTTCATGATTTTAGCATTACATAATTTTGGATTTCAAATATGATTTTGGGGTTTTGATGTTAAATTGTTAGCTATGGTTTCCCATGGTGTTAAATATGATTTTATCTGCATTAATGGTGGTTTTGGATAATTGGATTGAATGAGAATGATTTATTGGTAATTGAAATTGGTTTTGGTCATATTATAACCCTAATGTGTATAAAAAAACTTATAAAGATATGTTCATTTCATTGACTTCTTTTAATGGAACTCTTGCATATTTTAAACTTAGTAAGGAAAGTATACATGTTTTATATGGATTGGAAAGGATAAAGGATAATTGGTTATGCTTGTGCGAAATATGGAAGTCTCTTAAGTGGTTTTATATGGTAAATAAAAGGGTACTTGAAAGTCCCTTAAACCTATAAATGGTTGCCTATGGATGATACTTGCAAGTGAGGGTTGGTATGGCGATACCAATATCAGTAACATTGGTTAATAAATGGATAGTAGTTTGGTTATTTGGAAACTTATTTCAATTGGAAATAATGGCAGGATGTGTAAAAAATCCATAGAAGATAGAGGTCCCAGGGGAACCAAAATTGGAAACTCATATTTTTCGATATGAGGTTGGTCTTGGCGACTGCGTACATGATGTCAGACTTTCTTTTAGGGATGTACTAGTCATCCCATAGGATATTTTCTTGGTCGTACTTCTACACACACGGGGGCCCTTTCATCTGGGGGAGTTAAACCTATATAGCATGTGGGTGGTTTAGGACGGCATAGCTACACAACCCAGGTAAAGGTTTTAAAGGCTTGCTAAACCCGATCCCTTTTTCCTGACATGGTTTTATGCATATATATATGTTTTGTTATGCACATATGGATGATTTCACTTGGTTTTATGAATGGCATTATTTTATCCTTACCTTGAGATCATGCAAGTGGTCACTCGCTAACCCCGTCTACTGGCCACTCTATGTCAAAGCTATGCAGGAATTAACCATTCTACTACTCATACATAGTGGTTGACTTAGGGAAAATATTTGGAATGAAGTGGTGACATTCCATCCTTTTAGAAGGCTCCATTTATGTTACGGATATTTTTAGACATTTTATTTTTATTTTGGATATTGGTTTTTTAAATGGTTTGGGGCATGTCCCAACTAGATGTTATTACTCTTTTGGTTAGAGGCTTTGTGGTACTTCAATAGGTTAGAATGGGCAGGATCGGTATGGGTGACGGCCTTGGCATTAGTATAAGCTGAAAGGCTGCCATCGATGGACAATATTGTTGGTTGTTCCATTCTATTTCATTTTGGGATTATATTATGTTTTGGAACATATTTTGTTATGGTCTAGTTTATGGCCTTTTTTGGTATGGTCTGGTATGGTTGGATTATGGTTATAGGATTATTGGATTCGATTGGGTTGGTCACAGTTGTGATTTATTACCATAGTATTTATATGAGCTATTACACTACTTTATTACATGCTTAGAATTTAGCAAACTCAGGGAAGGCGGCTAGAGATTTGGTTGGGTAACGGAGGTGATCTCTGGTCCTAGTAAAACTTGGGTTGCCCATTATGATAAGGCCCTATGGAGGGTCACGTCAAGTTGGTACTAGAGCCTAGGTTCATGGTTAATTGAGAGTCCACAAAGCTATGATGAGTAGAGTCTATTTTAGGGGTGTGTAGCACGCCACACTTATCAGGGAAGGGCTACAAGTAATTTGGGTATGTTTCACTTTCTTGGTATTCTATTTTCAAGCTTGGAGACTCAATCCTGGAATCTTCTATAATCCTTGTTTGTTCGTCTTTCCGATTATGCCTAGTAGATTTGGAACACAAGAATATTATTCTACCCCATCTAGGGGTAATATTGAAGGGGTGCATCCTACTTCTTAGGTTCATATTCGATCTCACGGTCCTATCCTTGATAGTTCTGGAGTTCCATTGATTTTTACTAGTCTTCCTAAAGGCGAGGTGACTAATACAAAATTTTGTCAGTCTATTCATCCTACTAAAAATCTGTTTACTGCTCAGGCTAGTGGGATATGTCAGGTGCTTTGTTTGCTGATGTAATACCCGTGTCTTTTTCCTAGCTAGAAATCATCTCAAGAATGCTAGGACTTACTTTGAAATGCAAATCTATTTTTGTGCAAGCAGTATTTTTAAGATTTTCACTTTTTATCACGTGGTAAATTTAGCTGGCTTTCCAATGATACCAATTTCGTCCAAATCTGACATCAGACGAAGGAGTTATGGACGTTTTACTCAGAACAGTCAGAATCGCCCAGGTACGCCGGTCCAATTGGCGGACCGTCAAATTAGTGATGGACCACCACTTGGACCATCACTTCTAAGGAAGAAGGGTCCCATTCTGGTTAAGTCCTAATGGTAATGTTGATGGACCGTTAACTTATTGATGGACCACCACTTGGACCGTCAAAGCCATGCAGTTAAGCCATGTTCTGGAAAAGGACTGATAGACGAGTTGACGGACCGTTAAAGCTGTGATGTACCGTCAGCTAGGCCTTCAACACTTATCCAGTGAAGCCCATTTCTGGTCCACGTGTGACGGGATGAATGATGGTCGACCAAGAGTCTGACGGACCGTCACACGCCACATTCAGCTTATTTCTAGGTTATTTTAACAGGGGTATTTTGGTCACTTATCACCAGCCTATATAGACCCAGATAAGTCCGAATTCATCTATTTTGCTCACTTTTATTTCACAGCAACTAGGGTATCTCCCTAAATAAAATCTTCAAGACCAAGACTCAATATTCTTCAAGAATCAAAGGATTTCAAATTCTTCCAGTTCAAAAACATCAAGAACCTTGAGTCAGGTATGCGTAGTGTTCATATATGGACCCCTTTCATTCATAGAGTTCAAGAACAATGATTTTAAATGAGAAACTTTGATTTCCTTGTTGCTATGTGATGTTTTTCATGTCAATGACCATTCTTTAAACTTCAGAATATTATTTTAAGATGATTTCCATGAAGTATGCATGTTGTGGTTAAAACCCATGAACTTGGGTGGTTTAAGATGATTAATATTTATTGAGAAAACCTATGCCCAAGGTGTGCATGCAAGGTTTTTGTTAAAATGCCTAGGATGCTAGAAGTTCATATTTACATGATTCTATTATATCTAAATGACAAGTCTATATTTGCTATACACTCAATATAAATTCCATGCTATTTATGTGTTGCTATTGTTGTAGTGTGAAGCATGTGTGATGGAATTATAGAACATGTACACAAAATGTATCCATGCTTTCCCTACCATGTTTGAGATGTTGAATAGACTCATAAAGCACACTATCCCTTAATTATGATATTATTAATTGTGGACTCAAATCTTGTGATCAAGTCATGTCATGTGTGTCAGTTTCCTTCTATCAAGTCCTGGGGTAATCGTACCCAAAACTATAGATGTGTGCCTAGATCCATGTCATGTTGTCATGATATCTTCAATCAAGCAACCTTCCATAGAATTCAGTCAGTCATGTGACTCAGGAACCCTCAGAAACCTCATGACCTCAGTCAGTTATCTGTATTATTCCATCAATCAACGAAAATTCAGTAAAACCAGTTCATGTATAGTCAGTTAATTATGTTTAGTCTCTTCATATGGGAGTAGGAGTTCGCACCGAGTGAACCTTAGGATGGGAATTCACCTGCTTTAGATGAAGGTGTGATTCTTAGAAGCAATCCTTGTGTTCCAGAACTATGTAGCCAGCATAGGTTGAGACATTAACACTGCCATCTTGAGAGTTGATGGGGCGGACATCCGCCGTTCTCTTTTGGGGACACTTCTAGATTTAAGGGTCACTCACAACATGTCTTTACCTGTGGCATGGTATTGACACCATTCCAATTAGGGCAATGATTGTACCCAGTTCATCTATTTTAGCATACATGGGGCATGTCAATTAAACAACTACCTCCCATATTTTCAATATCAGTTTCAGTAAAAGAACTCAGATAGTTCTTAAGATATCAGTATACGAGGACTGTTGATACAGTCAAATTCAGTTATAGTTCAGGACTCAGAAAGTTTCACTAGATTCAAGACTATCAGACACAGTCGTTCATGTTATCAGAACTACAAGTTTCAGCCATGTATTAGCGTACAGATTTAGTTATCACATACTCACGATCTCAGTTACTATGTATGTATGTTTGCACTCTTACTTTCATATCAGTCAATAAGTTAGCATTATTCATATATGTTAATATAACATCCCAAAATATCATCCCGAGATGCCACACGGTTCCCAAGGTTACACGTAGCCTCAAGCTAGCTCTTTAAGCCAAAATACTACCCTTGGGTTCTAATACAACAACATACACGCTACGCTAAGGATATATATATAAGTACATATCATATCACATCGCACATGGTACGGAATATCGCTAGACTGTACATATATGGAATGTCTATACCTAAACCAACCCAGCAATACACTAGTCTAACATAGCCTCTATACAGGAAAATCAATGAGCCATTGGGACAAACCCCCAACTGACTCAACAGACCAAAGGGATAACAAAACAGCAGCACCAAAACTAGCAACTTGGTCCTAGAACCATGAGGACTCACCACTGAAGGAACGTAGATGCGGCACTCGGATATCATTATCGCGGCTGTCGCTGAGTACCTGAACTTATATCATGGTAAGAATGTAGCCAATAGAGAAATATGTGGGTCAACACAAGATACGTACTGAGTATGTGGGGGCGTATGTAAAATATAAATAATATCATAAATTTTGTAAAAACGTACATACGGATCATATTGACACACCTCGCTTGAGTGACATTGAATCATGCAACTCATAAAATCTTAGATAGGAAATGTAGGAGAAAAACCTCATAAATCATTATAGATCATCATAGGCAACTTAACTTACCACACCAAAACTCAGAGTCACTCGGTATTTCAATAAACATGACTCTTATGGATAGGGGAGTTTCCTATAATCGATAACCCCACGTGAGCTACGTGGAATACCAACGTTTGAAACCCCCATTGGCGGGAGCGTCATACTCTTTGCCAGGGAGTACGACCTTTAAACTGGAATAATCACAATCGGGCTCTCTGGACAATAATATCATCATCAAACAATCCTAGGGTGGCACATAGGTTTGGGGAAATATAAATTTCCCTCTTGGTGCTAAGTACTACTCCCCGACAAGCTTAGAATGCATTAGGAAATCTACCACAACATCACAAGGGTCTATCATAAAGACCAAATCAAATCTCCTTCTTATTTATCAAATCATATCAATTTGTGGATTCCTAACTCAACACATTTTAGCTCAAAACATTTTAATCTTCCTCAACATCAATAAGGTATTAATGCGTTGAACCATAACCGACTCAACATTTGGACAAGGATATGAACAATCAATACATAATATTTTCAACAATCTAACTCATCAAAACCATCTGAAAAATACCAAGACTCATTGCAACTTCAATATCAACATTTCTCAATTTGTCGTCCAACTCTCATTTAAAGGTACTTGAGATATCAACCCATAGTAGGGATATAGAATTTCCAATATCAATTATAAATTCATAATTAGGAAATAGTGGAATGATAGTATAAATCATGGCTTAAAAAATTAATCATACTCTCATAATCAAATACATTTTGGACATAATTCCATCTCAACATCATGCACATATTGGATGACATAATCCCATAGCTCATGGACAGTAAAATAAGATATATAACCATATTTCCAATTCATGGTAAAACATGTAAAATCTCATGTCAATGTAATTCAACAAAAATACTGGGCACAAGATTGAAAGGATAATCTTGTTCAAAGCCCCACATACCTAAAAATGGAAGATGAATATGAACTTCCGACTCCGGAACTTTATTCACAAAAATAAAGGGTGCTTCTCAAAGCCCTTAACATGATCAACTCGAATCTTAAATCAACTTGAAATTTGTGCGGTTCAATCAAGAGACATAGAAGTATGAAATTTGGAGTAGTAGGGTTGGGGCTTAAGCCTTAGGAAATCTTGGAGAAAAATAAGTTATTGAATGCTCTTAATGGATTTAAATCCATGGTTTACCAAGATGGATTGGAGTGGGAATGACCAAAATACCCTTAAAAATCAAATGAAACCAATTTTATTGGAAAGAGGACTTTCAGTGATTTCTGTTGATATATAGTAGCTCACCCAGATCATTATGTATAAGGGGTTCTAATCGTTTGAAGTTGATCCTAAAATTCGCCTGGCCTCAGTATTTTTTTCCTGCACATTTACTGTTCACCACTATTCATGGTTAGATTGGAATGATCATAACTCGTCGTTCGAGTGTCCGTTTTAGATGATCCACATATTGTTCGAAATCTTATTCGATTTTCTACGTGATGACGGGTTGAGTATCCTAAAATTCCACACAGAAAATTATTAATCATGATAAAAGATAGAATTCAATACATTTTTGTTTGAGATCTTAACGAAAATTTTTTTTGGGGCATCACATTATCTCCTCCTTGGAAACATTCGTCCTTGAATGTTGATAGGTAGGTCAAGAATACTATGAAAATGAGTATATAGAGAAAAATCATCTTGCCCAAGCATATACTCCATTCTAGATTTTTTTGGATATCGTAGAAAACACACAAGCCAAGATAAACTTAGCAATAAGGATTAAATGAAAAGAGAATAATAGCTTTGACATGCTTAGGATTCGTAGGAAAGAGGTGGGGCTATTTGGTGTGCATATCTTCTTCGGCTTCCCAAGTAGCACTCTCTACGGATTGATTTCGCCAAAGCACTTTAACAAAAGGAACTTTCTTATTTCTTAGCCTACGAACTTGAAAGTCAAAAACCTCAACCGGAATCTCTTCATATGAAAGACTATCTTGAATACCCGAGCTTTCGGAAGGATCAATCACAACAGAATCACCAATAGACTTCGTAAGAATAGAAACATGGAAAACCATATGGACGTTAGATAACTCCGTGGGTAATTCAACCTTATACGCTACCTTCCCAATGCGATCCACAATCTTATAGGGACCAATGTAACGGGGACTTAGTTTCCCTTTATTCCCAAATCTCTTCACCCCTTTCATGGGTGAAACTTTCAAGTACACTAAATCACCAACATCAAATTCAAGGTCTTTCCTCCTTACATCTGCGTATGGTTTTTAACAACTTTAGGCGGTTTTCAACCTTTCCTGAATTAACTTAACCTTCTCCATGGCCTCGAATACCGCATCCATCCCAGTCGCAGCAGGCTCACCAATTTCAAACCAACCAATGGGTGATCTACACCTTCTACCATACAAAGCTTCAAATGGGGCCATTCTAATAGTAGCATGAAAACTGTTATTGTAAGCAAACTCGATTACTAAGTGCTCATCCCAACTACCTTTAAAATCAAGCACACAAGCCCTCAATATATCTTCTAAAGTCTAAATGGTCCGCTCGGCCTGACCATCTGTCTGCGGATGGAAAGCAAAACTTAAACGAATTTGGGTACCGAGACCCTTCAGGAAAGATTTCCAAAAATAAGGGTAAACGGAGTACCTCTATCCGAAATAATAGCCAAAGGGATTCCATGAAGTCTGACGAGTTCCCAAATATATATTCTTGCATAATCTTCAACTATAGACAATGAATGCACAGGCAAGAAATGAGCTGATTTCGTCTGCCGATCTATGACAACCCAAATAGAATCATGATGGTGATGAGAAGGAGGCAAACCAACTATGAAGTCCATATTCACTTCTTCCCACTTCCAAGTAGGATTGCTAAACTCTTGCATCACGCCATTGGGACTTTGATGTTCTATTTTAACCTATTGACACGTGGAACACTTCACCATAAATTCTTTTATGTTCCTCTTCATACCGTTCCACCAATAGATTTCCCCCAAATCATGGTACATCTTGGTAGCACTAGGATGGATGGAGTATCGCGTACCATGTGCTTCGGCCATAATCCTCTACTTCAAGTTATCAACATTAGGAGCACATAATCTTTCTCAGAGTTTCAAAATGCCATCTCCCCGTTGGGAGAAAACCTTCACCTTTTGGTCTTTAACTGACTCTTTTAACCTGACCAAGGTAGGATCCCTGTCTTGCTTCTCCCTCACTTTTGAAACTAAAGATGATTCGGAACTGCTTTACACTCCTATACTAACCTCAGCATCACCAAACAACCTAACCCCCAATATAGACAAATGATGTACCTCACGGGCCAACTCTTTCTTACCAATCTCTATATGTGCTATGCTACCCATGGACTTCCAACTAAGGGAATCTCCTACTACATTGGCCTTGCTCGGATGATAGAGCACGTTCATATCATAATATTTCAACAGTTCTAACCATCGTCTTTGCCTAAGATTCAACTCCTTTTGGGTGAATACATACTGCAAGATCTTATGGTCCGTGAAGACGTCGACATGGACACCATATAAATAATGTCTCCAAATTTTCAAAGCAAAAACCACGACAGCTAATTCAAGATCATTGGTAGGAAAATTCTTCTTGTGAGGCTTTAGCTGCCTGGAAGCATAAGCTATAACCTTACCCTTTTGCATCAATATACTACCCAAATCGACTCTAGAAGCCTCGCAATACACCACAAAACCATCAACACCGATAGAAAAAGTCAACACAGGGGCTGAAGTGAGTCGAGTCTTCAACTCCTAAAAACACTTCTCGAAAGATTCGTACCACAGGAACTTCACTTTCTTTTGGGTCAAATGGGTCATAAGAGACACAATAGATTAAAACCCTTCAACAAAATGATGATAATAACCAACTAAACCCAAAAAAATTCAGATATCAGAAGGAGAAATAGGTCTAGGCCAACTCTTTATAGCCTCTATCTCTTGAGGATCAACTCTAATACCTTCGGAAGAAACAACATGACCCAAGAAGGATACTGAGTTCATCCCGAACTCACACTCACTGAACTTAGCATACAACCGGTGAGTTCGAAGGGTTTCCAACATGATTTGGAGATGATCCTCATGATCACCCTCACTTTGGGAGTAAATAAGAATATCATCAAGGAACACTATTACAAATAAATCAAGATATGGTCGAAATACACGGTTCATAAGATCCATGAAAGCCTCTAGAGCATTAGTTAACCCGAAAGACATCACTGGAAATTCAAAATAATCGTAACGGGTTTGGAAGTTTGTCTTGGGGATATCACTTTCCCTAACCTTAATTTGGTGATAACTGCATCTGAGGTCTATCTTTGAAAAGTAGCTCGCACCTTGCAATTGATCAAATAAATCATGAATTCAAGGAAGCGGATATTTATTCTTGATAGTAACCCTATTAAGCTGCCGGTAATAAATACACATCCATAAAAAACCATCTTTCTTACGCACAAATAGGACAGGTGCACCTCACGGGGACTCACTAGGTCTGATAAAGTTTTTGTCTAAATGATCTTTCAATTGCTCCTTCAACTCTTTAAGTTCCATGAGAGTCATGTGATACAAAGGAATGGAAATAGGCTGAGTATCGGGAAGAAGGTCAATCCCAAACTCTATCTCTCTATTAAGAGGTACTCCAGGGAGATATTTCAGAAATATATCAAGAAACTCATTAACAACATTAATTGACTGAATGGTCGGGGTGTCAGACTTAGTGTCTTTAACCCAAATCAAATGGTGGATGCAACCCTTGGAAATTAACTTCCTAGCTTTGAGATAGAATATGAAATGACCCTTAGGAATCATAGAACTCCTGGACCATTCGAGGATAGGTTCATTAGGAAACCAAAACTTGACCACACAGGCACGACAATTAATAGACGCATAGCATGAGTGAAGCCATTCCATACCCAGAATGATATCAAAGTCAACCATATCTAGCTCAATCAAATCAGCATACATAATCTAATGAAAGACAATAATGGAACATTTCTTATACACCTGCTTAGCAATGACAGTCTCTCCTACCGAAGTAGAAACCAAAATAGGCTCAAAAATTAGTTCAGGATCCATTTCAAAATTTACAGCAACCAGAGGTGTCACATAAGAAAAACTCAAACCGGGTTCCATCAACACATAGACATCAAAATAGAAAATATAGAGCATACCAGTGACAACATTGAGAGAGTCCTCCTTCTCCTGAGAAGGTCGTATAGTATAGAAATGATTCTGGGGTTGACCGCCAGCAGTACTAGATTAAGAACCCTGAGGAGGAACTGGATAGGCTATAGAAAGCGGGGCACTATAGCCTGAATCTGGGGATGGGCATCACGACTTTACTATCTGGCATACGGGCAGTCTCTAAGTATATGGACCAACTTGCCACAACCAAAACATCCCCGCTGCCCCATATAACACTCCCCGAAATGGTCTTTACCACAGTTTACACATGAAGGAGGATGAGGCCAGTTGCTTACATATCCTGAGACCTGGAAGGTATTAACCTATTCCTGAGCTCCTGCCTGCCCCGATATATAGGAGCACTAGCTGAGGAAGGCGCAGGTATAAATGGATGTCTCTAAAACTGAGGGAGACTCCCTCCAAAAAATCTAGTCTGACTAGATCCCTGTTGCTCCAATCTGACTCTCTTAATCTCTTACTCTTTCTCTTTCCTTTATCTTGTCTGACTCAATCTGTTGGGCGTGAACCATTAACCTAGGAAGATCAATCTCCCTATTGATCATAGCAGATCTACATTCTTTTACTACATAACTCGACACCGCAGTTAGAAACTTGCTCATACTAGTCCTCGAGCCAGCCATCATATTGGGAGCGTACTTTGATTGCTGATTAAACTTAAGACAATACTCCTTAACCGACATGGAGCCTTGTCTCAAATTCATAAACTCCTCTATATTAGCTTCCCATAACAAGAGGAAAGAATCTCTCTAAGAAAGCATCTTGGAACAATTGCCAAGTCACCGGAGCGGTATCTTCCTCTTTACCCTTATTCCACATCTGCACCCAGTCATAGGTACCATCCTTTAACAGATAAGAAGCCATATCTACACTTTCTTCCTCAGTCATATGTATAATCTGTGTAATTTTCTTTATTTCATCAACATATATTTGCGGGTCCTCACCTACTCTCGATCCATAAAACTCTGGTGGATTCATCTGCATAAAGTCACGAATTTGTGCTGCTGTCAAATTATTTTCCTATAGAGGTAGAGCGTTGGCCTGAGTATTGGTGGTAACTACCTGGGATAAAGTCTAAAAAGCTGCCCGAAATTTGGTATGGGATACCATCTCATATAACGGATCAACGGGTTGAGGTTGGTTGTTGTTTTTGCGAGCTCGATGTGAAGGCATTTTTTGTCATAAGAACAAATGAATTAACAGAAGAAGAAAATAGTTGTTAGCATGATAGACTCTTGTAGAAAGAAAGAAATGACTTTTCCTAGAACGCCTCGCAGCCTCTTGAACATTGGTGTAGCGCGCTACAAACCGATGCTCAAGACTATACGCAACGCGGATTGTCAGACTCCATAGGACTCTTCACAACCTTTGGCTCTGATACAAAGCTTGTAACACCTTGAAATATCATCTTGAGATGCCACACGGTGCCCAAGGCTACACGTAGCCTCAAGCTAACTCTTTAAGACAAAGCACTATCCTTGGGTTCCAACACAACAACATACACTCTACAATAAGGATATATATATAAGTACATATCATATTGCATCACACATGGCATGGAATATCGTTAGACTATACATATATGGAATCTCTATACACAAACCAACCCAACAATACACAAGTCTGACATAGCCTCTATACAGCAAAATCAACGAGCCATCGGGAAAACCCCCCAACTAACTTAACAGACCAAAGGGATCACAAAATACTAGCACCAAAACTAACAACTTAGTCCTAGAAACATGAGAACTCACCACTAAAGGAACGTAGATGCGGCACTCGGATATCACTGTAGCAGCTGCGGCTGAGTACCTGAACCTACATCATGGTAAGAATGTAGCCCATAGAGAAATATATGGGTCAGCATAAGATACGTACTGAGTATGTGGGGGCGTATGAAAAATATAAATAATATCACAAATTTCATAAAAACGTACATACAGACCATAATGACACACCTGGATTGAGTGACATTGAATTATGCAACTCATAACATCTTAGATAGGAAATGTAGGAGAAAAATCTCATAAATCATTATAGACCAGCATAGGCAACTTGACTTACCACATCAAAACTCGGAGTCACTCGGTATTTCAATAAACATGATTCTTATGGATAGGAGAGTTTCGTATAACCGACAACCCCATGTGAGCTACGTGGAATACCAATGTTTGAAACCCCCATTGGCAGGAGCATCATACTCTTTGCAGGGGAGTACGACCTTAAAATTGCAATAATCATAATTTGGCTCTTTGGCCAATAATATCATCATCAAACAATCCTATGGTCGCACATAGGTTTGGGGAAATACCAAATTTCCCTCTCGGTGCTAAGTACTACTCCATGACAAGCTCAGAACGCAATAGGAAATCCACCACAACATCACAAGAGTCTATCATAAAGGCCAAATCAAATCTCTTTCTCATTTAATAAATCATATCAATTTGTGGATTCATAACTCAACACATTTTAGCTCAAAACATTTTAATCTTTTTCAACATAAACAAGGTATCAATGCGTTGAACCATAATCGACTTGACATTTGGCCAAGGTTATGAAGACTCAAAACATAATATTTTCAACAATTTAACTTATCAAAACCATCCGGAAAATACCAAGACTCATTCCAACTTCAATATCAACATTTCTCAATTTGCCATCCAACTCTCATTTAAAGGTACTTGAGACATCAACCCATAGTAGGGATATAGAATTTCCAATAACATTATAAATCCATAATAAGGAAATAGTGGAATGATAGTATAAATCAAGGCTTAACAAATTAAATCATCATACTCTCAAAATCAAATACTTTTTGAACATACTTCCATCTCAACATCATACACATATCGGATAACATAATCCCATAGCTCATGGACAATAATATAAGATATAAAAGTATATTTTCAATTCATGGTAAAACATGTAAAATCTCATGTTAATGTAATTCAACCAAAATACAGGACACAATATCGAAAGGATAATCTTGTTCAAAGCCCCACATACCTAAAAATTAAAGATGAATATAGACTTCCGACTCCAGAACTTTATTCACAAAAATAAAGGGTGCTTCTCGAAGCACTTAACATGATCAACTCGAATCCCAAATCAATTTGAAATTTCTACGGTTCAATCAAAAGATATAGAAGGATGAAATTTGGAGTAGTAGGGTTGAGGTTTGAGCCTTAGGAAATTTTGGAGAAAAATGAGCTATTGAATGCTCTGAATGGACATAAATCCATGGTTTACCCAGATGGATTCGAGTGGGAATGACCAAAATACCCTTAAAAATTAAATAATGTCAAATCTTTCCTTTGGTGGAATATTTTACTAGGTTGAAGTAGATCGAGCATAACATTTTGCTTCGATGGCCAAATTGGATGAAACCAATTTCATTGGAAAGAGGACTTTTAGAGCTTTCTTTTGATATTTAGTAGCTAACCCAGATGATTATGTACAAGGAATTATGATCGTTTTAATTTGACCCTAAAATTCGCCTGGCCGCAGTATTTTTTTCCTGCATATTTACTATTTACCACTATTCATGGTTAGATCGGAATGATCACAACTCATCACTCGAGTGTCTGTTTTGGGTGATCCATATATCGTTGGAAAGCTTATTTGATGCTATACGCTATGACAGGTTGCTTATCCCGAAATTCCACAACAAAAATTTACTAATCATGATAAAGAACATAATTCAACATATTTTCGTCCGAGATCTTAACGAAAATTTTTTTTGGGGCATCACAGTAAACCCTTCGCTTTAGCCTACCTCAATCGTATACTCAGTACTCTAGTTGTACTGATGCATTTTCCCTATGGTTCTTTCTTTTCATGTTACACCATAGGTTCAGAGACACAAGTTCCAGTCCAGTAGTAGTAGTCATATTCAATACACAAAGATGCAGTGAGTCCTCTTCATTCGAGGATGATATTACTTGATTTATTCATTTATTAATTTAGTTGTTTTTTAGTTTATGGAGTTAGTTGGAGACATGTTCCCTCAACTCCTTATTCAGATAGTACTTAGAGGTTTTCAGATTTAGTATTCAAATTCTATTCAGATTCAGTTGTTTTAGGTATTTGTTATCCACATGGATGTCATATTTTGACAGTTTCCTTATTCAGTTGAACCTTATGTCCTATTATTCATGTTTTCTGCATTTTACAAGTATATTATACATGTACAGGTACAAATATCAGTCATTGGTTAGCTTATGGTCCTTCGGGGTCATAAGCATCGTGTAGAATTCCAGTTTAGAAAATCAGGGCATTATAAACTTGGTATCAAAGCCTAAGGTTCAATAGAGTCCTAGGAAGTCTGAAAGTTGCATCTAGTAGAGTATTGTACATGGGTGTGTTGCGCACCATATTTATGTGCAGGAAGCTATAAGATGTTTAAGGAGCAGTTTCCCCTCTTTTAGTATTCATGTCGTGCTGGTGAGCATATTCTCAAGTTAAACACTCACTTTAACCTATTCTTCTCTCTATCTCAGAGTATGCCTCCAAAGAGAAGAAACCAGCCAGCTCCTCAGCCCGAAGATCCTTTGGGCGAACATGTTTCTCATGCGAAGTTTAGAGCTGCATTCACCACACTTGCTCAATCTGTGGCTACCCCCAATGAATGACCACCAGCTATTTCGGCCAATCCTGTGGAAAATTCTGCAGCAACTAGGATTCAGGACTTCACCCGAATGAACCATCCTTCTTTCATAGGGTCTAAGTCTGATGAACACCCGAATGAACCATCCTTCTTTCAAGAGTTCATTGACCAAGTCTAAAAGGTCATTGACATCATGGGTGTTACTTTTATTCAGAGTGATGAGTTAGCTGCATATCTGTTGCTATATGTGGCTTATAATTGGTGCAAATAGTGGAAATCTGAGAGGGTAAATGGTGCAGGTCCTCTTGAGTGAGAGGAATTTTTAATGGCTTTCTTAGACAGATTCTTTACCCAGAAGCTAAGGGAAGCCAAAGTTCTTGAATTCATCAACCTCAGGCAGGGAAACATGATGGTTAGGTAGTATTCTCTCAGATTTACTTAGCTATCCAAATATACCCCTCATGTAGTTGTAGACAATAGGGCTAAGATGAGCAAGTTCATGTCTGGGGTAAATAATAGTATGGTAAATGAGTGTAGGTCTGCAATGCTGAATAGTGATATGAATTTAGCTAGACTTATGACACATGCCTGGCAAATAGAGGAACAAAATGTTAATACTAGGGAGAGGCATAATAAGAGAGCAAGATTAGGCAATTTAAGTTTTGCTCCACCCAAATCTGAGGGAGGAAACCGTTCACAGTTTTGTCCCAAGTCATCATCTCCAACTCATTCTATAGCCAGTGCTTCAGTTCCTAACTTTAGAGAGGGTAACCAAGATAGAGCCCTAACCTGTAAGTCTCAGGGCAGTGTTAGCAGTGCCCGAGCCAATCTCCTATGCCAGACTTGTGGTAAGAACCACAAGGGTATTAGTAGAGCCGGTAGTGATATTTGTTTTAGATATGGCAAGCTAGGACAAAGGATCAAGGATTGTCCTCAGTCAGGTCAGCAGAAATATCTCCGTTCCCCAGCTCAGTCAGGTCACCCGAATCAGTAGGGTGCCACTACCAGTGCTAAAGTGGACATCGCCCAAATATACTATATGCTCTTAAGACCCGACAGGATTAAGAAAATTCTCTTGATGTCATTATCGGTACATTACAATTTTCCACGTTCATATTTACGCTTTGCTAGATCTAGGTACACCCTTGTATTTTGTTACTCCCTTTATAGCAGAGGATTTTAGAATCAGTCCCAAAATTCTTGTAGAGCCTTTTTCAGTATCTACCCCTATGGGTAAAACCATCATCGCTTGGTGGGTATACAGAAACTGCCCGTTTATGATATTTCAAAAAGTCACCTTAGCAGATTTAGTCAAATTAGAGATGACTAATTTTGATGACATTCTCAACATAGATTGGCTTCATTCCTACTATGCCATGGTCGACTTCAGAAACAGAATTGTTTAATTTTAGTTTTCGGATGAACCTATCTTAGAGTGGCAGGGTAGTACTTTGTCTTTCAAGGGTTAGCATGTTTCTTACCTTCGGGCAAGGAAAATGATTTCTAAGGGGTGTGTGTGTTATCTCATGCATGTTAATGACTCAAGTTATGAATCTCCTAGTATCGAATCAGTCCCAGTGGTTAATGAATATTCAAATGTCTTTCCCAATAATCTTCCAAGCATTTCTCCTGAAAAGGAAATAAATTTCGACATAGACCTTCTCTCAGCTACTCAGTCTATCTCTATTCTACCATACAGAATATCACGAGCAGATCTCAAAGAGATAAAATATTAGTTGAAGGATATCTTAGATAAGGGATTTATCAGACCCAACATTTCCCTATGGGGTGCACCAGTCTTATTAGTGCACAAGAAAGACGGTTCTCTCAGAATGTGTATCGATTACTGTTAGCTCATCAAAGTTATGGTTAAGAACAGGTATCCACTTCCTAGAATAGATGATCTATTTGACCAACTTTAGGGTGCTAGTTACTTCTCCAAGATAGACCTCAGATCAGGCTATCATCAGCTCAAAATTAGAGAATATGACATTCCAAAGACAGCTTTCCATACTCGGTATGCTCATTTCTAATTTCTAGTCATGTCCTTTGGTCTTACCAATGCACCTGCAGATTTCATGGACTTGATGAACCGGGTGTTCAAGTAGTACTTGGACATGTTCGTCATAGTTTTCATAGATGATATTCTGGTCTACTCTCACATAGAACGTGATCATTCAAACCATCTCAAAATTGTTATTCAGACACTGAGAGATCATTAACTATTAGCCAAGTTCAGCAAGTGTGAGTTTTGGATAAGATCAGCAGAATTTCTTGGCCACATTATTTTCGGTGATGGCATTTGAGTAGATCCTCAGAAAATCAAAGCAGTAAGGAATTGGCCTTGCTCTATATCTCCATTAGATATCAGAAGTTTCTTGGGTTTGTTAGCTATTACAAATGGTTTGTCGAGGGGTTTTCTTCTATTGCATCTCCTATGTCTATATTGACTCAAAAAAAGGTCAAGTTTCAGTGGTCAGATTCATGTAAGTAGAGTTTTAAGGAATTGAAGGCTCAACTCACCTCAGCTCCAGTTCTAACCCTTCCAGATGGTTCAGATAGTTCCATGGTATATTGTGATGAATCTAGAGTAGGTTTAGGTTGTTTCCTCATACAGCATGGTAAGGTCATAGCCTACGCCTCTAGACAGTTAAATCCACAAGAGAAGAATATCCTACTCATGATCTTGAGTTAGCAGCCGTAGTCTTTGCCTTAAAAATTTGGATGCATTATCTTTACGGAGTTTATGTAGTTGTCTTCACAGATCATAAGAGTCTCCAGTATGTCTTTTCCCAGAAATATCTCAATCTTTGAAAGAGAAGGTGGTTAGTTCTCTTGAAAGATTATGACATGAGTTTCCTTTACCATCCGAGCAAGGCCAACATTGTGGCAGATGCTCTCAGTAGACTCTTCAAGGGTAGTATTTCTCACGTTGAGGATAGCAAGAAGAAAATAGCTCAGGAAATCCATTAGCTTGCTAGACTAGGCATTCGCTTAGTCGAATCTTTAGAGGGTGGTGTATGTGTTCATAGTAGTTCAGAGTTATATCTAGTTTCTGAGGTAAAATAAAAGCAAGACAGGGATTCTAGCCTTGTTAAGCTAAAAGTGTCAGTTCAGAATCACAAGATTGAGGTTTTTCTTCAAAGGGGAGATGGTGTTTTTTATTGTAAGGGTTCTTTGTGCGTTCCGGGTGTAGATGACTTGAGCCAATAAATTCTTGCAGAAACACATGGTGCATAATACTCTATTCATCCAGGGTCCACTAAGATGTACCGTAACTTGTAGGAGATCTATTGGTGGAGTGGGATGAAGAGAGATGTTGGAGTGTTTGTGGATAAGTACTCTACATGTTAGCAGCTTAATATAGAGTATTAAAAACCTAGTGGTTTCATGCAGGAGTTCACCATTCCTACTTGGAAGTGAGAAAAAGTGAAGATTGACTTCGTGATGGGTTTACCTCGTACTCATAGTCAACATGATTCAGTTTGGGTCATTGTAGGCAGAATAACCAAATCAGCTCATTTCCTTCCAGTTCCTACTTCTTACTCAGCCGAGGATTATGCCAAACTCTACATCAAGGAGTTGGTTAGATTACATGGTGTTCCCTCACCTATTATCTCTGACAGAGGTACCAGTTCAGCTCTCACTTCTGGAAAGCATTCCAAAAAGGTCTTGGAACCCAAGTCTATCTTAGTATAGCATTTTATCCTCAGACAGATGATCAAGCATAAATGACCATTCAGACTATCGAAGATATGCTAAGGGAGTGTGCAATTTATTTCAAAGAAAGTTGGGATGACCACTTGCCTTTTGCTGAATTAGCATACAACAATAGCTATAATTCCAGTATTCATATGCCTCTATTTGAAGGTCTCTATGGTATGAGGTGTAGATCTCCAATCGGTTGGTTTGAAGTTAGTGAGGCCTCAGTCATAGGTCTGGACTTGGTATTTAATGCCTTAGAGAAAGTTCAATTGATCCAAGAGAGACTTCGGGCTGCTCAGAGCCGACAAAAGTCTTATGCATATGTTCGTAGAGAGGATCTTAAGTTCCAGGTCAACGACTATGTCTATCTTAAGATCTCTCCCATGAATGGAGTGAAGAGGTTCGGCAAAAAAGGGAAACTTAGTCCATGCTATGTCGGTCCCTTAAGGATTCTCAGTCTCTTTGGCAAGGTAGCTTATGAGCTCGAATTGCCTTCAGATCTAGCCTCAGTCCATCCTGTATTCCATGTCTCTTTGATAAAGAAGTACATAGGTGACCCAATAGTTTTAGTCCCTATGCAGAGCATTGACATTCAAAATAGCCTCTCTTATGAAGAGATTCCATTTGAAATCTTAGACTATCAGACTCATCAATTGAGTAACAAAGAAGTCCCTCTAGTCAAAGTTCTTTGGAAAAATCAGTCTCATGAGGGAGATACTTAGGAAACAGAAGCAGATATGCGTACCAAGTACTCAGACATATGTTCATGTGTCGGTACAGTATTTAATCATGCATCAGCTATGGATTCTCACATTGAAAAACTCAGTTTATCAGATTGCTCAATTACATATTCATGTATCAGTTATCCATGCATCAGATATGCATGATAAGTATACTATGTACTGTTTATCAATCGTGAGAACATGTTCTAGCTATTCATGTTCAGATTATTATTTCCCCTCCCAATCAGTTTCATTTAAGGATGAATATTCTCAAGATGGAGATATTGTAATACCCGTGTCTTTTCCCTAGGTAGAAATCATCTCAAGATGCTAGGACTTACTTTGAAATGCAAATATGCTTTTGTACATGTAGTATTTTTGAGATTTTCACTTTCTATCATATGGGAAATTGAGTTGTCTTTCCAATGATACCAATTTCTTCCAAATCCGACATCATACGAAAAAGTTATGGATGTTTTACTCGGAACGGTCAGAATCCCCCAGGTGCGACGGCCCAGTTGGCAGACCGTCAAATTAGTGACGGACCACTACTTGGACTGTCACTTCCAAGGCAAAAGGTTCCTATTCTTGTTAAGGCCTGATAGTAAAGTTGATGGACTGTCAACTTAGTGACGGACCACCACATGGACCGTCAAAGCCATGCCAGTTAAGCCATGTTCTGGGTAAGGACTGACGGACGAGTTGATGGACCGTCAAAGTTGTGACGTACCGTTAGCCAGGCCATCAACCCTTATCTGGTGAAGCCCATTTCTAGTCCATGTCTGACATCCTGAATGACGGTCTACCAGGAGTCTGATGGACCATCAGTCGGACTGTCACATGCTATGTTCAGCTTATTTCTTGGTCATTTTAATAGGGGTAATTTTTGTAACTTATCACCACCTATATATCCCCAGATAAGTCTGAATTTAGCCATTTTGCTTACTTTTATTTCACAAAAAACAACTAGGACTTCTCCCTAAATTAAATCTTCAAGATCAAGACTCAATCTTCATCAAG